>NW_027526204.1:142289525-142717025 GCF_048455015.1 Haemaphysalis longicornis
GTATGATTACTCCGCCTGCGTACTCATCCCTTCCCTACTTTTCATCCACCACCACTCCAGTCGCCTCTTCGTCACCTCTATGGCCTTGAAGTTGAGGTTCACCCTCACCCAAAATCCCAAAGCCTCCACCAGCCTCCTTTCTGTCGTAAGCAGCGCCCCTGGCGGCCGGTGCTTAACAGTTGGTTTCAGAAGTCTTGTATGTTAAATTAATTCTTATTCATTGCGCTAAATAGTATTATTTCTTTTTTTATGGTATAAAGTTTTGTAAAACCCGTCAAATAACTGTTCAGTTTGATCTAAAAACTTATAGGTGGCGCTCGCTGCAACGGGAGTTCAATGGGGAACGCCTCTCTCCATGCAATTTTTTAAATGCAGAGCATTTCAGTAACTCACGATGCAACTCGCGTTGACGTCCGTAGTCGTAGTCCGCACCCCTCCCCCTACACTATATAAAAAAATACTATCCGGCGCCTGGTTTCGATCCCTCGACCCTGCGGGCGGAACGCAATGTACATGGTTCTCTACCCACTGCGCCACAAAGCCGACACAGAATGGAAGGCTACGAACGCGCCTTATATCCTTGACTCATTTAAACTACGTCAAGAAGCTGCTGATACAACCCATTCACTACCACCAACTCCCCAAACACTAAACGTTAACGCAATACACCCACCCCCTATGCGACGCATTTACTCGAGTCCCCCTCGCGGGGAGATGGGCCCAATTTTTTTTTTATCGCAAAAGGGACCCGCGCTCTCCATTGTTTTTTCCACCCGCACGACACACCTCTAGCTAAGTTCTAGTACACTGTAATCTGTATTAGAGTGTATCTGCATTAAGACGGTTCCTTGCCGAGCCAATTCCCGGCTTGAATACACTGTTTCAATGCTAGTCCTACTTTCGCTTGGCGCCATATTTAAATCTGGGATTCACTCACGGAAATGTGGTTACATCTGTCGACGCATACGTTTCTGAGACCAGGTGCTTAAAGCGTTGGCTCCTCTCCCCGAGTTTATTTGTGCTGTACGAAAAAATTCCACTTTTCTTTTCTTCCAACTCCTCGCATCGAGCTACTTTTTCTTCTACAAATTCCAATATTTCTTTGTTCGCTTTCTCTTCATGCGAGTTTTTGTTTCCGAAACATAGTTTTGTGAAGCGGTCACAATAGCCCCTCTAAGCTCCCGATCGGCCAATCCCCCGAGTGGGTAAGTGCCCTAACAAAACGAACAACAACAACAACAACAATTTATCAGCGAAATGACCGGGTGAGCGACTCCCTGGTTCTTTCAACGTTGCTTCCGCCACAGTATAAAGGCCTGCAGGTAACTCCCCAAATCTCGATGCGATTCATTTGCATCTTAATTTTGCTCTGCGGAACCAAATAATGTTAAATGGGGTTGAATGCTTGCTGTTACGAAGTGATCGCTCTTCTATGTAGAAACGCTTGCTAAAAATTGAAGGGCACTGATGGGCGTAATGTAAAGTACCGCATTTTAGCGATTCTAAGCAGCCCCCAATTCTAAGCACCTTCTCATACTTTCGGAGAAAAAATATTGGAAGAAATGGAGGAAGGGAGGATGTAGAAGGAAGGCAGGAAAGTTAACCTGGCTAAAGCCTAGTTTGCTATCCTGCACGTGGAAAAGGGTACATAGGCAAAAATGAGAAAGGAAAGAATGAAGAAAAGTTTTACCCGACAAGTATGCCCAGCGCTGGAGCACTAAACGTTCAAGTTCAGTGATTGCCACTGGAGGCTTTCAGTCTGTAGTCTGGAGTTTAAGTTCGTCGCCCGTACAAAGCGTAAGAGCTCCTTAATCGCCTTCTGAGCGGATGACAGAGAAGGCCAGTGACACAGAATCTCCTCCGAAATTGGCCGCCGAGAGTCCAGGTTCCTCAGTGCTGACGGGCCCACACCAAGCTCGGCGTTAAATGCACTTCCGTTGCCCGGATTCATAGGCTTGGAAGATCAGGCTCGAACAGACCGATTATCTTGTATCTTCAAGACTTCCCCGAAAAGCAAGCTGTGCTGAAAAAGGCGATCAAACTACGGCAGCTTCTTTCTTTCAGGTGAGTAGCGTGGGCATTCGCATAAAACGTAGCGTATCAGCGTATCGTCTCCGGCGTGCCGCACGTTTCCAACTCCTCACTTGCTGCCATTCCTATTAAGTATGAGTAAGCATTTGTGAATGCCACGCCCAGCCAGAGACGGCAAAGAAGAGTTGCGTCAGACCGTTGGAGGCTTAGTGGAAGGGGACGTTGCAGGTGCGGGTCTAGGGCACCAATACGTGCACATGTGAACTCCTCGTTGCATGCGAATCTAATGCCCCCTTTTTCTAAGCAACAATCGCAAGGTGGAAAGCAGACGCGTAAAAGCGGGCCCGAGTAGTCGTTGCGGCCGAGTCATTTGTGAAGTTGTTAATTATAAACCAATTCAACGGAACAGAAGCCGGCCTGCTTGGGGACGCCGAGTGGCTGCACAAGCGGTGCAAAAGGCTCGAATGGTTGTGAGGGTGACTGAGGATCACACGTAAACGGTGGGTTATTTGTCTGTACCTATTTTTCTTTCGAATGTTTGCCAGATAAACCGTTATTCCTTTCGGCCGTCTCGTCAACATACTGCTTCGAAGGAAAGTGGTAGGGGATGGGGGGGGGGGGGGGGGGAGAAGGGGGTAATTTCGGTTTTCGAATCTAAGCACCCCCCCTCACTTTGCGCATCGCGATCGTTGAAAGAAGGGGGTGCTTAGAGTCGAGTAAATACGGAATTGCAACGCTTACAACCAAGAGCTGAAAGAGCACATTTGTATGCAAAGGTGCAATAGGGAAAATTCAGGCGGATACCACTTATGATTGCGTACGTGTGGGATTTCGAAAGCATTGGGTTTTATTTCAAGCTCCGCGATCCTCTACGTCTAATAGTTGTGTCATGACTATATACTATGTGCTCTCCTGCAGACCTCTAAAGGTATACGATTGTGACCTCCCATTAACATCGTCATGATCCTTTTCCCGTCGCGCTGCTTTCGTTTTCTCGTTAAATTTGATCTTCTCGTTTAAGGTTCCGTCGCATACCTTCGGAGGGTGGATTGCTTTTTTTTTTGTTTTTCTTCTCTCTTGTTTCCTCCTTCGTCAACTTTGTGAGCCCTACATATTAGATATTAGCGTAATCGTGGTTCTCCACTTCTGTAATTACACGTGCTCAAATTAATCCTGTAGGCATCAATGCAGGTTTCTAATATACGTTTCCAAATCGAAGGCCACAATTCTTAAGGGCTCGTGCTCGGATCCGAAACCCACTGAATTTATTTCCTTTGCTTTTATTCCGTTCGCGCTGTCGGCAATTTTAAAGATCATAGGTCACGCCGACGCCAGGCACCGGATTTGCGCCTAATGTGCAAATTTGTGCCTAATTTAATGCTTTCGTATTAACATCATTTTACTAGGTTCGCAATTTCCTCCGTTCTGCAGAAGATACACGAGACAAGCCGTCCATAGTCTTACCTATCAAACGCTATACAAACGCTTATCGACACATCATGATTTGTATTTAAATGGCATTAAAAAGTTGTTTTTCGAAATAAATGAAGTCAGATTTATGGCGCAGAATACTTAGAAATAAAACCAGCCCTGAATAGTGGGATCGGTAAGCTTCTGGGGCGTGAAAAAGACGCGCTCTTCTAAAATCCACCCACGAACGTAAGCGCAAGAAGTGGGTTGGTTGAACAGCACCAAAATAACAAGAAAGCAGCTAGTTTAAGTAAATGGGCGACTTGGAGGGTAGCAAACCTGCAAATAATTACAACGCTACGTTTATGACGTGATTATTACTTACCTTTTTCAAGCCTGGGTACGGAGGAAGAAAACAGGCAACCCGGCGCAGTGGCTCGAGGCTAAGGCGTTGTGCTGCGGAGCACGAGTACGCTGGTTCGATTCCAGGACGCGGCGGCCTGCGTTGCGTCGGCGTGTTAAGCCCTACACCCAATCAATTAATTAATAATTAATAATTAGTCAAGCATTTAATTAATTGTAGAATTAATCAACCAATCAATCAATTAATTACTTAATTACTCAATTAATTAATATACCAATTAATTGATTGCTTAATTTATTGATTGATCGATTGATTGTAAGGCTTAACGCGCCGATGAAACGCAGGCGATGAGGCGCGCCGTATAGTGGAAGTGATCAATTAATCACTCAATTAATAAATCGACCCATTAATTAATTAATTATTCAAAAATACAGGCAGACAATTACGCGAGTTTAATATGACTATTGAGCGTCAGCTTGCTTTTAATGTTCTGCTTCCCTGTCCCCAATTATTGTCCTAAATTGTCATAATAATTATCGAAAAAATTATGATAAATATCAGTCGATACTCCGATACTTTCCCACGCCGGCAACCATGCTGTGCTACCCTCCCCACAGCATTAGTCTGCTTGTCGTGGATTACTCGTTAAAGGCAAGCATTGATGATTAATATTTTGGCATGGACACAGGCATGATAACCAGCCGACATCTTCTCTGAAACCCAATGCCGAATGAGTTCAGCAAGGCTTGGCAGTGGGCTAGTCGATTTTTGAACACCTTTCTCGTCTGTTGTTGTTCTTCCCGTCTGTCTTATGACTTTGTGTCACACAGTGCACCTACACACGTCAAGCTGTAAAAGCGTAAAGTTATTTTCAACCAAAAATGCATATCAAGAGGCTTGTCGTTCCGAGCCATTTTTGCAGAGAGGAGTTTTTGGCAAGGCGAGATATCTGTGCTCTTCTATCACGTTCAGTTGATTGATTGATTGGCTGGAGGGTTTAACGCACCGACGCAACGCAGGCGATGAGGTGCGCCGTAGTGGAGGGCTGCGGATTAATTTCGACCACCTGGGGATCTTTAAAGTGCGCCGAAATCTCGTACACACGGGCGTTTTTGCTTTTCGCCTCCATCAGAAAAGCGGCCGCCGCGTCCTGGAATCGAACCCGCGTACTCGTGCTCCGCAGCACAACGCCTAGCCACTGAGCCACCGTGGAGGGTTGCCTGTTTTCTTCCTCCGTACCCAGACGTGAGAACGGTAAGGTAATAATCATGTCATAAATGTGGCGTTGTAATTATTTTCAGGCTTGCTACCCTGGGAATCGAACCCGCCGGGAATCGAACCGCCGGGAATCGAACCCGCGTCCTCGTGCTGAGTAGCGCAAATCTTGCGTTTAGTTGTTCCTAATAGCCAAACGCAGTTCGGAATACACAAGCTACTCTCGAATACCTTTCCGCGCACCGCGTTACTGATGATCCGGGTTTGGTTTTTTTTCCCAGCGTTCCTGCAGTGTCTGGTCTCGCTCGTATTTTAGGTGTGGCTAAATCTGCCTTGCATACAATTTTAGCGGCAGTGGAAAGGAGACAGACATCTCAGATCTTCGAAGTCTATACGTAGGTGTTTACTAAAATCCCGCTGCTTTCTGACTGAGTTCTCAGTCTCCTGTATGGTGTGACTTTTTTCTTTTCGTCGACTAGGTGAGGTAAATTAAGGATCAGGGCTCCTGTATACCATGAAAATTTGGTTGCATCTTCGATACGAGAAAGAAGAGGTTGTGTTAAATTTCGTAAGCACTAATCAGGCTGACATTCGGCGCTGTAGTGCGGAGTACGGGATTTTTTAGGAGTAGTACTGAATTGGAAAAGATTGCAGACCATCGTATTTTTCGATCTTACTTCGCCAGCATAACCAGACAGTTCCAACCCAACTGACTTATTCCGAAATTAAATGTAACCGTCTTTTTGAAATACTCTTTCCCAAGACCATCATTTTGTTCGAATTTCCTTTTTGCAAGCCTTTTCAAAGGCAGGCTATTCCCCCCCCCCCCCCCCCCCCCAAAAAAAAAAAGTGTATGAAACGGGATGCAACACCTCATCCTCTTCAAATTGTCGTGCATTTTCCCCTTCTCGCTCTAGATATTGCTTTTGCCTCAATTCATCGTTGTCTTTCCCCTTACGACCGGCAACCAACCCAGAAACAGGTCAAGCGTCGTGCGCTACAACACGTCTGCTTCACTCAGAGATTCTTTCACGGACATACGACACGGCACGCAACCTCCTCGCCCTCCCCGCGCGCGCATGCGCAGTCCGGTCCCGCTACCCGCTAACCTTAGCGTAGCGTACGGGAGCCGCTATGCTAAAACTCTCTATTATCGAGCGTTGACGCAATCCGTGCCCTTCTCACCTAGCGAGTGTCCCACAGGGAGCGCTGCTGACCGTGCTCTTCCCGCCAATGGTGGTTCCTGCCGGCGAGGCGTGCCCTACTCTGCTTCATCGTCCGCACTCTCCACCATCGCCCCAACAAGGAGCGCCGAGCCGCGCGCTTCAAGGTCTTCCGTTTTACCTCGCCCTCGCCGAGGCGTATTTTCTACACAGGCGTTCGCGGATTCGGCCGGGGAACGTGGATTACGACGCTGCAGTCTCACCCGCCGCGCAGGCACGCACAGGCAGTTGGCAATAACGTCCAGTGACACACGAGTGTACAAGTTACGAAACCGAAACCAAGCGTGCGATCCGCCGAGCAACACGCCCGAGCATTTCCAGCTCTCAATCGCGTCGTTGGCTTGGCGCCATCGCAGGCTCCGAGTGTCGTGTTCGCAAGGCGAGACGTAGGCGCGAGCGCGCGCGTTCCATTTCGGGGTTCGTCGGCCGTCTTCTGTGCCTCTAGGCCTTCTGCAACTGAGAAACCATGGCGGCGAAACCTGTGGTTGTGTCCGTGACGCTTCTTCAGCTGGCGGCCATGTTGTTGGTGTGTCTCCCACGGGACGCTGCGGCGGACAGCGGAGGTGAGTCCCACGCGCTGCGTGTACTTTTATGAGCTCTGGGGCTCTGGCCACCTTACCGTTCCCGTCGCCTGTGCACGCGTGAAAACAGAAACAATCACACGCGTCCCCGTCGTAATATGAATTAGAGGAGCTATGGAAACACTTGTTATCTTGGCGCATCTGCCGTGATGCTGTTACGTGACATTGCAACGTCGAGTCACAGTGAGACTCAGAGGACACTGAAGTGCGCCATTGGCTGTGTTTCAATCAAAAACAACTTCAAATGAGCCTTTTGAACTTACACGTTAGAGATAACGCTTCAGGATAAATGTATTAACCAATTTCGATGAACATTTGTTGTAGTTCAATTCAGGTCATAATTAATATCAACGAGATCACAGCGTCTGGAGAACGTATATTTGCTGAAGGTCAGGCAAAAATCAATATTCTCCAGGAGACAAACAAACAAAAAAGAGTTAATGAGCGGTGGTTGACAGATAAGGTGCATTAAAATGGACAATGTGAAGGCAGCTTAATTAAAAGGCTTAAAAAGTTTCACTGAAGGTCACACTGCGACACTGGTATGTGGCAACAAACGGCACAAGTTTCCCCGAGAGACAGTGATGTCGAAAGAAGGAAGACTCAGCAGTGCCGATTTGGAGCTAAACGCATCGATCCTGCGGCACGGAATAGCGCAACTAGAAAGAGCTGCGCAACAACATCAAGAAAGGAGCATTCCAAAGTGCACATATAATATTTTGCTTTGTGATGTTGCATTGCGGGTAACGAAATGGGACTTGCGACCATCACCATCAAACCTCGCACAAGCTTCAGCCTATGAAGTTCAAGGCCACTTGTTCTTTTAGTGTGATTACAATAAATAAGATTGAATAATGCCGAAGTTAGGCTTGAAGTTGCAGCAGTTTGCGTTAGTAGATTTCTGTATGTTTGGCTAAACAAGATAATGTATTTCTATGCCCTGTTGACAGCGAAAAACATGGCTTTGTTTGTTTCGAGCGACGTCTTGCAGGCTGTCTTCTGTAATTGTTTTTGCCGCCATACATCTCGCACAGTTGACAGTCCGAAAAGTATTCTTAGTGGAACGCGTGCAAAAAAAAAAAAGGAATAGTAACCCTTTCACGTACAAAAGCCGCTGTTTTCCAAACGTTCAAACAAGACGGAGTAAATAACAGGAAACACTTCAGACTTTTTGTCCAGTAGCCGTTCACAGTACGCGCAAGTAAGTGACCTTGAGTCAGAGAGAGAGAGAGATAGCGAGAGAGTGAGATAATAGAGACAGAGACAGAAAATAAACTTTATTTTGAGGAATATTAGTAATGATGAATCTTTAAGGCGGTGCTGATAGTAATGTCGCATCGATGGCTGTTACCGTGAACTGATCAGTGACCCAGAAATTCCTGGCGACCATGCACGCGGGCCTGTAGGTCCGGGTCAGACCTTCGCAGTGCGGACTTTGAATCCCCTTCGCAATGGAGGTAAACCAAAACGGCAACTAAAGGAAATACGTGCTGACAATAGGATGATTCATTTATGATAAGCAGCCAAAGGCACTTACGGCACCTAGGGATTGCGGGCTCCAGCGTGTGCATTCAATAAGCTGCTATGTTCGATTCAGAGGTTACCGTTTTAAGATAACGATGACGTCCTGTCGGGCTCTCTAGGCCTCTGTCGATATCGGTTCGCCAACTCTGGATGAGTCACGAAGCTGGCCTTAGCGGCGCACCCAAGAAGGCGTACAACAGTCCATTGCAGTTCCGCGAATCCAGTTCGCCTACAAAAATCTGTCAAACAATAGGGATAGAGCTTCAAGCGCAGACACCATCAGGTCAATCCTACATCTTTTTCTTGGTCGCGCTGTATGTAGCTTTTAAATTCTCCTTGTGGACAGCCATTTATCAACTATACTATTAAAATAACCTAAAATTTTGTTTTAGCAACAGTATTACGGTTCTTGAATCCACAGGCAACTTTTGATCTTGCCAGCAAGCCATGCCAAGTCAGAACGGGACACTTCGCAGCGTTCCCACGCATGCCCTCCTCGACATCAGCGCCAGGTTTTCCTCTAGTATAGTTTAGTATAAAATTCCATGGATATATAGCATCTACAGGCTAGGCCGTAGTACTTACGTGACCAGGGGCAAAATTCTTGGTTGGGTCCGTTTCAAAAATGCCCATTTCGGGTCCATTTGAGTCGTGCTGTAGTTGCACTCGCAAGTTGCACCAATGTTGGGGACAGAAATCGACGCCCCGCCTTGCTTGGGCTGCGTCATGCTTTCAGCCAATCAGGATTCGCTCTAAATGGACAGTTTGAAGAGGACATGAAGTGGATAAAAAATTCCGCTTCAGGGCCCCTCCGCAAGCAGTACGACGTACCGATCATGGCAAAGGGGCCTTTTACATTTAAACCTGGCTATGCTGACGGTTCTGCGCGACCTCTTCCTTCCTCGTGCAGGTTTGCTCAAGTACATCGGCTGCTTCCAGAAGCTGGCCGATTCGAGTGGCGCCTGCGGCAAGCGGCGCAACGAGTTCAGTCTGCTGGAGCAGACTGTTGGTCAAAGCAAGGATACGGCGGAACAGAACAGGAAGGGACTTTGCTGGTTGGTGAATCTATCAGTCCGCGGTTAAAATATACTCTCTTCCCTTTCCCCTTGATTTCTCAAAATGAAAGCTGTGCTGGCCTGTGCCGCCATCCTGGGTATCACCAGGTACATAGAGGAGCTTGAGTCACGATACAAAAAGTTGCTGCTACCGCCGTGCTTCTAATGTACAGTTGAACCTCGTTATAACGAACACTGATATGACAAATGATCGGCTGTAGCGAACTAAAGAAGCCGCACAGCGGGATATCGGATATAACGAAGGAAAGTTTGACCAGGAATCTGAGAAGCTGCTTAAAAAAAAACCAGTCGTCCGAAACTGCGGAAGTATAAGGCCCTTTTGTTTGTGGACACAGTCGAAAACCTTATCCTGCTCAATGCTGCGAGTAGCCACCAAATGAAGATCACATCATTCATCAAATAAATAACGACGCAAGCCTGCATTGTCAAGGAGCTTTGTTTGTTCTGTTGTAATTTCACGTACTCGTGTTCCGGTTCATTGAGGTTGAAATGCAACAGGGAGAAAGGTAAGGGTTAGCGTGTTTATCGTGGATTCGAAACTTAAACAAAGGGCCCATCTCCCCGCGAGGGGGACTCGAGTAAATGCGTCTTAATACTAATGTAGATCAATAATTCCAACGGCATTGCATCGCTATTTTGGTGCTACGCGACAATACAGGCCTTTTGTAACTTTTACAAAAGGCTTTTCTGGGTTTCTTTAAGTATTTTTGCGCGAGCCAGATTTTAGATTTGTTAAAGCCGATTTTAAGCTCTACTGTTACATGGAATATTGGATAAAATGGACTAATTTGCTGTTTCGATACTACGTCGTTATAACGAGGTTCGGCTGTACTACACTGCCTTATGTTTGTTTGTTTATTTGTATCTCGGGTCAAGGTTATCAAAAACCAGTTTCGAAACATTTACTCCTATATCAATTTACCTTTCTATCGCGGAAACGTTCCCAGCCGGTACTGACCGTAACGAAATGTGCTTGGTCTGTTACAGTAATAAATTATTTTTGCCATCTACCGAACAACCCTGAAGCCCATGCGTGGGCGACCAACATTTGAATAAACCCGCCGCGGTGGCTCAGTGGTTAAAGGGGCACTGACACAAAATTTTGAAGGCGAGATAACTTCGGAGATAGATTGGTGGGAACACATATACATCATCTGCAAAATATCAGCGGTAAATACAGCCTAGAACATATTTAAAATCAATTTTGAAGTGTGCGAAACGCAACCGAGCGGCCAGCAGAGGACCACGCGCAAGTGTAAATAAACAACATCCAAACACGTCACGAGTTTGTGTTTGCCGCTTCCGCACTGCCGGCTCGCCGCTCCAATCGGAGGGCCGGAGGGCGGAGCTTCTGCTCTCGAGAACGAACGACCCGATCGTTGGCGGCGGAGGCGGCGGAGGCGCCGTGATTTCGTCAGCTCATCGGGCAGCTGGCCGCGACCAAAGTTCTACAGCGATTCCAGGCACTCTGTTTCTATTACTGTTTATTACCATTGGATGCGGAAACGCGCCGGAGGCACGAAAAGCCCACTGAGCAAGCCGCACGGTCGCTGTGCAGGCGGCGGCCACGGCCGCGAAGTGGCCCACGCCGGCGCAGGTAGCTCGAGTGATAGCTTGTTACCGCTGCACGAAATTGTCCCCAAGTCCCGACCATGGTGGCTTACATGAGAAAGGAGTTAATGATGCCATGGCGGGTTGCATTAAAAATTGTCATCTGCACCGCTTACGAGAGCGGCACTCGAATATCCGCCGCAGTGCTAAGCCCAACACATCTGTAGGCGGACCTGTAGGCAGACCGGCCGGCTGCTCCCAGCGCGCGTCTTGCCACCCACCGTCTCGAGCGTCGCGCGTCGTTCGTTAGCCGCGGTAGCATTTGCACTCGCAGCGCCTGCGTCACATCCACGGTCGCTTTTTAATTAGGCGCCTCACGAGATCAGTACGGGGGGGCATTCGCAGAAACTGCCGTCGATGCGGATTCGACAGTGCTACGGCGGCTCTGCTCTGTAACTGTGATATCCCTCCGACGGTCACGTGGTCAGCTTTGTTCACGCAAAATCCACAAAATCCATCGTTTCGCGGCACTCGCTGAAACCGAAACTGCGACTGGCCGCATTGAAAATGCCTCTAATTAAACAACCGTCGCACGCTGAAGCAAATGAGGTTTCTACAGGTTATAAGTAGGTCACTAGCTACTTATCGCAACAAAAAAAACAAGATGCAAATTTTTTGTGTCAGTGCCCCTTTAAGGCGTTGCGCTGCTGAGCACAAGGTCGCGGGTTCGATTCCCGGCCGCGGCGGCCGCTTTTCTGATGGAGGCGAAAAGCAAAAACGCCCGTGTGTACGAGATTTCGGCGCACGATAAAGATCCCCAGGTGGTCAAAATTAATCAGGAGCCCTCCACTGCGGCGCGCCTCATCGCCTGCGTTGCGTCGGCGGGTTAAACCCTACAATCAATCAATCAACATTTGAATAAATACGTTAGCTATAACGCGAGTGTCCGGCAGGCCTCATTTGCGGAATTTGAATCCTGTTGATCCTAAAGGCGACGAGGCATGCATTATTTAATGTATATATGTTCAACTGATGGGGCTAGGTGTTTCAGGACAATCAAAATAGGTGGACCTAGGGCATACACCAGATCCGGGAGTCTGCCGAGAGGGAAGGGGACATAAGGATGGGCGTCAGGTTAGGTTACATGATACATCTGTACATCGGTTACGTGTTATAGCCGTACATTGGGGTTGCGATGTTTTGACTAGATTTTTTGCTGGTGGATTCATCAAGTCCCACTAGTATAGCTTCAAAATTGACCACATCCGCGAAGAGTACATCGGCACTAGCGTTGCTTATAAATGAGACTCATGTTTGGTGGCTTTTTTAGGTGGCAGAAAATAGCGGATTAAGCGCAGGACAGTGAGATACAAAAGTGCCGCTCACTAACAGAAGTGGAGGTAACCATCTGCGCATGCGCAGGTCGTGACCGCAGAACAGGTATGATTCTTTATTTTAAGGCAGCAGGGGCGGTATTCTCGAATTTTGTCCCTTTTGCGTCGCTTTCAAAAGTGTCCCTTTTGGCAAGCCCTGATTGGCTAAAAGCAAACAACCGGAAGTGATGTAACGCAAGCGCAACAAACCTACTGTTAACGCCTACTGCTTAACCGGAAGTACGTCACGATGAAAGAGACTCTAAAAGGGACGTTTTCAAAAGAGACAGTTACGAGAATGCCGCCCCAGATCTTAAGTGCCGGTCAATAAAAAAAGCTTCTGTTGATTTTCAGGTAATCTGTGACGTTGTGCATGAACGTAAAGCCTTGTCATGGAGTAAGGTGTTGATTTTAACCGCAAAGATGTTGAGCAATTCGTTTGTGAATCATGAGTCCCGCCGTTAAAAATACCAAGAAAATGCTGAGTGCTCGTGCACGCGTGCCTCGAGGACAAGTTCGTCAGGTTATGCATACCCACTTTGGGAGATTGGCAAGCATTGCCTCCCCCCCGCTCCAAAAAAAAAAAAAAAAAAACTCCATCGTTCATCAAGCCAAGCATACCCGCTTAGGGAGATTGGCCAACATTGGTCACAAAAAAAAAAACCCAGCGTTCGCCGTGTCGTGGCAAAACTTGCTCGGAACGAGAAAGACACGTCATAGCGTACGCCCCTCATTAATTTGTCGTCGTGCGCATGCGCTCTGTACCGCAGAAGAGCCGCGACTTGAATGTTGAAGCTGCTGTATGTGATCATTCACTGCACATGGCCCGGCCTATGCGGTTAGTTCGCACGGCCGAGGGGGAAGAGGCCGCTCTGCTTCGAGAGGCTCGGCGTGCAAAGCATCCGCTGGAGACGATAAGCGGCGCCCGCGGAGTGGCGTACGAAAACGTCGACCAAAACGACCTAGAGCTAGCTCACTTTGGCCTTGCTCAACATGAGTTCGTTGAAATGTCATGCCGCGGACGTCAACCACGAACTACAACGATACTAAAACTCAGCTTTGTGTCCGTCAATGCTCACCTACAACAGCTTCGCCATTCAAGTCTTGCGCGTAAGTGCAGGCTTCCCTGGATTTTTTTCTAACCGCCCAGGCCGTGACTAATCAGTCATGACATTGCTGCTGGTAATGTGGTAAATACCGTGATAGGCATTTATTGGTTCGCTGTTTTCTAATGGATCCTTTTTCGAGTAGCGCACTGCGCATGCGCTACTCTCGCTACCAGCGACCGATCCGCTATTATTGGGAAGGGGGGGGGGGGCAAAATGCAAACAAAACGACGCCATATTGGATTAGCCAGTTGCGAACGCCGAGCCAGCTAAGTGCTGCTGCGTTTTCTGAGCCTTGAGAGCGGCCGAAAGGTAGGCGCTACGGCTACCATCGAAAAATTTCTCTGCCACCAAAACCACGCGCGGCGCCTGGGACGGCTTCCTCAACGATGCAGGGCAGGTGGAAAAAAAAGGGGGCGTGTTCTTCTACAATTCCCCTAATGTAGTTCCGGCCGCCGCCGCTAGAGGGTTACGCTGCTGAAAAAAAAAAAAAAAAAAGGCCCATTTAAACGTTCCTCGTCGAGTAGGTGTAGAAATTAAGGAGGCTGCATTAATTTTCCTCACACCGTCCCGCTTCCCCCGTTCTTGCAGCAAATACTCGAGCTACCTCGACTGCTACATGAAGAACGTGCGGCACAGCTGCGGCGACGGGGCCGGCAAGTACGCGCTGAAGTTCCTCGAGTCGACGACGCAGAAGCACGTGCGCAACGCTTGCCAGAAGTTCGACTCCCGCAAGTGCAGCGCCGCTGTGGCCCCGTCGGCGTCCGGCCTGGCTGTCTTCGGCGTCTCGGCGGCCGTTCTAGTCTTCTCGCTGCTTCTCTGATAAGGACGCTTGAAGAAGGCGAAGCGAGGAGCAGTCACCTGCAAGCCTTCACTGCAACTCTCAGTTGTACAAACGTTAGCCTGCTTTTGCGGCAGCTTCACGTATTGGTGAAGTATGAGCAAGTGCCATGACCTCCGCAACACGCCCCTAATCCCTTTGTTTACAAGCTTTGTCGAAACCGCTTGCATACGGCCAGTCTACCGCGAGAGCAGGTATGTACGTTCCGCCCGTCCCTCCACTGCTGAGGCATTACTCAGGATATTAGTTTTCTACTTTGACAACACATTGTATGAGTGGCGGCCATTGAAGTGTTCGGCCGAGTGCGAATAAGTCTTGTTTTCTCTAACGCGGGACTTTCTTAAGCCACTCGTCAAGCGTGGCTCTATAGCCTGCGTCACTCTATTGTGCGGTTTGATTCCATGCTACCGAATTTGTGTGAACGTATACCACACTCTGCATTAAATACACGCATGTGCAAGTTACACAGATATAGCTTACAACAATTTTGACAGCTTTTATAAATTTATGCGACCTCATTTTAACTCCCCTTGCCTTAATTTTTGGTTACAGGTGACACACAACTAATGCGAGCTTAGTTGAAATGATGGCAACACAACTAATGTGAGCCTCGAAGTGTTGGGCCGAGTACGGGCAAGTGTTGTTTTAGTTTGCGCGGAGCGTTCTTAACCCACTTTTCCAGTGTTTTGCCGTGAAGATCGAAAGCACTTGCGTGGAACCATTGATGTTGGTTGGTTTTCTCCGTACGTCCCCTGCTGCCGGATCACGTGACACGCGAGTGTGTCGCCCACGGGATCAATGTGTCATCCACGAATTACTAGTGACCTACCCCTGACGTCACCGGTGGTTCACGAGACCCACACGGTAGGATAGTGTGATGTACGGGATGCCGAATAAAGCTTCAGGTTCGCAATACCATTGCCGAGCGATTCGCCATAGATTTCTATACTGTGCACTGCCTCTTGAAATACAGTTGAACCTCGACTTTACGAAGCCCAGATTTTACGAATTTTCCGAATGAACAAATGCGGATCTCTCCCTTATTGCTTTCTCGACATTACGAAGTTTCCTATTAAATGAAATGTTTCGTCGGTTCTGGCGGCATTGTTAAATCGATATTCAACTGTACAGTCGCTCAGGCTTTCTTTCTTTTCATATATCGCACGCGTAACACACATACGCCCAAAAGCAGCGTTCTTCTCGAAATTATCAGGGCGGCGAAGTTTCGTCACTTAATGTCTAGTATTATGCCATGTAATAAAGTTTCGTCAACATAGGGCACTGCTTATTTAATATCAGATGTGTGGCACGCATGCAGAAGTTGCACTGAACGCTTATTTGAAGCAGTTTTCGCCGTTTCTTTTGTTTTATATGCAGCCTTATTTTTAACTTTCCTTTACAGCCACTTTTGGGTACAGCCGAGGCAAAGCTGTTGCTAACCTAGTTGAAATGATGGTGAGCTGAAATGTCCTCGGTTATACCTTTCACAATTTTCCCAGGGCCAACTATAAAGCAGTGATGCTCATTCGCGCCGTCGGAAAAAGATAGGAGCAAATCGTTGCAGCAATATCAGTGGTCCTACTCCGAAATGATCGAGCTGACACAAACCTGATATCTGTCTTTGAATCAACTCAGCTGTATACAGAGGGTGCAATCGTTGTTTGTTTACTTGGCGTTGGCGTCTAACGGCGCATGAAGGACGCGTTAGCGTATAAAGAAATCGAGAAACGGTTCGGTTGTTTGAAGAAGGCCTAATGTCGAAGAGATATAAACGAGCGTGCTTATCAATGAGCAGGAACCAAACAAAAGCAACTGGTCTGCGATAAAGGCGCATATGCCGAAAAGTGATAAATGCCACACGAAAGGTGAGGGTGCGTGTAACAGTGTTTGTTATATGATGCTCAGTTAGTGCCACCCGCAGCGATAGTGTTCAGCGGGTAAGACGCTGTGCTGCTGAGCCCAAGGATTTGGGTTCGATCCCCGCTGCGTAATGACGGCGACAAACGAGAGCGCTGGTGTGTCGAGAGTTCGGGGCACGTTAAAGATCCCCAGGTGGTTAAAAGTTAAAGCAGCTCCACTCAACGTGAAAGCTGTCAAGTGCGGACAGCTACGCGGAGAAGTTACGCGGAGGGACCGGGTGAAAATACTTTATTTCACCGAAAATTTCACTTCTACACTTCACGCTCATGCTAAAGCTGTATTCTTTTAGGCTTCACCTAACGCCCATTTGCTTCATGGTGAAAAAGCGACGCGTTTTTCTGCTACGGCTTCCCGTCGAGATTTAGAAAAAAAACTATTCTCCATTCTTTAAGTCTGTTCTCTCTAATAAATTGTGTGCTTGCGATTGTGTGTAGCTCTGTTAGGATGTACTGTTGTCTAGGGAACTTTATACTGCATTCTTACACGCTGCTCTTATTGTGTATAACTGTACTGGCGTGTTGTTTGCCGCCACGTACGACTACCATGCTTGGACGCGGTTGTTACCACGGCGCCTCGAAGTCCAAAGAGGCTTTTTAACTTGTTAAAACCCCGAGATTGTTGAGTCTTTATGTCACGCTGTCTAGTCTTATACAGGTAAACTGTCTTCCTGACTCTGCGGCCGGGAATGTGTGTTTTCTTCGTGAACTGAGTGCTTTGCCTATGACACGTTACAGGGACATCTGACCGAAAATAAAACTGTTTGCTATACACTATACGTGCTCAGTAATACCAGTGCTGACAGCATACAGTTTGCCGAAGCCAAACCCATGACAACACTTACGAAATGCGTACAGACGCCTCCTATGCAGGCGCCAATACCTTAGTGGTGGTGAGTATGCGTAGATGGCCTGTGCTGACTCACACATTAGTCCGCGATGGCATGCAAGTACAACATAGCTTATTTTGTCACTTATTAATATTATTTGAACTTCACTTAGCACAGCAATTTCATTTGAACAATTTAGTACAGGCGTTTGCTTTCCGCAGTCGTTACTTTCATTCCGTTTTCCTGCATCCGGGTTGAACGCACCTCCAGCTTGAAATTACGGCATTTGTTATTTCTTTTTTTCCTTCTTTCTTTTTACCTGTAGCTTGGAATTGAGACACCCGTGGCATTTCATTGCATAGTTTAGCATATCGATTTGCACGGCCCCATTTCACTGACGCGTGACTGAATCGATTGTAGCTTCCGTGATGGCGTCAATTGACACCACGGGCCCTGGTGAGCATATAAAGGAGGGAAAAGTTAACAACAGAACGAAATAAAAACAAACCAGAAATAATTTCAAAACAAAAAATATCATTTCATGGAGCATACTCTAGTCAACTTTCTGTGTATATTTTTGCGGGGGCACTGCAAAGTGGCTGATCGTTGGCGTAACAGCAGGCGTCGAATTAACGTAAATTTCATGGGGCTGTCACTTGCGACAGGAAAATAGTTATCAGTAGTCGTTATTGGATAATAGCCCGAGTATGTTTGCCACTTCAAAATAAAGTGCCCTCTTTCTTGCCTTTCCTCCCTACCTCCTCCTTAACCCAGAATTTCACGGGGGCCGAGGTCCCTTCACCCCCCCCCCCCCCTCTCCTCCTCCTTGCGTACGCCACTGTTGTGCACTACCATTCCCATCTCGTTCGGCTCCAAACAATTCCGTAAACCCCCCAACGCTGTAATACCGTTATATCGAACTCGGATATTTCAAATCATTGCTTACATCGGAACCGTCGGACGCCCTCTGAGCATAGAGCTTCTTACAATATACACTTGAGAGGAATCTGGCGCTAGCGTCTATGCGGCTCATATCAAGGCCGTCTGTGTCGTCAGGGGCCGCCGTTATACTAGATTATACCATGCGCTCGCCTTAGTTTCGTCATTGGCTTGGATTGAAACGTTTTAGTAGCCGTATATTCGAACACAGTGCCACAAAAACGCAAAGAATGATGTGTTATTACATAAGTGGAAAATAAAACAGGCTGTCTTAAAGCTAAGGAGAAAGGATGTAAAGGGTAATGTTGCCGGAACGGTTGTGCCTACTATTCTGCAGGCCAAGCTGGTAGTTAACAAGAATGTTCATATATTGGGGAAACTCATTAGAGACTCTTCTTTTATTAATTTTGCCATTATATATTTCAATTAAGTTGTTTGAAGACCTTGGAAATGTTTTTGAGCGTGCCTCTGAAAACGTCGCCTTCGTGGTGAACCGGTGCACCGACCGTCAGCTACGGTTTAACAAAACTTGTTGCTGAGCGAGTTGGTTCATACTTGAATGTGGCGTTAGACAGTCGTGGACGAAGACAAGATAGGGTGGATACAGGCTCCCGTATCTGTCGTATGATCTTGCCTTCGTCGAAGTACAATTGGTTTCTTTTTTTTTTTTTTCGTCGGCTACAGCTTTCGCGGCGACATATTACCGTCTCAGTCATACGTTCCTTCGACTCCGGCATGGCCAATGTTAGGTACGATCACGCACTGCCTGCTCTTTCACCGAAGACGCAGTTGCCATGGCTCACGGCTACCACAAAACAGGAAGGATTTCGCCTACCACGTAGCTCGTAGCATGTTAATGCAGTGAAGAAAGCAAATCCAAAAACCGCTGAAGAAACCAATGGCCATGCCAAGCCCAAGCCAGAAGCTGTGGTTTTCCCATAATCCCCCATGACGACATTGATCCCCAGGTGCAGTTTCCTGTTCAGTATACTTCTTCGAAACTCATATGCCTCTGAAAGGGTTTGTGTATCCATTTTATATTGTGTATATTTATCCTAGACAATATAACAACTATATTACGACCCCATCCGGATGAGATAAATCCGAGTTCGACTGTATCGGCAGGTTTTGGAGGCAGCTGCACCCTTCAAAACGTGCGCCGAGCTAAGCAGGCCGATGCATTCCCAGCCGTACGTTCAAAGCCAAAGCCGGGGGTCGCAGCCGTACCCCGCATCGCTCAAAAAAAGGTGGGTCTGACGGAGCAGCAGATGCAGATACAGACAGACAGCCGAACAAATCGAGCTATTCAACGGGCATTCACGATCGGCCAGGCGCCGCTCCATGAAAAAGTGCGGGCGCTGGCATGAGCGACTAGCCGAAAAAGAGGCGAGCGGACAGGCCGCCGCGATACCATTGTCTTCCCCGGCGGCGTTGTACTACGGCTGCCGCTAGTTTCGCCCGGTCACGACCCTGGCGCTGCGTAGGAAGTCGTAAAGACGAACCATTGTCTCGACCGTGTGTGTGTGTTGCGCCTCTTCGAGCACGGGTGCACGATATAACGTATACGGTCACGCGGAGCATGTTGTAGCGCCACACAATACGCACGTCCGCCCGAGATTATTAGCGCGGTTCGTTATGCAGAGGGTGCAGCAGAGGCAGCAGGCGAGATACGTGCGGGTATTTATGGCTGCCCGCGCCGGACTGAGTTCATCACGCCTATATGCGCAACGCTTGGAGAACAATGCCGATCCCGCGGTTCTGATACCCGACAACTGTGAAGCTTGGCCTTTCATCCAGCGGCCCTCTCGGGTTAAACAAAAAGAAAAAAAAAACGCTTTTATTGCAGAAATTTCCAGGTTTTTTGCTGTCGCACAGGTGTGTGCACCATAATGCAATTAAGTCTTGGAAATGTGGTTCGGCGCACGATTTGTGAACGACCATATGCGGTTGCTCAGGAAAAAAAAAAAAAAAGTCCGGTCGTAAAGCTCCGCAGTCTGAGCGGTAATAGCGAGTCTGGCACAAACTTAGTTTGTTGAATTGCACTTTGATGTGGACTTATATCGTGATTACCGTAAGCAGAGTTTGATGTGTACTTTAGACTACTGATGTGTACTTTAGACTTAAGTCGCGATTACACTTTCTCAAAAGAAACAGGGACGAAGGAAGAAACGCGCACTCGTCCATGCGTTTCTTTCAACTGTTCTTTCAAGGCCAATCTTCCTAAACACTTTCATGCTCAAAGTCAACTATTTTTGCAACAGCTGCTTGACCAGTTCTGTTGTATATAAAACCTGCGCGAATGCCTTCACGAAGCGCTTTGGTATACTCCGCAAAACAATCAGGAACATTCAATATAGTTTCCAACTGGGCCGGCTCGCTGTGATGATAGTTTCTTAGGAAGTATACTAGAGAGGAAACTTCCCCAGGGAATCCATGTCGTCATGGGAGACTATGCGAAGACTACAGCTTCTGGCTTGAGCTTGGCATGACATTTGGATTCTTAAGCGCTTTTTGGAGTTTGCTTTGTTTTCTATGCTTTGATATGTCAAGAAAACCGTTCCGACAGACTCTCATGCCTTCCTTTTTCCTTAGCTTCAAAATGGTGTGTTTTTTTTTTTCTACACATGAAACAGAGCACTCCTGTTGACGGTTTTGTGGAACGGCGTTTGAATTTACGGCCACTAAAACGTTTCAGTCCAAGCCAATGACGAAAGTAAGGTGACCGTACGGTATAATAGCCAGTGGCGTAGCCAGGGGGGGGCTGATCGGGCTTCAGCCCCCCCCGAAATTTTTCCGGCCGTCGCCGTGCTGCCTGTATGCCTGGTACGTCGCCTGTGAACAAAGCTGCATATCCTTCGAAAGTGCCACTAATAGAAACATTCACGACTCAATGTCTACCCTACCCAAGGGTGTTTACACAAAACCACGGCCGGACTCGACTCTTTTTCCGCGCTGCGGAAAGGGAGTCGAGTCCGGCCGTGACAAAACGATGCGCCTGAGGGGTGCGAACCGCTGAGGGATGATCGCGGAGGGGGCAGCCCCGAAAGCCACGACGCCTTCGGGTAAGCTCAGCGCACGGGACGCCAAAGGCATGCGTTGTGTCCCTTTGTGCGAGACATGTGGCAACACAGGGAATAATTGGCCGGCTGAGTCGTTCTCAGCTGAGGAGATTGACGCCGGCCATTGATGGTTGAAGACTGGTACGATGCAGGCCCGAAAGGGAACAGTCGATCCTTGTATGTTAAGCAGAACAACGTGCAAGCGGCGGTGGCTGACCACGGCTGCTCCATCTCCTAGAAAGGGGGAGATCAAGCGGCAGTGGGCACGCATTCAAGACTCGTGCAAGGTAACTGAAGAATGCGATGGGGCTACGTAATGGATGAAACATGCAGTTTATCTGGATGAATGTCGTGCGCGGGCAGAGGGCCTTTGCGAATGAGACACAAAGCAAGGTATGCCCCTCTTCCACG
The DNA here is from genome assembly GCF_048455015.1 of Haemaphysalis longicornis. NCBI lineage: Eukaryota > Metazoa > Arthropoda > Arachnida > Ixodida > Ixodidae > Haemaphysalis > Haemaphysalis longicornis. The sequence goes on from NW_027526204.1 coordinate 142,310,976, forward strand.
CGTCAGCCCTTCATTCTCCCTTTTTCACGTTTCTGTCCAGCCCGGGAGGGTATTGTTGGAGTGGGCTCAGATTGCGCGCACTGAGTGTCCCCTTCCGACGGCGATGTTGCGACAATCAATTTCACCCCTGCGATTAGGCAGCTTTGTTCGGCGGTATTCTCCCCTAACCTAGGAAACTGGAGAACAGCGGGTCGACAAAAAAGGCGCGCTGCGGCTCCCCGAGCTAGTCCCAGACTTTATCCTAAATGTGAAGGCACGAGGGTCACCAGCCCTGCCACAGGCAGACGGCGTCGCGACAGTAACAACGATCAGATGGCCATATTCTACCTCGATCACAACTAAAGCCCCTCCATTGCGTCCACGGCCGCTTTTTCTCTGGACGGCGGCTGCCCAGAGCAGTGTATATTCAGGGGCCTGAAACACAACGGCAAAATGCCGCGAGAATAGAAGCGCCCCTGGTTTTGAGAAGCTCATGTTCCAAGTGCCAACACCCAAAAGAGGCCTCGAATTGTAAGTCATTTTCTTCCAGTGATTAATCCTTGCATGATCAGTGATGTGTTTTGGTGATGGAGGTTACATTGTACGTTAAGTTGTGCAGTGCAGATCGGTTATGCATTCTTTGATATTTAAATAATCATTTCCTTATATTTACACGATGCGACAGTACCTTGCGTCTGCGAGCTAGAAATGTGTATCTCGTTTTATTTCGAATGCAGTATTTGCGTTTGAATTGGTCATTGAAAGCGCCCACGGTAGAGCGGATAGGTGATTGTTAATGAGGGAAAACGTATATTCAACCCCTGTAAACGCCTAAATATTTTATTATGCACGAAGTTGGAGAGGGTTACTCAGAGTGTATCGGGACAGCGTTAGTATGAGTACACGAAGAGTGAAAAATATATTTGTTTTGGCTGCAGTTTTAATAGTTTGCTTTTACTAGGACGAAACTCTATGTGAGGTAGCCGCTGTCGCATGGTGTGCCCGTTATCGGGACTTTTGTTACCGCGTTTCATATCTACGCGTGCATCCACTGCTACACCCAATTTTAAACCCATAGCAGCGTGTACAGCGCAAGTGGCGGACCTTCGTACTGGTGGCGAAGAAACGAACGTGCCTTTCTGGTAGAATTTTCCTTTAAAGGGACCCGGAAAAGCCTTTTGTAAAAGTTACAAAAGGCCTTTATTGTCGCGTAGTACCAATATAGCGCTGCAATGCCGTTGGAATTATTGATCAACATTCAGTATTAGCTGCGCCAGAAGCAATTAAATGCACGTCTCCCCCCTTGCCGATCGATTCCTCCTCACTCTCTGCTTCTTTCAAATCAGCTGGAAACACTGGGAATAGCCATGTGTCATCGCGACGCTCGACTTCCGTTCTCCGCTAGCTACATTCCTGCGCCTAGGCACGCGTCAATCGCTGCAGTCCCGCCTTTGCCTCGGGATCGCGGAGGAAGGAGGATGAGCAGCCGGAAGCCAATGGCAGTGACGTTGCCGGCGACCGACGATCGGCCGAATCAGGGGGGCGCCTCGCCGTTGCGTCAGCCGCGGTCGGCTCGCTGCGGCGGCGCGCTCATCGGCTGAGAAAGGCGATCTTCAAATATTGTTTACAAATTATCCGTACAACGTATGGGGCTCACACTTGGCTCAAACATCCCCGTTATGTGTTCTACCACCTGAATGCATTTTATTGCCACCTTCACAAGGCTTTTCTGGGTCCCTTTAACTCTTCCTGGCCTTCTTTGAAGTTCTGTGGACGCAGGAGTATCGTTCTTTTAAGGCTCGATCGGTCATGCAAGACAACAGAATTTCCTAATTAAATAAACGGGCTACAGACCGCAGGCCTTCTCAAGAGCACCAGCACACCTCCGCCCTCCTCCTCCCCTCCACCTCCCCCCCCCCCCTACATACGGGTGCGCGCTGTTGTCTTTCTTCCCGAATACACAACTGCTACGTATACATTCTAAAATGTTGCATGAAGGACATTTTGAGCAATCGTCAGCATTTCTTAACTAACCGAAATGACCGAGGAATTATCACGGTAAACAACTTTGCAATTTTTAGCCAATCTATCCTGTCGTAGCCTGAAACCATGCTTCAGTTTCAACATCACACCGGTCGCTGCCAACCAAGAAAATAGTTTAACTGTGTCATTACTGTCCGCTTCATGCTGAAGCATGGTAGTCTTTGGGCTTTCTGTATGCGGGGCCATGCCAATACGCATGTTTTCTTGGTGCACTCAGGAAAACAAAATGCTGACTTGTTTCGGGCATCGCACCATGCCTGAATGTCATGCTGGCTCTGCACAGCTGCCCAATCCTCCGTTTTCTGGTGGACCAAGGAGATTCCCAACATAATTTCTATTTCCCGCGTCTGCAACGAAAACTACAAAACTCCTGTGCGCCCTATACATTCCAGAGCCGCCCATGCTCATGCACTGATACTTTTTTATCGTTCAGCTTTAAAACCGGCCATGTGTACTCGGCTGAAAAATGGCAGTGCGCGCGTCAGCTACAAAAGTATGTCCTTTCATTAAAGTTTGAAACCAAAATAGGACCGCATTATAACTCATTCCTCAGATCTCACGACAAAATTCAAAACAGCAATATTTTGCTCAGATTGCACAGAACATGCCTAACCGCAAAATATGGTCATACATCGTCGTCTTTGCGTTACTATTTTTTCTTGCTAAATATAAAGTTCGAAACAGTATCGAATGGTGAACTTTGCAATGACTTGCTCTACCTCATCTGGGAGTGGTAACTAAATGGGGTGGCTGCTCTAGAAAAGTCACTGGATAGTACGCGCCTTCAGGCAGACTATAGGGCATTTATGCACGAAGCATTGAAAAATTGACAGGTAATAATGCAACTATTTGAGAACACCAAACTCATTACAGTAGACTCTGCATTTGGGCTGTGCCGAAATGTAAACCAAATTCATTATGTTACAAAGCACAAGCTTCTCATGTCCGCCCGGAGACCTGATAGAAGCTACGAAATGGACTGCGTTGAGACTCAAAACAGAAGCGCAAATTTAAACAGGCATGACTTAACAAATACCGATGGCTGAATTATTCCGCTTTGCGTGTGGACTAATCCTGCCATGTTCGTGTAATTTTCGCCCTTAACAGCGCTGTTATTGCGCATGATGTCTGTGTGTTAAGGGTTGATATTTATTAAAATTATTGCTAGATATATAACACTGCTTGTATGCATAATTCATAGCCTCTCGTTTTTCTAAAGATGAGACCTGCGCTACACATAACGCAAGCGCATAGATTCACAGAATGAGCTCTATTGCCCTTACACTGGCCGCTACTGTGCGGGCGTTGAATGCAAAACATTTTATTTTGCATTGTGAACAAAAACAACTAAATAAAAAGTCTAATTCTTACGGCCTACGTCATTTTATTGCGGATGTCACACTCATCATACTCCACACGTTGAAATAAAGCAAGTAATTGCATGAAACTATGGCCGTTTAATGCAATGCCTGCACAAGGTCCCCGTGCGTGCAATGTACGTCCCGTATCACGGGCAGAGATTTGTATCACGCGGTCTGCGGATTTCCGCCCAGTTTAGAACTTCAGCTGGCACAAATGCAATCATAATAAACACCAATATTATGAGAGAACCTTAAAGGGCCTTTTAAAGACAAAATACAACCTTGTTCAATTGAATAGCAACTAGCCTTTGGTAACTCGCACAGCTCCATTCCAATCACAGGCGTTTTTTCAACCGAACTTCCGAAGCAATGCAACAAATGTCAAAAATCTTCAAATTTAGCGCTGCAGTGAAGTGATATCGGCAGGAGTGGTATATATATAGGCTGGCACTAAAACGTAGTTATGAGTGTGTTAACTGCACGTTAGAATTCAAATGATAAGATCAATGGAGGCCCGTCTACAATCGCGCAATCATGTTCCTTGGCGGTGACTTAAGTCGTTGGGCGCCAATCGTACAAACAAGATCCTGAACTGTGATAGTGAAATCTCCGCCTCAAAGTGGGCGGGGATTCGCCATTGCTTCAAACGTTTAATTTAGTATATCGAATATTCCTTTGAAGTTTGCGATAAAACTGGTATCATTGTTGTCGGGACAAGGCAGACTTTTTAATGAACCAAACATGTATTTTATCTTCATAGCCTTTAAGGGCGCTTGCAAACTACCGCGCTTTTTTTTTTGGGGGGGGGGGGGGGGGGGGGGGGGCGGAGAACAACCTTAGCCCCCCCCGAACAAAAATCCTGGCTACGCGCCTGATAATAGCGGCCCATGACAATACTGACCGCCTTGGTGTGAGCCGCATAGACGTGAGCGCCAGATTCCCCTTTAATGTATGTTGTAGGAAACTCTATGGCTTTGACGACTTAACTCTGTTCTCGATGCTGTCTCTGCAAGTGGCAAAAAAAATTGGGCCCATCTCCCCGCGAGGGGGACTCGAGTAAATGCGTCGCATAGGGGGTGGGTATATTGCGTTAACGTTTAGTGTTTGGGGAGTTGGTGGTAGTGAATGCGTTGTATCAGCAGCTTCTTGACGTAGTTTGAATGAGTCAAGGATATAAGGCGCGTTCGTAGCGTCCCATTCTGTGTCGGCTTTGTGGCGTAGTGGGTAGAGCACCATGTACATTGCGTTCCGCCCGCAGGGTCGAGGGATCGAAACCAGGCGCCGGATAGTATTTTTTTTTATATATAGTGTAGGGGGAGGGGTGCGGACTACGACTACGGACGTCAACGCGGGTGACATCGTGAGTTACTGAAATGCTCTGCATTAAAAAAAAAAAAAAAAAAAAAAGAAAAAACGACCGAGATTTTTCGGCGCTGGAACATGCACGTGACGTTAGATTCATTCGTCTTCATCTTCGGCGCATGTGGGGTTTGTGAACTAAATCTCTTCCGGCAGGACTGTCCGTGGGCCTATAGCTTTGTGGTTTCGCACTAGTTCTATCGTTCGATTTCAGTACCTGGCGGCAAAATACTGATTGAAGATTTATGATTTTCTCCCATCGAACGTTTGACGCACTATATTAAAATTAACGGTGTAGAAATGTTTTCATGTTTTCCCCGCTATCAGGTACATTTCTTTTTTGTTGTTCCCCGTATCCATGGGGACGCGTCAAAGATCCTATACCCCAATTTTCCCCAATGAGCAGTGGGAGGAGGCACTGGCGAGCTCAGACGAGGAGATCCAGACCTCCCTGCTCACAAGAGCCACACACGTCACCGCCCGGCATAAACCGGCAGCCACGACAGCCTTCTAACCGCGCAAAGCTCAAATAAAGTGCTCTCTCTCTCTCTCTCTCTCTCTCTCTCTCTCTCTCTCTCTCTCTCTCTCTCTCTCTCTCTCTCCAACTCTCGAAACCCAAAATTGATTTATCCTCTTCCCAAAACATATGAATTCGGCTTGTCAACCTGTAAAGACTGTAAGAAGAACGAAAACCGAAAGGAATATGAATACCTTTTGCCGTTTTCGCATTATAAATTTACCACAAATACTAAAAAAATGGCTGCAGAAGGTTGAGAATGTCACCGATTAAGCACATATCATCATCAGCAGCAGCAGCAGCCAGTGCAGGATAAAGGCCTCTCACATCCACTTCCTCCTACACTACTCAGTTCGAATCCATCCTTTGCCACCACATTTCCTTAGCTCATCGCTCCACCGGTATTCCGGTCTTCTCCTGCCCCTTGTCTCATCTCCGTGCGCCTTTTTTCATACTGTCACGGAACACCTATGTGGACAATGCCCCATAGCGCCATAACCCGTCACCGAAGACGACGAAGAGGATGCGGCTGGCCCGAGCGATCATGGCCGCTTGTAAATAGATCGCATCGCTCTGCGGCAACATCTTGTAAATACATCACTTCATCGTCGCCCATGGTTCGCCTCATCATTGTCCTGCCGCCACGTAACAATATCGAGGAAAAAAGCGGCAATTCCGGAGTGTCGAAATATCGGGGAAATTGCGGTAATTAATTTTGAGAAGCATGCGCAGTTTGGCCGGAAGGAATGGCGAACGCGACGTTGTGATTTGTGAAGGTCAACGCAAAAAATCGAAGCCTGTTTTTTTTTTCAAGCGAAATATGGTTAAAACGCGAAGCTTCCTCCCATAAAACTTGAGTGAAAGCCAAATTCCAAAATCTAACCTGCTTCGGACGTGTCGGAATGGCGCAAGTAATTTGCTAAACGTCGGATTCATAACGTCAGGGCCCCAATCCATTCCCACCGCAGACAGACAAAATAAAGGGCTATAAAGTAAAAGAACAGCCCAACTCGTACCACATACGTATCACGGGTGACACCAATTAAAAATAAACAAACTGGACCGAAGTCAAAAATAGTTTCTGAGAGACAGGAAAAGAAGAAATAAGAAAGAAGAGAGATCTGTCACGCGAAACCGAGCCAAGGAGGGGGAGGCAATCAGCGGTATTTTTTTTTAAACGAATATGGGAAAGCTAGGAATGAATTAACATGTCGTTCTTCATACATGTGATCTTGGTATGCAAACATATACGCAGTTTAAGTGTTTCCTCGATGGTAAAATCTCATGCTCAATGTTAACTTCTCTTGATCAGTTTATCCTTTTTCCGTCTTCGTTCTCTGCCGTGATCCGATCTGCATATTCCCCTCTCCTGCGGTCCCTCGTACCCCGGTAGACATTCTGTAAAACTCAGAAACTGATTACTTCCCCACCACAGACAGCGTTCTTTTAAAGACGATAGTCTGTCTTGGGCTACTTAAACGCGAAAATTTTGGTCTGTCTGTGGCTCGATTCAGCTAGCGACACTAAATAAGCTATTTAGTGACGCTAGATTCAGCAACCCGGCCAAAGTGAAACAGAAGTTGCCCAATTGGTTTATTACCCACAGCGAGATCTAATCGTGGCAATGTTCATGCTTGTCAACGTTGGTGAACAAGAACAATAGATTACGAAAATGTGAGGCAGAAAATCAATACATAAGTGATATTCGCAGTATTCTTTTATAAAAAAAAATCTTGGGTGCTTGATTCTTGGGTGCTTGAAATGAAATGAATTCTCGGGTGCTTGAAATGAAATACTACATCCACTCCAGAAAAAAAAAATTCACTCCGTCGCCTCCTGTCGCTCGCGCAACTATTGCTTCTGGCGGCATTTTAAGAAATCAAACGGCAAAAGTTACAAAAGGTCCTACTAGATAGGTTCCATGTTCCGCTTGGAACACACGTGGAGAAGGGCAACGGGGTTCTATAAACGTTGAAGTTGGGCGCCTCGATTCACGCGTGTCTCCGCCGTACGGTAGCGCTGGCATCGAGGCACCCGGCTTGGAGCAGTGGAACGCGGTAAATTTAAATTGACTTGAGCAAACATCCAGCGTATTTACCTTGGGAGGAGCGCGACGGAAGAGGAACAGCATGAGGGGTGAGCGGGAAAGCGAAGGGAGGCATTTACTTGGCAAATGTCGACTAAAGACGATAGTCTTTCTTCGACATTTGCAACGACAGGAGCAGATAGGCGTCCAATCTTTTTCTTTTGGTGCGCTTGATGTGCCTTTGTGGAGACCCATCATCGTATTGTGCCCTCCTATTGTGTTAAGTTAGCTTCCCTGCAGTTCTTTTTCGCGTACGGTCGCAATCACCAGTGAGGCAAAGAAAGCTTAAATTCTCAAGTTATTTGTTCATGGTGGTGTGATGACGGCGTCGTTTCGGGATGAAGTATACAACGACAATCTGGTTTTCAAACTAAGCCACCCGTCATAGCTTCAGATTTACGAAATGAAATTGCGAAATTTCGTGGTTTGGGCGCACGATTGTGTGCGTACACGTTCCTCCCCGCACGTCCAACTTCACATTGACACTGACGCTAAACTTTGTAACGAATTCGGCTCAAAGCAGCGCACGAGGCGTGTCTTCAATTACACCGGACCAACTCATATGGGAACGAGAGTATGCAGCGCAGCAGCTTTCTATTTGAAAAAACAAGCTTCCCGCGAGCGTCGCTCCCACACCCATCGCCGTGGAATACGCTAAGCGCGGGGTTTGAAAACGCCGCATGAGGTGGGGGGGGAACGGAGCAGGCCGAAATGAAAGTTGCCTGCGTTCGCACTCGGCCGAATTATGGAAGCGCGCACGCGCTCTTTTTAAAAAAGCCTCCCGTCGAGTTCCCCCCGCCTCGCGCTAGCTAGCGTGCCTGTTCCAACTTCCTTCTGGCTCCGGGGCATTTGCTGGCGTCCGGGGATGCGTGAGCACCGCGATGGGAAACGCGCTTGCGCGAGTGCGAGCTGCGTTGGTCGTTAGGAGTCCCTTTGCCCTCCTTTCTCTAGGCCATAATACAGCGCATTTATGCAGATATCGCAACTGCAAAGGCCCATTCAACGGCGGCTGTTAATGTCGGCATCGAGAAAAGCTGAGGACATGTGTATGGGCTGTATTCCGGAATATTTTAGAAATCAAAGCCCCTCTCCTAAAAGAAAGATGGTTAAAACGCATAGCTTTCTGCCATGCAGCTTGAGTCAAAGTCCGTAATCCAAATTGCTTCGGTCGCGTCGGAATGGCGCAATCGAATAGACGGGGCCTTCATAACGCCAGGGACCCAGGTTCGTTCCCGACCACGGGAAGCCTTTTTTGTTGTTGTTGTTGTTAAGGCCGAAGCCCCTTAGGGGCTGGTGCTGTTGCCGTCTCTTGTCGTCGTCGTTGTCGTCGTTTCACGTAGTCACAGTACTAAAACTCCAGGAAACTCGTTTGTGCCTCGCGCTAAAACGTAACACGTACTAAAAAAAAAGAAAAGCACCGGGACAGTCGTTTACGCCTCGCGATAGAGAGCTTCGCGCTCCAAAGACAAGAGACTTTTACAGCAAACCTGTCTACCTCTACGCCCCAACGGTTTCATCTCCGTTAGCAAAAACACCAAGGCGCCATGAATACACTTATACGCTGCATGCTTCGCCCCTCACCAGGTTTCACGTTAGTGGAGATGGCCCGGGATTTTTTCTTTGAGACGTTGATGTGCCTTTGCGAAAACCAATTGGATAAGTTGGCTTTCCTGCAGTGCGTGTTGGCGAAACGAAGGCACAATTTAGGCTTAAAGAACTTCGCTTTAAAACGAGGTGAAGATATAGTTTGGTGCTCTTCTGCATTTACGATTACTTTGTACCCTGTGAAGAACTTTCATTTTACGCCAGCTGGTATCAGTATCTTAAGGGACAGTAACTATAATTTATAACATTGTCTGGCGGCTTTTTCAGGTTGAAGTCAAGCCTGTGTAATTTATTTTTTCGTAGTTCAAATGTGTCGCGATTTCGACTTTGGCGCCCCAGTGGTCTCACGAGCCTTTAAGGTGCAGCCTGCAAGTGCTTCAGCTCTGCACTTGCTTATTAGCTGAAAAGGACGCTGGTTTCGTGTGGGGCTGACAAGAATAAACAGCGAGTTCTCGTAGGTTGGAAATCTCCGACCCAAGAGTTGTGACCGTTATCGGGTATACGAGCGTACGAGTGGCATAAAATTACCAATCCGTGTGTCGTGTCCCTGCCTCATCAAGAGAGCTGGGACATGGCTATTGTTACAAGGAATTCAGTATAGACGTCGTTAAGCTTCGCACCGACGACGCTACCAAATATCGCATATTTAGGCTACAGGGAGAAGTGAGTCTCAACGCAGTAGCGGCCATTGTCCAAAACTCAAAGGAACCGCCTGGCGAGCCGTCGAGAGAAAAGTTGAAAATACTTCTCTCTAAGTCCTCGGTAAACGCCTGGGGAGCACGTATAGATCCAACGCCATGGCGTGCGCCGGGTGCCGCCTGCATACCGCGCATGCGCCCCCCGCCTCTGGTCCAGTCCCCCCTCAATCTTCGCATAAAGCAGCAGCAGCAGCAGCAGCGGCGGGACGGGAGTTAAATGAAACGTGGCCCCAGCCCGGCGGCGTCCCCTCCCTGCGTGCCCAAGTATCGAGCCAAGCCAAGCCACTCGTGTCGTCGCCGCCGAGTGTACCAATAATTTCTTCCCCCCACACGGCGTACACAGACACACACAAGCGACTAGGTCCCCACGCAGCGCTCAACCCCACAGGGCTTGCCTCTGGCAGCGCTTTGATAAGAAGGCCCATCTGCAGCCTCAAGAGTCACGTGACACTTGGCGTAGTGCCACGCGGACACAAGTCCTGCCGAGAGCCGAAGACACCCCCAGCGATAATGTGCCGCAGGTAATGATATCGGTCCGAGTGAAGCGGGAAACGTACAGGACGGCGTCGTTCGACCTTGTTACCTGAGGAGCGTTGCTTAGGCTCCAGCTGAGGTGCGTGCGTGCTCCTATAATAGAAGCGGCTCTGCAGCCCCTGGTCGGCTGATTGGGAAAGGTACGGCGGACCCACCTCAGGGACGGGGACGACGTCGGGGTGAAGCCGGGTGCAAGGCATCGGCTTACACGCTCTGCCAAGTTGCGTACAGTGCGGGAAGAACGCGTAGTTGCTGCTGCTGAAATGCTTTATGGCGATCCCTGCCCGGACATAGGTAGGATCGTGGTATAGATTCAATTGCGGACGAGCGAGCATTCTCATCAAGCGACTGGCCCTATCTGCCTTCCTTAGATGCCGCCAGTTCTCGCCTTCGTCAATGCCGGGACTGCAGATCGCAGCTTTCTCTGTCTAATTCGGTACAATATTTATCCAACTTAATTCCCTTTGAGAAGAGAAAATTAAGCACCGGAGATGGGACTTTTGCTAACAAAGCGTCGTTTTAGCAAGCGGAATCGTCTTGATCATCTTAAAAGTTACATATATGAGAGAGAGAGAGAGAGAGAGAGAGAGAGAGAGAGAGAGAGAGAGAGAGAGAGAGAGAGAGAGAGAGAGAGAGAGAGAGAGAGAGAGAGAACACATTTATTGCGCATCGAAAGTGGGTCTTGTGGCCCGTTAGAAGTGGTTCTTTGTTCACTGGAGCCCATACGACGTCATGGCCGCCTGCTCCCAGTCTACGAGTGCAAGCTTGGCCGCCAATGAGGAACTGGACGTCAAAATCTCTCATTGCTCTTTAAAAGAGCGGGGGGAGGGGGATGGAGAAGGGGTGGATTTTCTGAGCTAAAGTCGCACTCCCCAATTATGTGGCGGAGTGATCCGTTTTTTTTTTTTTTTTTTTACAAAATTTGCTTTCGGCACAGTATTGCTCCGTGGATCCTTCTCCCACCCATATATGAGCTTCGTTTTCCCAGTGCATAGCTGGCGTGGCTCTAAAAGCAGCCACGAGCATATCTAGAACCCCTGTCATCTTGTTAGCATTAAACGTTACTTTATGACATTCATCGCATCTTGCATCTTCTCAAAACTATAGGCCCATGGCAACACTTATAGACGTCATTCAAAGTTGGCAGGACATTCAACTTTGGCAGTGATGATCATCCGCCATTTCGAGTACTTTGAGCGACGCCTCATATTTTGTTTTTCTTTGTCTAAATTTCTGGTCGTACCATAACGTGAAGGGCACTACTATGAAACGTTTATTTCTCTATCATAGCACGTTCAAGTCATTTTTTTATTATTTTAATGCGACACGTGCCCCCCCGTGGGAATTTATTTATAAGACAAGTTGCGTGTGCAATGTCTATGTCAGCCAGCGCATCTCTCTCTCTCTCTCTCTCTCTCTCTCTCTCTCTCTCTCTCTCTCTCTCTCTCTCTCTCTCTCTCTCTCTCTCTCTCTCTCTCTCTCTCTCTCTCTCTCTCTCTCTCCATCTCTCACCTTAAGATAGGGAACCAAAGGTTTCTCGCTGTATCAGTAGTTTTACGTTTTAGGTTTCAGATATGTCGTTCGCGAAACCGCCGTCGACTGGACGCGGTGTTAAGCGATGGTGTCATACTTACAAAGTACTCATAGACACCGCATGGGAGCATATCCTATAGGGAAGCTCAAGCTCGTTTAGGGCGACGCTGCACGCAACTGCCATCGCCGAGGAGCGAGCGGATAGCAGGAGCGCCCGTCTCTGCGACGCCCCTAAAAACGCGCTGAGATCGGGGCTTTCGCTCGAGCGGAAGCGGTCGATGGTGGCCCGTGTGTGTCGAGGAAGGCGCGGCCGCGCGTAGAAGCAGGGAGCGGCCAAAGCGCGCTCTGGAAGACAGCGGGGCTCATCGTTTCTTAAAAGGCCCGGGCTGTCACTGCTCCCGCTTCCATTAAAATCCAATTAAAATATCGCGGTCAACTTTCAATACGAGAGTGCCCGCGTTGTCGTGGAAGTTTAATCCGCTGCCATCATGCGTTAGCTAATAATAGGAATAATCAATCAATCAATCACTCCAATCAATCAATCAAGCAATGTTTAATAAATTGCTCAAGAACAGCCGAAGCCTTTGCTTTGGTGCACCAGAAAATAAATGATACTGAAATGTACAGCTGAGGAGAAAATCAAGACATTCGAATACATAAGAAAAAATCAACAGAAAATAAAAATACCATAAAAGACAATAATTATATTTGCATTATTTCTGAAAGAACCGCGATGAGCCGGAGAGATGCTCCTGGGCAAACACGCATAAAGAGACAAGCAACCTGAGTCAAGTTCCGATTCCGCCTAACATCTGCACTACAGGGTCCACGGTATGCGAGGGCCGTGCACGCGACGTAAGATCCGGGCAACCGGATCAGTGGCTGCAGCGCGTGTCGCAGCTTGGGAGGGGGGACGCCGCAAGGTCGCACACCTGCGCCCCCTCCTGTTCTCGACGCTTCGGTGAGCCCGCATCCGTGATGGAGGTGGGACAGGTAGGCCTAGCTTCTGGTCCTGAGTTAGTTGCATCCGGTGCCCCTCCTCGTCGCTGGCTGGCCCGTTGACGACGGTGATGAACGAACCGCAGCGTAATTCTGTGAAACAAAAAGAAAACAAAGGAAAATGAGTGCAAGGGCAGGAAGAGGAAGCTTCGCACTGAGCAGAAGAAGAAAATGGAAACAGCACCAGAATGTATTCAGTGGACGACGCAGACAGGCGCGCCATTCCCCTGTTGAACGGGGCGTGGCGGAACGGATCTAACGCAGTATTCATGTGGTTTCGAGTTCTTACGGTAGCTTTCAAGTTGCCCACCGTTAGTGGAACATACTTGTATGGTTCCTTTTTTTCCTGATGTTTCGCTAGATTCACAAAAGCGCTAAGGGATGTCATAATCATCATAATCATCATCGTCGTCGTCAACAGCCTATTTAAGTTCATTGCAGAACGAAGGCCCCTCCCATTGGCCTCCAACCGCTCCGGTCCTGCGTTGCCCGAGTCCATTCTTTGCCTGAGAATTATTATCTCGTCGCTACATTGAATAGTTAGAAATATTTACTTCTGTGGTCAGGCAATGTTGCCACTAAGAAAAACTGCGATAATGTGCGCGATAATTAGTGTGCCGGTACTGAGTGCATGTCGAGGAAGAAAATGCTACAGCCAGTAAGAAGCATTTGAGAATTACTGCACGCACGAAAGGATAAACAGCTCCATTGAGACAAAATAGAACATAGTGGAGTAGGAACGGCCTTGGGAGTGGCAGACGGTCGCTATGGAGTCGTACACGCGGGCAGGATCAAACGCAAAAGAGTGAGGGTATACCCCATGTAGCGCTAAAGCTTAAAGGCATAAAGTGAGATGGAAGGAGTACTCTGCCGTCAAACGTAAGAGCTTTTAAAGCATCCGGAACAACCGAGAGCACAGCGAAATAAACATTGAGTAAAGTGGCTTAGGTGCCTACCGGTGCCACCTGAGTATATACCTGAGTGGACAAAAAAGAAGACAGATCTTTAAAAGAAGCAAAGGAGAAGCGGAAGAATGAAAAAAAAAAAATAGTCAAGATGAGGTCTCCAAAGAAATTTTAATCAAGGATAAAACGGGGATGGAGGAGGAGGGCTTAGTGCCGAACAAGGAATATAAGGAAAGGAAGAAGCTACTTCCGCGAGAGAAATAAACATTCAGCAGAAGACGGTCACGTCTTCTGTCTGCAAACGGTAAACATTACAAGGCTTTCAAAATCAGTTCGAGCTTTTAAGTAAACGTTGCATTTTGAGTGCTGTAGAGTGTATAGGCATTGCCACTATACACTTGTAACCGGTGCTTTTTAACAGCGGAGATGTTTAGGCCGAGCCTTTTCCGCCTGTCGCACCAAAAAACCCCGAAGCATCAAGAGAAAATTGGCCGCGGATCGGCTCCTTTCGTTGCAAATGTCGACGCAAGACGATAGTCGACTGGAGTAAATGCGTCCCTTCTCTTTCCCACTCACCTCTCATGCTGTTCCTCTCCCGTCTTGCTCCTTCCAAGTTAACACGCTACAGGTTTGCTCAAGTCAATTTAAATTTACCGCGTTTCGCTGCTCCAAGACGGGTGCCTCTATGCCAGCGGTGCCGCACGGCAGAGGCGCGCGTGAATCGCACCCGACTACAACGTTTATAGAACCACGTTGCCCTACTTTACGAGCGTTCCAGGCGCAACGCGAAACCTATCTAGTCGAACCTTTCGTTGCTGTTGCCATTTGATTTTTTTTGAAATACCGCAAGGTAGCGCGGGCAACAGCAGGCGACGGTTTTCTGGAGTTGATGTAGTATTTTATTTGCTATCGCAAAAAAGCAAGCACTCGTAATTTTTTTAATAAACTCTGCAAATACTCCTGGTGTATTGATTTTCTGCCTTAGATTTGCGTAATGTCTTGTAATTCTTATTGTTCAACAACGTTGACAAGTATGAACATTAAAACCGGGCTTACACGTTCAGATTTGGCTGTGAGTATATAAGACTATTGCGCAGCATGCGTTCAGTTTGGCCGGCTGGCTGAATCGAGTGACAGACAGACAGACCAAAATTTTCCCGTTCAAGTAGCCCACGAAAGACTATCGCCTTTAAAGAGATGTGGATAGGGAGGTCCCGGGAATCGAACCAAACGCCGTGAAACAGGCAACCTAACCACCGGGCCACCCCAAAAGCCCGAGGGGTACGGGTTTAGCAGCGGTGGGGTACAATGACATGGGCAGCCGATAGGGAAGAAAAAGAAACGCTTCACGTGGTCTGAATCTAACCTGGGTCCCTCGCGTTACGAAACCTTCGTCTATCCGCGTGAGCTATCATCGCATTCCAGGCGCTGAGGAGAACTTCTTGCTGGGCTAGTTCGTGAATAGATGCCATGATTTGAAGCGCAACAAAAACACGCGGACGAAGAGCTCGTCTACTCTGTTTTTCGTCCGTGTGTTTTTGTTGCGCTTCAAATCATGGCATTCCGGGCGCGCAGCATTTCCTTTGGGTTAGTAGCGCGGCCATTGGATTTCGACTTTGCGCGGGTTGGATTTCGAACTTGCGCGGATTTCGACTTTACGCGGGTCGACTTTGGGAGGCGCGGTCGAAACAACTCCTCCCACCGGCCTCCCCAGTGTTATGACGTCTGCACGAAGCGGTGAGGTCACGCCGGGATTCTGTCATATGCGCTTTTCGGGCTGAAAGCGCGTGAAAGTGAAACGAACGGTTTTCACGCCATTCAATGTAATTAATTGTCGTGTGCTGAAGTATTTAAAGGGCTGTGTCGGGTTCGCCAGACCATTAAGCATCGATAAAAGCAATAAAAATGGATCATAAAATCGTGCAAGCAAGGCTGGAGAAACAGCAGAGCTGTGGGTCGACCTAGCTTCCCCCGGTCCCACACTGAGAGCGCACTCTAGGAGAGAGGGAGCAGCCGGACCGCAGTAGTGCAAAGCCATTTTGGACGGCCCTGTGAAGAAAAGACCATTGAGGTATGTGCAATGTTTTATTCAGCAGCAATCGTCGTCATCCCTTTCGTCGTGGTCTTCCGACGGCACAGCGGCGTAGGGTAAATCCTCTTGAAGCGCGCCCTCGCATCAATAGGCCTTCACGTCTTCGTCAGCTGCTTCAGTGGCCGTCTCCACGTGTGGATTTGATTATTATGATGGCGATGATGCCCTCAAAGCTTTCGCCACGTACCCACAAAAAGGTATTGGCCAGAGCTAACTCACTTGTCGTGAGGTCCTTAAAACATTAATTTATTTCCTGAAAGACAGAGGCCGTAAAATGAAACTTCGTTATGATTAAAACCCGATTTACTCATTAATTAGTAACCTTCAGCAATTCAAGTGACCTGAAGCAGAAAGAAATGCTTGAATACAATTATTTACATTCCTTTTTGCATACCCCAAATTTGTTGCTCCAATAGATAAGTGAAACCGATAAAGTCAACCCCAAATGCTCTATTGGGTCAAAAGCAGTTGTCTAGCTGCCGAGAAGCGGCGACAGGCGAGAAAAAAATGGTCGATTGTTTCAGGGACCTGGCGCTGCGCACATAGTTCCGTAGGTGAAAGCCCTGTTCTATACAGATAGAAATTTAGCCTTGGAATCCTGCAGCGCAGCTCGGTGAAGGCAACTTCGCGTTGCTGAGATTCGTCGTCATCGTCCTCGGTGCGGCGGACCCGTGGCGCGCCGGTCACGGCACGACGACGCCGACGAAGGCGGGAGCTCCTCATTTTGGCGTAAGCCCACGTGCAAGCCTGGACGACGCCAGGCGGTCGCCGCGAGGCACGCGCTCACGTGCGCTCGGGCGGCTTTGTGTCGGCCTAAACAGCTCTGATGTTAAAACTGCCAACATAAACCTCCCTAGTCCATTGCTGTAAAACTTGTACGGCCGATATTGCGACCGATCACTCGTGTACGAACACGGAGTCAAAGGAAACAGACGGTGTAGCATGGAGTTACTGAAAACAAGAAAGAAAAAAGCAGAAAGAGTGAAGGAGAGAGAGGAAGAAAGGACCTGAATCTCGAAGAAGCAAAGCCGAAGAAAAAAAAAAAAGAAAAGCGAAGCAACCTGCGCGCGGGAAAACATGCGTGCTAAGCGATGCCGAACGCCGCCGCTTGCGGCGTGGTCAGCGATGCGGCTCCAAACACCTGCCACAGGTAATGCACTTTGGAGAGAGCCTAGAAAACACGGCGGCGTGAGGGCTGAACGCTCTTATGCAATCGTAAGGGTTAGTCCTGTGATGTAGTCGACTCTGGCGTCGCAAGTGTTCCGAGTTTTACCAAAATTTGTCTCTGCAGCATGATGATGATTATAATGATGATGATTCCTAGGGGTATCCCCTTTGTAACGGGGTGATGATGTGTCATCTTACCACAAAAAAAACCTAATATACTAATGTTTTATGCTTTTCATTTAATTGCTAGCGCTGCTCTTAGGGCAGGCAAAAAAACTTATTAGGCACAAAGTACTTATTTTTTCTGTCACAGGTGGTACCTGTCCTAGGCAATATTCCCCTCTCTGCTTTTCGTCCACCAGCATTCTAACCTACTTTTAGTCGCCTCGACAGCCCTGGAGTTAACTCCCTACTTGCTACTCTCAAATCGTACGGCTTTGGGGAGCCGAATATTTCCCTCATGTAGATTTGGATGGATACCCTAGGATCCTAACACTATGTGCCACATAGTTTCTGTTTCTTTTCCGCAGACCACGCATATCCCATCATTTTGTGTATACTTCCCCACAAAACTCTTAGTCCGCGAACAAGTTGCTCTAGCCTCAAAAAGCAAGGAACTGCCCGGAGAATTATCGTAGAAATTTTCCTTTCTGATGTCCAGATTATCAGCCCTGTACATCTCTAACGACGTTTTCGCTTCCATCTTTTCGTCTCTCCATTTACTCGTTTCTATCTGCCTTGCCTCGCAGGAGAGGACTGCGTGTGCCCTCTCTTGACGATTATACGCGCCTCGTGCTTCAAGACAATTGCCTCGACAAAACGGTGTCCGGTAGCTACCACTGTGTGTGATCCCACTGTTGAGGTGAGAGTTCGTGCAAAGTTGGCTTTCCTGCAGTGCGTTTGCACTTGTCTACACCATCAGTGGGGCAATGAAAGCTTCGCTTTAAAATAAGTTCTGCGAACGAGGACGACGACAAGGGGGAGACAGGGCGTGTTTCGTCCTCGTCTTTCTCGCAGTATTTATTTCTTCGTAATGAACCAACTAGCCAGCAACCAAGTCCTATTAAGTTACAATTTCTAACGTTTAAGAATTTAGATCTGTGTTCAACGGAAAGCGCATCTACCCGTACATAACGCTGGATGTGCGACACTACTGCCGCGTAAGAAAATGCTGTTAACACATGGCCCCAGGTCATTCAAGTTTTCATATGAGACCACTTATATTTCCTTCTGAAGAAATATCTCCGCAGCAATACATTTTATAAAATAATGAAGTCCGCTTTAAAGCGGCTTCGTGTACTGTGCTCCACGGGAATACGTGTTCCGTTATAAATACATCTAATAGAGAGCGCTAGTAGCTTCGTTTCCGCCTCTCTCATTGCCCTAAATTTGTATTCCCAACAGTGCAATTCTATGTGGTAGTGGAGCCGATCTTAAACGTATTCGGTGTATAGCGTTTTACAAGGGAAGGTGGGAACTTATGGTAGTTTCTAAAAAAAACGCGCAGGGGCCACCATACTTCCATATCAGAATGCTTATCATGCCTCCTAAAAAGGTCTTTCTAGCAATGCACTTATGCGTAGCAGTCAAGCCAGCTTTAACAGGGTCAGTTGGGTCAGTCGTAGTGGCGCAGCCAGGAGTATTTTTCAAACGGTGCTAACACCCCGCAGGTAAAAAAAAAAAAAGGAATTAAAAACATAGTCTGCGCCCAAGCAGTATCTCATTTTCATTTGCTTGTCTTGTTCTCTATTTACATAGATTTAAATTTGTAGATTAAGTGTGTACAAATCATGGGCGCAAAAGCAGCCGAAAGGAGGGGGGGGGGTGCCACTTATAATATTTTGGGGGTGTTATGACACCGACACCCCCCCCCCCCCTTTGGATACGCCCTTGGGTCGCTGTATAGCAAAGCAATTAAGGTATATACCTCTGATTTTCCACTATGAAATTTCCGGAATTTATTTTTAAGGTTATCGTATACGTTCTACTACGCCGTATCGTGAAACTCGTCCAGTATTGTCAATTAAATAATCTGCGTATACAACAGGTCTTTTTTGGGCAATATTGCTGTAGTTGCAGACATCTTTCATCGTATTGCTGCCGTGCATATCACGGCCAGAAAGTCTTGCTTGAGTGGAAGTCGACAAAACAGTTTAGCTTGTCGCCTGCGTTCGTTTAGACGGATTTCTTCTTAATGTGGCGTAACATTTAACTTACCGTATTGAAGCCACAGATAGTCGGGCAATCCCCTCCGTGACTGAAACCGCCGCTATCATCTACCACTCCAAGTCTGTCTGGTACGCAATATTGCTAAAAAAATAACAAAAAGAGCAGGATACCGAATGAAAACGCATCAGAAGTTCGACCGGAAATTACTCGTCCAGTGCCTCAGACCGGCATTTTCATCTCGTCGCATTCTCAACGCGTTTCTCAGAAGCATTTTGATCTTGACGTGACCTTGACAAGGCCGCATGTCGAAAAATTTCTCATCGCCTCGCCCAGCATGACTTGACGGCTCATACGTGTTGTGGGGCGCGTATTTATCATCGGTCAATGTTCGCCTCTTCGGCGCCCGGAAGACGAACTCGCAGTCCGCCCATCGATCACACAGCCTGTCCAACACGGCAGGGAGGCGCAGTTCCTCCGATTATGACGCATCGTTTTATAGTGCTGCGCGGAACGCAATTCGCAGTTAAGGCAGTGCGCTAAATTTCGTCAAGCGAACAACGTAAGTCGGTGTAAAAACAACCAGTGGGCCTCGCCGAGTCAGGGAACGAGTACAAGTATTGGAAGAATTAAAGCCCGGTGACACTGCCGTTGCAGAAACTTCTGCTCATTTTTACTGCCCTTGCCAATGCATCCTTCGTGTGTTTTGGGCGAAAATACTTAGCTGGTGGTGCAAATATCCCGTCGTCACTAGAAAGCCGTGGCCAAAAAGCGACACGCGAATTCCTCCCCTTGGCTGCCACGCGTACCATGTCGCGTGCCCCAGTAATAAAAAAATCCCGGGCCATCTCCACTAACGGGAAACTTGGAGAGGGGCGAAGCATGCAGTGTATAAGTGTATTCTTTGCGCCTTGGCGTTTTTGCCAACGGAGATGAAACGTTGGGGGGTAGAGGTATACAGCTTTGCTGTAAAAGTCTCGTGTCTTTGAAGCACGATGCTCTGTAGCACGAAGCTCTCTAGCGCGAAGCATAAACGAGTGGCCCGGTGTTTTAGTACCGTGACTTCATGAGACGACGATTACCACGAAGACGATGACGACAGGAGACGCCAACAGCCCCAGCCTCTAAGGAGCTTAGCCCGTTAAACCCAAAGAAAAGGATCCCGGGATAGGCAGCAGTGGACACGCGAAGAGCAGCCTGAGAAAGCCGAGAGAGAGAGAGAGAAAGGACTTTTATTGGTTATCCTGCACTATCGGTGAGGGGGATCACCACACAGGGTTCCGCCCTCACCGTCGGCTGTTGGTGTTAAAGCCGATCCGGAGACGGGGTGAGAAAGCCGAGAGCACTCCCCTGCCCCCCCCCCCCCCCCCCCCTAATTTTTTTTCAGGCAGCGTGTAAGTGAGGGCCAGGGCTCCTTTTGGCAAAATTTCTTCCTTCCTATAACCCGTAACCCCTCACCCCCCCCCCCCCCTCCAAAAAAAAAAAAAAGCATTTCTGGCTGCAGCACTGGCATCTACCACGCCGCAGCACTAAAACTAGCGACATAACTCAGCGACAAGTAATGCTCCCGCATTTACACGTCGTACGAGTTTCATAGGTGCCCGCATAGTTTCTTGTTTTACCAGCGAAGCTGTTCTTGCTCGATGCTTTTAATGGACGAAGTGTGGTACCGCGGCGATGGGCAGAGGGCACAGCCTATCGAGGAGGAGAGCAGGCGCCAAGCACACATGCAGTAAGGTAAATGAACGCTTACCGAGCTCGCTTGAACGAGACGCTTATATAGGCACAGCTTTCATAAACTACTGAATCTGGTGGCAATGTTAACATTTGTCAACATTGTTGAACAAAAAGACAACATTAAGCATATTTGAGGGAAGGCATGAATACGTAAGTGATCTTTACATTGTTCTGTTAATTACAAATACACGGCAGCTTGGTTTTTGTTATAGCACATAAAAAATACGCCGTGAAAAACAGCTCGCGGCGCCCCCTCATCGCATTGTTCCAAGTTCAAAAGTGACAAAAGTTCCCAGTAGATGGCGCGAGTAGTGGAACGCAGCAAAAATAAACTAGCGCGTACGGGAATCGATCTGCTGGCTTTGAGAAGATCTATGGAGCTGAAGTCTTGGCAGCTGGAAGGCACTCACTATTGAGACTGGCGCAAAAATAAAAGTTAATTCTTGTGCGCGAAACTTGTTTCGAATCCGCTTCAGCTACAGTTTTATATTTGCTTTCTCGAACGCAGCAACAAATGGCTTGAGAACGTTTGTCCGAACAACCATTTCTTGGCTGGCTTTCCGTGCGGAATTCCGATCTTTTTCCCGCAATAAGTCGTTAGATGTCGGTCTTGAATTTCGTATGCATCGCCCCTGGCAACTTGATACCGGCGGCAGCACTAGGCGCTGAAAGAAAAATAAAAATACGATAAATAAAAATAAGAAAAGAAGAAAAACGACAACAAGCTGAACCGAATGTAATAGCAATACGATGAAAAAGAAGGGACCAGTGATCTGGTAATTGGACTGTATTGGAAGAACTTTTCGTGGGCCGGTGGTTAAAGCCTTAAATTGATTACGACTGAGCGAGCAACGGAACGGAAGATGATAGGTGTAACATTACAGGACAAGAAGAGAGCGGAGTGGGTCAGGGAACAAGCGCGTGTTAATGACATATTAGTAGAAATTAAGAAGAAGTGGACGTGGGCAGGGCATGTAATGCGAAGGCAAGATAACCGTTGGTCATTAAGGTTAACAGGGTGAATCCTCAGAGAAGGCAAGCGTATCTGGGGGGGCGGCAGCAGGTTAGGTGCGCAGGTGAGATCAAGAAGTCAGTGGGGATAAATTGGTCGCAATTAGCCCAGGACTGGTATAATTGGAGATCTATGGGCGAGAGGCCTTTGCCCTGCAGTGGGCGTTGACAGACTAATTATATATATATATATATATATATATTTATAGGGAGAAATAACGCTTGGAAGATGGTAGAGAACACAAGAAAACTTCGAACAAGGTATAAACCACGACTGTTGCAACGTTTCAGTAAAGACACTTGCCTGGCCCTGACGAAGGCACGTCTCTTTGCTGAAACGTTGGCAACAATCATGGTTTCTACCTTGTTCGAAGTTTTCTTTTCTTGTATATATATATATATATATATATATATATATATATATATATATATATATATATATATATATATATATTGTCGCGAAGCGGAGATCTCTTGATGTTTTCTGGTTGTTTTTTAAGTTCTGGCCACAGCCAGGGCTCTTCCTCCAAAATGTTGTGTGCGAAAGCGCTTCGGACGCGGCTGGGCCGTGGCCCCCTATTTTTCTGAGAAGCGGCTCCGGCGCGTGTGTCGGCCCGTCGGCCGACCGGGAGACGACGGCTGGTGGGGGAAGCGAACCCTCGCCTCGGTTTCCGTTACCGCACGCACTGGCGTCTCCGACCCCCCCGTGGCGCGCCCACGCGGGCCGCTGCGTTCTTCCGACGACCTTCCCTTTTCCCCTGTTTACGTTAGTGCGTTTTGTCTAACTACTTGCTCTACGCCCGTAAATTCTCCAAGCGCGCGTTTTCGAGTCGAAACCTTGTGTCTGTGTTTTTGGTCCTTTTCACTTTGGCGGGGACATGTCTGATTGGAGCTTAGAAGCGTCTTCCTGATTGGCTGCGGGTGAGCCTTAGCCTTTTCCCACCCGGTCCGCACACGCTAGGATGCGCTTTTTCCCCCAATGCGTCCCCCCAAAGCAAATATAAACGCGGCCCCTCTGGCTATTGAGGAGCGGGGAGAGGGGAGCAACACCAGGAGAGCCGCACTCTGCCGCTCGTCGTCGTGCCCTCCCGCCAGGAGCCATTCGCCCGCCAACTATGTCCCGCTAAGTACTCTGAATCTTTGACTGTCTTTCTAATCATGTAACAAGTGTATTCATTCTAATTCATATGTGCTAAATGTCACCAATGTCATCTGTAAAGTAAACAAGTTATCCTTTAAAACCTCTTCGACGTCTCGACTTTTCCCTTCCGATCTTCATGCTACAGTAGCGGCAGTATGAACCAAAAATACTACGTTACAAAAGTGGTGATAGGTGCGGGGTATCGAACTCCCCGCTCTACCATCATGGGCTCCCCCTTCTCATCGCTCGGATTCCTGCTGCTCATCTTCAAGTTCTCCTTCTACTGGACCTGGCAAGAATCTCCAGTTTTCGCGCCATCCGCCCGTTCATCGCGGGCACAACAGGCAAGCGACATGTGCGACGGCAGAAGAGACTTTGCGGCTTCCCGGCCGTCCCCGCGCTACCAGCCCGAGGCAAGCCGGGCCCCTCATTCTCGCCACCGGCTCCTGCGAGGAAGACCCCCCAGCCCCGACGCGGACCGAGCGTCGCCGCGACCGCCACCCTCCATCGGGGCGGCGAGCTTCCCGCGCACGCAATGAGGTGAGAGATTTTTGCCTCTCGGCGCACCGCATGACTGTGGGCCTGTAGGCTTTTCTTCTCCGCGTGTCCGGGGCGCCCACTGATTGGTTGTCTTTGGTTCATTTTCTTTGCCAGCACCAGCCTGCTTATGTAACTAGCCGCTGTCGATGCTGAGGCAAAAATTTATGAGCGTGCAGCCGTTTTTTCGTGGGGTATGTGGGCTCTTCGCGCGGGAGTTGGACAGCTTTGTAGTCAGAATCTTAACGGCACAAGCGTTCGGCTCTCCCGGCGAAGGAGCCCCGAAGGAGACCCCCACGCGCCTTTGCAAAGGCTGATTTTTGCGCAGATCTCGCTATAATAGAGACTGCTGATATCCGTTTCCTCGGCTCCTTTCCACCGAAGTTAGGTTTTGTCTTGAAGCAAATACGGCAGCCACTTCGGGGTTGGGGGTCTGAGGGAAACGAGGAGTTCAGAAGAGATGTTTACGCTGCACGACGCTACTCGAAGTACAAACAAAGACACCAGCAGGGGTGCCCGGGATTCCGCGGACGGGGGGAGCTCGCGGGCGTGCAGTTCTGCGAATGCGTCGGGTGGGCGAAGGTTTCTCACCACTGCTGATATTCGGCAGTCTCTGTTCTTATTTTGTTAGCATGTAGGGTAGCCGATACGTACACTTTTAAAGTCTTGTGTTCAAATATTTCATCGTGTGTTATCTTTGTTATTTCTATCGTTCGTGTTCATGTAAAGTATGCATGAATCTGTGCTCGTTTTGTGTGTTTTTAGTTTTGACCGACTAGGAGCGTTTGAACTGTTCTGAAGGGCGTCAATGTTTATTTTGTATCATACTTCATATGCGCGACCGCCAAGTTGTGCAGTTTGTAGCTTTTATGTTTGGATGGTTGGCAGTTTTCCTGGTAACTCGTTTTTAGTTGTTTTTCGTTTTGGTTTCTAGTAGTTTCCCTGTCACTCCTTTTTATAAGAGCTTTTTAGCATTGTCTAGAGTGTTAGTACGATCGTCTGGATCTCCCTTGGGTGCATTTTGTCACAGTTGACGAGTTGAGCTGGTATAGAACAAGTAAGGTTCTATATAGAAATGTTGTGTCGAGTGAAGTGCACAACTGGAGCGCGTAGATTTCCACTTATGCGTGAGTTCAATACAGTGAGCCCTTGTGTATAATTTTTTCTGTTTTATAGTGCCTTCTCATGAAACGTTTGTAATTCTATTCTTTAAGGAGGCACTGAGTATTTTCTTGAGTGACGATGGCCGAGAATGCGCCTGTTTTTATTTTTATTTGCTGGTTACGTGAAGTTGGCTAGAGGATAGCTTCAGCGTTATGTTTATGCGACCTGTTGTCCAAGGACACATTTTGTTTCGCGTCGAGCTCCCCAGAACTGAGTATGCGGACCGGCTAGCGGAGCTGGTTTTTCGATCTTTTTTAGTGTATGAGTTTTGGAATGCGCATGTTATTTTGATGTTATTCATGCTGTCCTTGTTATTTTCTTGTTGTGTCGTGTAAAAGAAGTGTTTCGCCTGTGTTTGACAAGAGACTATGCGTGCGTGAACTGAAAACGGAACTACATTAAGTGACCGTGTGCGGTGACTGATTCAGCCGAGATACTTTGTCGACTACTGTGTGTTGATGTTTGTTTTCTCGAGTCCGCACGCCATGTCATTTAGTTGTCACTGTCAGCTTATGTCATTCTTGTTATATAATTTTAAACTTTGTACAAGAGTGAGGGCACTCTTTTTTCCGTCGGGGAAGGTGTCGCGAAGCGGAGATCTCTTGATGTTTTCTGGTTGTTTTTTAAGTTCTGGCCACAGCCAGGGCTCTTCCTCCAAAATGTTGTGTGCGAAAGCGCTTCGGACGCGGCTGGGCCGTGGCCCCCTATTTTTCTGAGAAGCGGCTCCGGCGCGTGTGTCGGCCCGTCGGCCGACCGGGAGACGACGGCTGGTGGGGGAAGCGAACCCTCGCCTCGGTTTCCGTTACCGCACGCACTGGCGTCTCCGACCCCCCCGTGGCGCGCCCACGCGGGCCGCTGCGTTCTTCCGACGACCTTCCCTTTTCCCCTGTTTACGTTAGTGCGTTTTGTCTAACTACTTGCTCTACGCCCGTAAATTCTCCAAGCGCGCGTTTTCGAGTCGAAACCTTGTGTCTGTGTTTTTGGTCCTTTTCACTTTGGCGGGGACATGTCTGATTGGAGCTTAGAAGCGTCTTCCTGATTGGCTGCGGGTGAGCCTTAGCCTTTTCCCACCCGGTCCGCACACGCTAGGATGCGCTTTTTCCCCCAATGCGTCCCCCCAAAGCAAATATAAACGCGGCCCCTCTGGCTATTGAGGAGCGGGGAGAGGGGAGCAACACCAGGAGAGCCGCACTCTGCCGCTCGTCGTCGTGCCCTCCCGCCAGGAGCCATTCGCCCGCCAACTATGTCCCGCTAAGTACTCTGAATCTTTGACTGTCTTTCTAATCATGTAACAAGTGTATTCATTCTAATTCATATGTGCTAAATGTCACCAATGTCATCTGTAAAGTAAACAAGTTATCCTTTAAAACCTCTTCGACGTCTCGACTTTTCCCTTCCGATCTTCATGCTACAGTAGCGGCAGTATGAACCAAAAATACTACGTTACAATATGTATATATATATATATATTGTTTGTGTGTTAGGTATGGAAGCGGGGAGGATGTGATTGCGCCTCGTCTTTACTCGGAATTTGTAGCCGATAGTTTGCTGAGAAGCGTCCGCTATAAGAAAACAGTTACTGAAATAACCTGCTGCGAGCTCTGGAAGAAATCTCATTGCATCACCGCCGACGGAACCACCCCGTCTGCACAAACCCCCGCGGGGATCTTTTTGCGCATGCTCCCGTTTGTGCGCATGCGCGGCACAGAGAGAGAGGGGCGGGGGTGGGGGCGAGAGAGAAAAAAACAATTACGTGTGTGCACTCATCACCACTCGACGTTCCTCGCATGCCTCCCCTCCCTTCTCCTTCTCTGTTCCTCTCATCGCTGTATCGACGTGGTGGCGGCGTTGTTGGGTCGCCGGACCGACGGTCTCCTCGTGGCCGAGTGCGGAATGCCTGCAGGCCCTTGCAATGTTGTCTCACGTCCGCCGTCTGCTTTCGAGTGGCAGCCTCGTCCGAGGATCCAGTGACATGCTGGGCTCCATGTTTCACGTTTCAAAAAAGCGCTCGACGCAAGACAGTGCGAAGACGAAAAAAAGGAAAAGGAAGTTTGACGGCCGGGAACGAAGAGGAATGTTGTGTTGAGCGTGAGCTGACAGCCCAAGTAGCCACTTACGAATAACACTCGCGCAAAACTAAAAGTTTCTTTTTTCCTCACGCCATCGGCGTTTGACAATCACACCGCAGATAAAAAGCATAGGTGGTGCGTCGGAATAACAAACATAGATATCAGTGTTATCGCCTAAACATACCCCTATTTTAGTTTGACCACGACGAGCGTAACGGGGGATTACGTGAGATGACCAACTGCTTGTGGACGAGGGTAGCGTCGCGGTGTACTTAGAGGCTGTGCTCTGTAGGTGGTGTTTCGCAATTCAAACTGAAGCGAGGCGTTTAAGCACAAGGCCACTTGCAGTGGCACTCCCTACCTGCCCCGCCACACACAGACCGCTTTATGTACTTCGACGGCGCGAAAATCTAGTTCACTTTGCAAATTGTATTCGGATGCAACTTGCCTGCGCAGAGCCCGCTTACGTGACTTCCGAAACGTGACGTGTGAATAGAGCGTGGTTCAAAAAGCAGCGGTGTTGGACAATGTGTCAGCTTTTTACTTCTACAATGAGCAATGTAATGTCATCGGAACTTGCAATCACGGCTTCTAACTGTTCGAAAGGTTGCAGTATTGTTCACACAGGTGTTTTTTGTACCGTTTTAGCAGCTGTTTGCACTGAGGACTTTGAAAGGGACGTACAGTCGTTAAAACAAGCTCCCGACCATAAATGTTTTGCATTAACTATTTTGCTCTGAAAATCTTTCACTCCTAATGCATCTTTGTTGCATTGTCGTAAGATGTGGTAGATTGCGTTCAACTTTTCTCGCTCTGCCAAAAACTGTATCAAACCGCTCGAGTAGCTACTTGAAAAATTTTGGCCTTTTCTTTGGTTAAAAAAAAATTAATGAAATCTTTGAGCTTATTTATTATTTCAGGCATGGTCACGGCTCTTCATTTCTACCATGTTAATGAGTCGGTCGACGAAAATAGTAATTGTAGAAAAAGATGATGAAGTAGAAGAGAGAAAGAAGTGGCAGCTCGGAAATAAGGAACCAACCAACCAACCAACCAGTGGCCTCCCTTCGCCCGCCCCTTTCTTTACAGTACTTAGTACCCCCTTTCTTCTGCTGATATCGAGCAGCGCTTTATTGGTGGGGATTCTGGCCAAAGCACAACTTCCGCGCAGAAATGTTTTCATTAGGA
This sequence comes from Haemaphysalis longicornis, assembly GCF_048455015.1. Lineage (NCBI taxonomy): Eukaryota > Metazoa > Arthropoda > Arachnida > Ixodida > Ixodidae > Haemaphysalis > Haemaphysalis longicornis. The sequence continues at coordinate 142,338,867 of NW_027526204.1, forward strand.
GCAAACTGGAGGCTTTACAGGTAAAAAGAAATAAACTTGCTGTCAGCGAAGGACCTTGTGCATGTCTTGCTTTACATCTGGATGATTAGGTTTTACGTATTCCGTGAACAAGTTTGTTTAATTACAAGAGCTATAGTGAACTTGTTATCGTTTCCGTTACGTGCCGACGCACAACGCGATTATTTTCTATTTTACCGCTTGGCGCTAGAGCTAACGGACTACTTGGCAATGACTCCGAACTCTGCGGCATCATTACATATCGTCAGGAACCGTTAACAGCTCCGTTGACAGCATATTCAGGTTGCAGCACTCCGAAAAGCAAAAGCCACGTGTCACAGGAAGATGCGCGAATTTTTTTCGTTATAAGTGCAATCAGTCGCACAGCTGTTCCACAATAACTGTACTTACTCTTTGAAGTTGATGCGCCAGCGATACGACGGAGAATAACATAAGCATTGTGACGAAGCCGTCATCATAAGACCCGATCGAGCAGTCAGTCGCTGCCAATTCCTAACCGTACCAGTGAACAAATAGGTATAGATAGAAAGTTTTAAAATTGAATTCCGTCTCTCGCTTAACTCTGTGAAGGTATCTAAAATTCTCTCTGTATTGAATTTCTTCTACATCGAACTGTTCCTAATATCGAAATGCGTCATATTGAACATTCGACGTCCTAGACAGATGCTTTATAGCTCTTAGTGACTTCATATTGCCCCGTTCCGGTGTTTGCGAAAGCCTTGGCTGAGACGGCGGGCCCGTGAGTCTAGAAAGAGATAACGCGACGAATGTGAACCGTAATCGCTCTATAACAGCATCGTTTATTATCTGAGGCCAATGTCCATGGCTGACAAAAGGAAAAAAAAGTTATGAAGGAAGAACACAAAGACTCAGCGCGTGTGCGGGAGTCCAACAACCCTGCGGAATTTTTTTTTGTGTTTCTGCTTTCTCAGCGGCCGCTAATAGTCACGATTTCTGTGTTGGCACATTAATTACGCGTCCCTTCTCGCCAACCCACTTGGGCGGCGTTGCCCCCCATTTCTCAGCCGCCCAGAACCATATACGCAGCGTGGCCGGTGCGAGACGATAACATTCTTTTTTTCGGGCCTCCACCTCATCTCCTTCACAGATAGGCTCATAACGTACCCCGTAGTCTTGTTTTATTTTTTTTTTCCTTCTTTCCATCACCATAACCATAGCCGACTCTCCCCCAACTCCGAGCTCCCCCAACCCCCGGGAACCTTTTCTTTTTACATATTCTTCTTTCCGCCCAACATGGCTCAGTTATGTCAGCTGCAGGAAAAGAGAATGGGAGTTCTTTTCTTCTCTCTTTTTTCCACCCCTAACTCCGTACTCGCAGCGTGAGGAGAGTTGAACAATTACGGCGCCAACAAAACGCGCGTTCACACTCCAACGCTTCACAGCGCTCGCCAACCGATACGCATCGAACGTGTTGTGAAAAGAGAGGGGCATGAATCCGGGCCCTGGGGAATGCCGGGAACGTCGTACAAAATGCGTCCGAGGGGATAGCAGTAAAAAAGTACGCGCACCCAAATGAATCAAAAGGTGGGAAGAGCACGGAGAGAGAGGGAGAGAGAGAAAGAGAGTAGAATAAAGGAAAAAGGAAATGAAGGAGAGGGGGACGAGATAGGGGGGAAATAGACACGAGCAGCATAAATCACAACGACCTACCCAGTCATTAGGGGCGTAATTAGCGCGCAGTTTGCGAGCGCACGCCGCTCGAACACACAGGCTCGCGTTGGTGGAAGAGCGGCTGTCCGGCGATCTTTGCTCGAAACCACGTGATGTATGCGGAGGAGCGCATTCGGGCTCCACGGAGAGGATGGACACGCGCAGACGTATTATTCCAGCACCGAGGAGGCACTGCGGTAATGCACACACACGCGGGACGATACGGATCTCTCTCGGGGGTCGCTGCTCTCGTTAGGAATAACAGAGGTCGAACGGAATCGGTCTCTTTGACCGGCTCGGGGCATCGCTGAAGGCTTTGTGGATGTCGTCCACGTCGCCGCGAGGGTCATTAATGAACGACGTTCGTACCAAAAAAAGAAAAGATGTGCTCCCCGCATTGTGCGAACTTTTGTTGTAGAGCGGACAGGCCTGGCAGTCAGTGTCTAGTCCACCCCCCCCCCCCCCCCCTTCCCCGCCTGCCCGACTGCCAACATGCACAATCGACGTACTTTAACGTATTTGTGACTCAACTCAACCTCGTTTCTTTCATCTCACCGTCGTGTGGGCCTTCAACACAATACTTACGTGGCGAGCTTTTGTCGAGGGGAGGCTGGTGTCGTCGGTTAGTGTTTCATTAAATACTGGGCAATGACGTTCCCATAGCTTTGATTTTATAGGGTAATACTTCCTGAAAACACAACAATTTGATAATGATACAAAATGTATACGACCTCGACGTCTGCGCTTGGATAAAGTGTTTTTTTACAGGTCCCTGTAGTCGCCTCCGGGGGCCTTCAGAGGTTGGAATAGAAAAATAGAGGGACGTGGGCAATTGCTGTTTCTATCATCAGCATGTCTGCGATGATTTGCAGCGGCTGTTTATCGCAACATCGACTAACGCGACCATTCGAGCCTGGTGCCGTGCCTGGAGGTGTGTTCTAATCCGCTGCGAAGGCTGTACGGCTTATCTCAAAAGAACGATTGCCAGTAGAGTCAGACGGTATTCATGTTTACTGAAATTTGGCCAACCTCGCTAGCGACTCAACTACTCAGCCTTTTTTTTTTTTTTTTTTTTGAGTATCATAAATGTCGCCCGCTTTCCAGTGAGAGCCTTTTCAGCGTCCCGTTTTGTAGCGAGCCGGGTGGGGCGGCGAACTATATACTGGACTAGGGGTCTCGATGCCATGGCCATAGATATCGAATCAATCTAAGCCGGACCAGAGATCACTGCAGTGTGCTATACGAATGTCAATCTGAACAGATGTTAGTACCTCGGACCAGCTCTGCACCATTCACGACACTCAGAGGGTCGGCGGTTAAATGGACCCTACAGGTTGCTGCTTTTACCGCAGAAGTCTCTTAATATAGGCGCAGTAGTGGATCCAAGGAGGGGAGGTGTAGGGTTATAATGACGTCACCCCTTCGTCCAAGCGCCTTCAAAACTGGTGCTGAAGCTTACAGTGCGTACCGACCCCTCTCCTCTTAGGCATGTGCAAAAGTGCCCGTCCTCCAACTCCTTAGCTCGTTTGGAACAGGCTGTTCTCAGCAGCAAATTCTTGGAGTCAACAGTGATACGATCCAGAGAGCCCCAACAGTCGCTGTCAGCAGCGCTGGAGACCAGGGCCAATACTTATAAATTGGCGAGGTCTGTGCACGCTGCCGATGTGGAACAATATAGGCAAGTATGAAAAAACGGTGGTAACGAGGCTTCTGTGATAACGAGACTTCCTAGTTGGTGCCTGGTAGGTCTGTGTCCCAGCCCGAGGTGTGCGTCCAGGGTAACCCTACAACTTTTTTGGGAGAGCTGCAGGTGGCGTACCCGCTCGCTCTGATGGTGCAGGCAGCAGCAGCCCGACATGGAGCTACCTGTGTCACCAAGAGCAGCCTCGTGGTGGAGCTTATATCTGGGAACTGAGATAGGACCCGGACACTCCAGGACCTGACTCCTGGAAGGTTCTCATGGACTCCAGGATGACCGCGGAGCTGGTAGGAAGTGCTGCAGGCAGGCCCTGTTGGGACGGCGGGAGTGTTCGTCGAATAAAGAGATGTTTCAGCGGCGAGTTATGGCCGGGGTAGTGGCAGGGCTGAAGCATTGCCTTCGGCGGCGAGTTATAGCGATGAAAATGGCAAAGGTATAGCCCCACCTTCAGCTGCAAGTTATGGCGATTACGACGGCAAGGGTCCTGGAGTCGCACCGTGGCTCTGTCACGGAATGTTTTGTCGGGAAAATCGAACGTTTAGTTTGATTTTGTCCGAAATATCCGCTGTTCTTATACATTACTCCTATAGTACAACTGGCGGTTCCTCTAGAAAGTCCGGAACATCCAGCAAGTCTGAATTTTTGGAGTCCGAAAAAACGGTCGGCTATTGTATAGTCTTACCTTCGGCGGCTATTTATGACGATTAAAATGGCAAGGGTATTATAAGCCTTACCTCCGGCGGCAAGTTGTGGCCGTGAGAGTGGCAGGGCTATAGCCTTGCCTTTTACGACGAGTTATGCATGGCTACGTAAATGTAAAAGTGTAGCCTCACCTATAGGTAAGGCTACCTATAGGGAAGCCTTACGTTCGCGAGTTATGCCGGTGAAAATGGCAAAGGTATTATGACCTTTCCTTCGGTGGGGACTTGTGGCAATGAAAATGGCAATTGTAACGCGTTACCTTTGGCGCGAGGTATGGCGATAAAACGGCAAGGGTATATAGAGCCTTGCCTTCCGCGCGGCTATTTCTGTACAAAAATGCCCGTCCTCCAACTGCCCCCCCCCCCCCCATCATCATAAGGTCAATCAGGACCCTTCTGCGTGACTCCGCCATCTACACCTCAATATTACTCTTAAGACGCGCCGTGGTGGTGAACCGAACAAGGCAGGCAAGCGGTAAGGACAGTTTACACTTCGGCAAGAGAGAGAGAGAGAGAGAGAGAGAGAGAGAGAGAGAGAGAGAGAGAGAGAGAGAGAGAGAGAGGGGGGGGGGGGGGGGGGGGGGGCTGGCTATGTCATCCGAGCTAAGCTGTCTGGCTTGCTACGCCAGAGGAATGTTGTGACAATGGTGATCATAATGATGAAGATGAACACATTATTTTACCTATTTGCAAAGTCTGATCAAGACGTATTTTTTAGTTAGGCCAATAGGGCTCTTGTAGCACGAGAGGCTCACTTGGAAGAATTCCAGGGACCTAATACATCCTTTAGTTCTAGTCGTACGGAGACCGGCCGGCCCAGAGACATTCCGAAAGACACTCTTTGCGTACTAAATCACGCACAGTCACAGATTAGGTGTTTGTACGCCTTTGGGCCAGTCGGGTAATTACTTCGTAGGGCGAAACAGCGCAAAAAATTGGGAGAGAACCGCGCAGCACACAACACAAGGCTCGTGTTGTGTGTCTCTTGACCTCTATCTGTGCCACTCTATAGACCGTTAGCACGTCGCGCTACTATGGTGGAGGTCGCGGATTCCATTCTCCCACGTCTGCGGGGGCTGAGACGAATCGGAATGGGCCGTACAGGTAAATGTAACAGTGTATTAATTCAAAATAGATTGTAAAATCACACGAAGCTTCCCGCACGCGTGTCATTACCCTATCGGTGCGTTGTGACTCCGCTTGAGGCGTGAGTATTTGCCTGCCAGTGGCAATAGCCCTAAGGCAGCTGCGAAAAGGAGCTAAGGTGTCGATGATATCACCCAAAGGAATGATATATTATCTTTGAGCTCAAGAAAAAAAAAACATTACATGAAGCAGAATTTGTCATCTCCTTTAGTGTCTCACATCCGCGCTGTTAGTCGGCACTTTTATTGTCGCAAGTGTTGCCTGCCAGAATGAACGTCGCAAACAGCTGCAGGCGTCTGGAAGCCGAACGAGCAGCTGCGTCTATTTAGAACATGACGTGCTGGCGCATGACGCTCTCCAACGCGCGCGAGACACGTCTTTGCGCAACTTATGGAAATTGTTTCACGGGAAATGATTGGCTAGAACTTCGTGCCGCTTCGACCGCTTCGTGCAAGTCTGGCGTTGCGCCGTTTCTACGCCGTTGCGCGGCTAACAAAAATGTGAAACAAACTTGTTTCTTTTAAGCTAGGTCAATTATGTCATAGATCAGTTACACGAGGAAGTAGGGAATATTGTGGTTAAAACATACTCGAACCAAGGCATTCTTTGACGTACACGTAATATAGTTCGGCACATTGAGAGAGAGAGAGAGAGAGAGAGAGAGAGAGAGAGAGAGAGAGAGAGAGAGAGAGAGAGAGAGAGAGAGAGAGAGAGAGAGAGATTAAAGGTGCGCGCACGATAAGCGCATTCCTACAAACCTATATCATATATAGTAATGTATATACACGCATCACGTTTAAATTTGCTCAGAAACTCGTACACAAGATAACACAGCGATAAACCGCCATGGTTGCAACAGTTGGAGGATTTTAAAGAAGCCATTTACGTACACGCCACGCATGACTGAGGACTCCTTATGCCCATTTGTTCGAGTCTATTGCTTTCGATCGTACGCGCCCTTAAGCAACAATCCTTTCTACTCAAACAAGGCCTGTGTGAACGATCTCTCAGCATGTCACCGAATATATGGGGCGTTGCTATCAACAAAGTGATTCGAATCGAATGACTGTGGGGGAGAGTAAAAGCACTTTCAAATGGAACTACTCTGGTATTCACTACAACAAAGTTATGCGGAACGAAAGGACGACGTGAAACGCGTGGTGCGCAAAAATAAACAAATTCACACCACCTAGCACATTACTTTGATCGGGTGCGTTTTCTAATTTTTGCCCAGAGAAATCTGCTCCAACAAGTACGATTATTTCGCGAAAAGTGCCCTTAAATAAATACCTAATGGCACATCGGCAAAAAATAAATCTTTAGTCCACTCATGAGAGTAATTGAAAAATGTGGGTTTCACAGGGGTAACGCTATTTTTTCGAACACGCCGCACCGTTCACAATTGGTGGCAGGTAAAAGTGCGTCGCCAATACTGTGCAGCCTATAAGATCCACATTTAAATACAGGAATTGTCAAGAAGAGAAAAAGTCCTCACAAGTTGTTGCTCATGACTACGCCGATTACAAGTGACTAAATAAACTGCGCATGATTTGATGCATGTCCGCCGAGCGAAGAAAAAAAAACTTTAACATCCCTTCCTAAAGAAAACTGAGAGAAGCCCGAAAGCTTTCTCACATCAGCACTGCGTCAAAAGTGCGTCAAAACTTTCGCTAAAAGTGAGTCCAATCGATCGTCAAACCTTTTCGCCTGCGTTGCGTCGGCGCGTTAAATCAATCAATCAATCAATCAATCAATCAATCAATCAATCAATCAATCAATCAATCAATCAATCAATCAATCAATCAATCAATCGTCAAACCTTCAAAGACCCAAATTGCAAACGAAGAACGAACCCATGCGACGATTTTTGCGCAATAAGTGAACGCATCCACGAAGGACCTCAATGTATACCGATACGTGGTTTATGAGATAAAGGTATTTTATTGTACTCCTTCTTCATGATCGATGCGTGTATTGTTTTACCTATAACCGTTCCTTTTTCGAAATTTTCAAGTAACCGTTTAAAACACAATGGACGCCCGGTATTACGCACGCGCCTTGTGTCCAGAGATCTTATCAGAGCTTTTCGGACGGCATGGAGAAATGCATTAGTTTTTTTACAAGATTTGATTGATTGATTGTAGGGTTTAACGCGCCGACGCAACGCAGGCGACGAGGCGCGCCGTATAGTGGAGGGTTCCGGATTAGTTTTGACCGCTTGGGGAACTTTAACGTGCGCTTAAATCTCGTACACACGGGCGTTTTTGCTCTTCGCCTCTATCAGAAAAGCGTCCGCCGCGGCCGGGAATCGAACCCGCGTCCTCGCGCTCAGCAGCGCAACGCTTTAGCCACTGAGCCACCGCGGCTGGTAGTTTTTTGACAGGACGCCACCGGTTCCACTCAGAAAGCTTTCGCTTTACTAACACGAACATCCAATCAGTGTTTCAAGTGTGGTTTAAATAATAAGTATCCGATCTGTATCGGCGGTTAGACCGGACAAAAAAAAAAAAAAAACAGACGAATATTAAGAGGAGCGCGCAGTGACTCCGAGAATTACCGAGCGTTTATTGAGTGTGACCGTAGAGGCCACGTATTCAAAGGATGTTTTCCCCGTAACTCTGCGCATTTCATTCCGTCCACACACACTCGAGCGAAAATTGCGCTCGAAAGCAATTCGTAGGTTGGCAGTAATTCTAGCCAAAACACCTGCGGCTCGAGCGTCGCGAACCGATGGCGCACGGTGAGCTTTATGCGGTGGCAAAATTATTAGCCATCTCAATGGCGCGCAAGGAAAACGTAGGGACACGAACGGTTCTTACTCCGCCGTTCCACTTTTGTAGCCTAAGCTCTCCGTTCTTGAGGCTCACGCCGGCGTCACGTAGAAAGCAGCTCTCCTTCGAAAGGTGTACTTGTTTGCTGAATAGTGTTTTTACGTCGTTTCAGAGAGACTCCTCTGGGCTTTTTGAAAGTTACTCCGTGGAAGTTGTCATTGGCGAAGAGAAAAAAAAAATGCTTCTCCTTCCGCGAAAACGATTCAGCGTGGCAGTTTGAGAGACAGGCGTTTCAATTCGCCTTCGTTCGTTTTTCGAACCTTTCGGTTAAGCAGGCGAGGCCCAGTGATGCGGTTGCTGCTTATGCGGGCTTGGGAGAGGCCGCAACACGCGGCTTTGTGCAAAAATCTATTTCCTCGAACGGCTCCAAACTCAAATCTCGAGATATGTGTGATGTGAAAAGAAAAATCGTGTTTTTTTTTTGTGCTTGAGGGTTCCTGTTGGCCCTTTAGCGAACATCTGTGGCGTGGTGCTCTTGAGGGAGTTCGAAGACGCGCACCTTCCTTCCTTTCTTGGTTCAAAAATATTTCGGCAAATGCAAAAAGAGAGATTGATTAAATTAAATACTTCTACATTTGTAACCTCGCCAAATAACAGCATGCCAGCACAGCTGTCATTGTTTTCAGTTCGCCTGTAAACCATTGTTTGCTGCGGAAGGAATGCGCGACAGTATCCAAAAAGCTTACTATATCGAGGAAGGTCTGTAGTGGAAACAAAGGGAATGAAGTAGGGATCCTGTAATGGCGTGTCTCCAATGGGCCCCTTTACTTCATGTAGTAATCCAGCGACGTCGCAGTGTTGTCGCCGAGATCTAAGTTTCGCGTAGAATACCACTCCGCCACGACCTTTAATGTGACTAATACAAAATAGTTATCCAGTGGCAGTGAAACAAGTTTCATCATCAAGCTGAAAGCTGTGCAGGGGACGTAAAGAGATACACAGAGAAAGTAAATATTCATTTGTAGGGTATTCCATGTCCGTCTAGGCCTCGGTATCCATCAAAGACTTCCTGGATGTTGGAGTTGAGGACCATCCCCGAATCTGTCTTCCGTTCATGATGTATGAGTTGTTCCATCAAACCATTTATTTGGTCTCTGAGGGAAGCAAACGCGTGAGCGCAGTGTCATGGTATAGATGATGCGAGTCATTGGAAGAGGTGGGTTAAGATATATTTACCATAAAAAAGAAAAAGAAAAGCGGGTGAACAGAAAGAAAAGCAATGGGCCCAGTGGTGCACCTTGCCGCTTAAAGGGCTCCGTTGCTACAAGACAGAGCACCGGCTCTGTGAGCGCACCGGCACTTATCTCCCTTCACCAAATAGTGATTTTCTGTCTGCGCTCCCAGAGCCCGTGCTTGCCGAAGGAGGGTATCTCCCTCCGCGTCGTAATGCGGGGCTGGGGGGAAGGGGGACCCGCGAATCGTGCGTGGAATGACTAACAACCCACGGTCCGTCTGGGCGCAGGCACAATGGCAACTAGGAGCCCAGTGAGCGGAAAATAAATACATAAAAAATAAGGCAAACCCAGAGAAGCCCGGTCCCCTCCGTAGCGTAATCCAGCTCTGATTCCGCTCGCCGCTTCCCACCACTACTCTCTGCGGTGGGTGATATCGGATTCATCCCTCGCGAAGTCTACGGGGCTGCTGCGGGGGCATCCAACGGTGGAAAACCCTTCGACGATCGATCGATCAGTCGCCCGATCGCCGATAGATTCTCCACCCGCGGCGCTCGGCTAATAAGCGATCCTAATCGGCACCCAGCCGCCATTCCGGCCAGCTGTCGGTGAGTGGCCTCTTGGAGGGAAAATGACAGGATGCCTGCCTGCCTAGTGGCGGGGTCGTGCGTCGTAGCACACTGCGTGCGGGGATAACGGAAGAGGAGGAGGCAAGAGAATTGTTTGCGCTCTCTTAGACACGGCATATCGCGGTACTGCGATGTGGTGCCGGGAATGAGTCAGGGCTCTTTATGGCGGCTCGCTAAGGCCCATAACCCGGGCCTGCTCCCTCCCCCCTTCATCATGATTTCCCCACGGTAATCTCTGAAATCCGCATGACCGAACAGACGTAGCGTGTTTTTGCACGTGGTGAGTGTATAGGATGAAAGACGCGATGAGGTGTCGTGGTCGATGAGAGTAGAGGAGCAGGAAACTGTAATAGTAGTGGTAGTGTAGTACTAGTAGTAATGATAATAATAATAATAATAATTGCGAGGACACGAACCAGTCCTTGTGATGTCGTGATTGCTAAGCTATTAATCTACAATCGACGAACGTGACCTCTAATTATTGTTATCCTTTCCTGTTCGTGTATTTTTCTTATGTCGATTACTGCGACTCGGCACATTTCACATCTACAAGCAAGGACGGCATTAGACAGAGACGTACGCTGCTCGAATTAGAGCGCTCGCATCACTCACGTGAGACTCAGTACAAGTCTCTAACGCGCGTTTCTAAGTCGGAGTATGCAATGTATACTCACTTCCCCAACTGCCTGTTTATAATTAGCAACGAACAGCACAATTACGCTTTCATAAGGGCCCCTAATTCGTGGAGGAAGAACATGCGGGAGACCTGTACCTGGATAGTTTGCTAACTTACCGACACCTTGCATATATTGGGTTCTCTAAGAAGTGTTGCGTGCTTACGTTGGCAACGGTGCCCCTCAAGGTCGAGAACTGCGCTAGTTGGTATTCATTCATTACGATGCAACAGCGCAAACCTAACGGGGCGAGAGAAGAACTCGGGAAGAAGAGGAGAAGAGAGAGAAGAACCGCGCTCGTGTTGTGTTCTTCTCCCGTTGTGTTAAGTTTGCACTCCGTAACTTAGCACTTCGTCTCGCCTTCAGTTAGTTGCATAAATGATGTGTTAGGGGTGCAACCAAGTCTACGGCAAGGCATTAAGTCTACGTTCTCACTGCGTCTGCTAAAGCAGGCCCTTGTAACGAAATACAAATCAGACGACGCCGACGGAGCACAGTAAAAACGACGACGACAACAACAACTACAACCCCAAAAAGCAGAGACGTCTGCATGTATTCTCGTATATGTGAGAGTCCGCTGAAAGTTTCACACGCCTTCTGACCTCCGGTCAACTTCTAAGCAAAACAAAACAGAACAACAACAACAACAACAACAAAAAAGAATAAGCTTATGAAGCACGGAGCCATGCGGCAGCGCTTCGAAGGAGACTACCCAACCATAGGACTGAAGCCTAGTATAAATGGTCCGTCAAGTTTGAGATCTCGTTTACTGAGTCAGCCTTACTCAGAAGACGTACGGCTGACAAACGTCCGCGCCAGAACTGAGTTCGTACCGACTAGCGAGAGACGCCACCTATGTAAAATGCCCTACCAGATTTCTTATCTCTCTACATTTATCGCAAAGCATTTGAGTGTAGACGCCATCACTGTTAAGCTCTCCTTGTGTCAAGCAAACGTATTTATTTAGTTGATCATCACAACGTTATGCCTCAACCTTATTGAGGCCTTACAACCTTATGGTACTTGTCACATAACGGCGCACGGAGCTTGTTGTAGTTACACCGCTCTGAGACAATGCCTCACATGGCGCCCTGCTAAAAAGACGACGAACAACAATGAAATTTTAATTAAGAAGCCAAAGAAAGGCGTGTTCAACTAACGCATGGCATCACTAAGTTCTCGGAACGGAAACGCCTAATGTGCATAGATAAAACTGGGTAGGTCTCCTACGCTTAGGCGGCGTTCAGCAGTGTTCTCGGCGGTTCCTCGGTGCAAGCCCTGACCAACGACGTCATCGTCTTTGCAGAGCGCTGCACAGAGGGAGCAACACCAGCATCGCGTCGTGCGTATATACGACCTCGCGTAAACAGTTCCGCTTACAGCAGAGGCCGTTGGCCTCTCGACGCCGCGGGCGCAGGGAAAAAGGAACGACGCTATAGGCGCTAGCGCACCAGTTCAAGTTAGGTCTACGCGTGCTAACTGCAAAAGAACTTCGCTAAACTCGATTGACGCCATACTCGCTGTATAAAGGCGTGACGGGATAATCCTTCCGCGTCTGACGTCATGCGCTGAGTCACAGTGTCTGTTGATAGCGCTCCGACAAATGTACGATGAAAGCGTGAATAACGCCCCCCTTAGCGTCTTACCGCCTCCTTTGGCAAGCTATTGAGAGCCTCCGATGTTATGTGACTGGCAACGTAATGCAGTCTTTCCTGCATGTCTCACAAAGCTTACAAGAAGTTGGAAACCAAAACGACTGTGCAAGGTGCTACTCGTTTTTGATGGAAGCGTTTTTGGAACGACGGCCGTTGAGAGTTCGCCGAACGCGGAATCATGTATATAATATATACGTCGATTGGGTGCTTTCAGATCAGAATAAAGTGCACGTATACTGTAAGTGCAGAAAAGCCGAGGACCGAAACTGCAATTGTGACGGTGCTCATGAAATTTAAATGTACTGTAGGCGTCAGAAACTTGAATTCCAGGGGTATTGCTGCCGAACTTATTATCATTGCCGTCCGACAGCCGGACATCATTGGTGTGCTCGTAGGTATTTGAAGAACGCACCACGCGCCAAGGAAAATGAAATGCTCTGCCACAGAATGACATCACAAATAATTTTTTTTTTTTGCAACACCAGCGAAACCTGTCTTTTCAACGCCGGTGGTACGCACAAGCGCGAGGGGTCTTCCTGCACGGAATGTGGGCTTCGAGAATGGTAACCAGTGGGTAATTTCGCTTTTGTTACCGGTTAATAAATTCCCCCAAAGGAACAATGATTGCCTCTGAGTAAGCCGCTTGCACTAATCGAATGCGGGTAATTATGTCGCGCTTACGAGTAAACAACATGCGCCCACATATATATAGTGTACCCAATCGCAGTAATTTGAGGCGGTGCAGTTCAGGCAAAACACAGACAAACAAAATGCCAATCGATCAAAATTGATGCGGACGGGAGGACTGGGTCAATGCATATTTTCATTTATGTAGACGAGGTAAACGCGCACCGATTCAGCCACAGCATAAGCCCGGGATCCGTGCGGCCTACCGTGCATCAACGTCACACATGGCGCATATATTATTTATACAACTCCATGCGTAGATGCACTGCAGCACATGTATAGTCACCAGTCGCCATGTAGGGATAAAAGATAATATGTGGTGCTTTTAAGCCATCTTGTTTCTGAATCATCAAGTAAATTTACACTTGTATTCCTTTTTTTTTTATCCGAAAACTTGATCTGCAGCATACTGCAGTGATGACAGATGGGGTTAAATGTACTGCAACAGGCAGTTCTCAGCAGCAAATTCTTGGAATCAGCAGTGATACGACCCAGAGAGCCTGGACAGTCGCTGCCGGCAGCGCTATAGAGACCAGGGCCAATACTTATAAATTGGCGAGGTCTGTGCACGCTGCCGATGTTGGACAATATAGGCAAGTAGGCAAAAACGGTGGTAACGAGACTTCTGGGGTAAGAAGACTGCCTAGTTGGTGCCTGGGAGTGTCTTTCAGCCTGAGGTCTGCGTCCAGGGTAACCCTACAACGTATTTGGGAGAGCTGCAGGCGGCGTAACCTGGTCGTCCCGCTCGCTCTGATGGTGCAGGCAGCAGCAGCCCGACATGGAGCTACCTGTGTCACCAAGAGCAGCCTCGTGGTGGAGCTTATATCTGGGAGCTGAGATAGGACCCGAATCCTCCAGGACCTGACTCCTGGAAGGTTGAAGGTTCTCATGGACTCCAAGCTGATCGGAGCTAGTAGGAAGTGCTGCAGGCAGGCCCTGTTGGGAGGGCGGGAGTATTCGTCGAATAAAGCGATGACCTTACCTTCGGCGCGAGTTATGGCCGTGATAGTGGCAGGGCAAAAGCATATTGCCTTTGGCGGCGAGTTGCAATTACGATGGCAAGGGCCCTGGAGTCGCACCGTGGCTCTGTCGCGGAAACTTTTGTCCGGAAAATCGAACGTTTAGTTGGATTCTTTCTTTCTTTCTTTATTTCTTTCTTTCTTTCTTTCTTTCTTTCTTTCTTTCTTTCTTGTTTCTTTCCGCACAGAAAGGGGAGCAGGAGCAAAAGGCTTGGAGCCTGACTAGGGCCCCTGCTCCGGTGGAGGGCAGCGTGCGGGCACAGTATACAGTAACATTATACAGCACACTTGCAGTCGAGTGTACAAAAAAAAAAAAAAAGAGGGCTACAGACTACATAGAGTAAATTTGCAGTCGTGCTCCTCGAACGCTCAATGTGCGACTACTTTGCACAAAAAAAAAGAATACAGAACCAAATTTTCACACAGGATATGGTATCAAAACACTCGCGTGTTTTTTCGTGCAGTGCAAGGAGTGAATGAACAACAAAATACACCTGAAACAGACTTACTTCAGCGTAGATATCTGCAATGCAACAAAACAACAAAAGAACGAACAACAGATTTTGTCCGAAATATCCGTGGTTCACATACATTACTCCTATGGAACAACTGGCGGTTCTTCAAGAAAGTCGAGAACATCCAGCAAGTCTGAATTTTTGGAGTCCGAAAAAAAAGGTCGGCTATTACAGCCTTACCTTCGGCAGCTTATAATGACGATTAAAATGACAAGGGTATTAGCCTTACCTCCGGCGGCAACTTGTGGCCGTGAGAGTGGCAGGGCTGTAGCCTTACCTTTTACTACGAGTTATGGCTACGTAAATGGCAAAGGTGTAGCCTTACCTTCGGTCGCGAGTTATGCCGATGAAAATGGACGGGTATAACCTCACCTTGGCCGGCGAGTGATGGCCGTGGTAGTGGCAGAACTATAGCCTTAACTTTGGCAGCGAGGTATACGGTGACGATTCCGGGGACGTCGGTTGGTCACAATCGGGTACCGCGTGGTTCAACAGAAGTCGCTCTACATGCCGCAGGGCCGCCTGGAGAGCTTGGAGCTTAGCGTGCCTGCTGCCTGTTTCAGCCAAAGGTTTTCCGACTGGATGGGCCCTTGCGCGGAAGTGTCTGACCGCGGGAACCGCAGGGGCTTGGCAAGGGCTTTTCACTGCTGGGCCCAGATTATAGCGGTGGTGGCCCGTACGCGTGTTTCCAAACGCTTCGCTGCACAGCGCTCTACGTGACATGTGCGATGTCACTGCGCGCGCTATTTTATTGAGCTGCTGCTAAAGCGATCCCGCCGTTCGGCCTCTGTGGACTCCAGGTAGAGTTATGGGTACCTGCGCTGGTGGTCTGGGTTCTAGCTTCAACGGGTCTACTTTAGGTTTTAGTGCAAATTTCTTTTTCTATACTCAATTCTTTCTTTTTATTGCGGAAGAACTCAATTCTTCGTGTTGTGCTTGCTACAAATAGTGATTTGGTATGTTTTAGGTCGCTTCAAGATTAGGGCGCAGTCCATGACCTCGTTTAATTAACTTTCTGTATGGCGCGAAGACACAGGCCTCGTGTTGCGCTCTGCTACAAAGCGTTTGGAAATACGCGGCCCGTACATGCCTGGTGGACAGCACAGGCTCTGGCCATGGAGACAGCCCACTGGTGTGAGTACCCCCTGCCCTTTCCAGCAGCATGTCTCACTCCCTGTGAGATGCATGCAATGTGGGCCAGATGAGCTGCTTCACAGCCATTTGCGGCAGTGTGGCGGCAATGGCAAAGTTTATGCAAAACACCTTTCCGTGGTTAGGTGGCGAGTTGGGATAGTTGGTGCACTTGCATCTTGGGGAACAGCGCGAAAAAACGAGAACACAAAGGAAGAAGTGAACAGGACAAGCCCCGACTTTCAACTCATTTTAATGGAAGGACGTCTAACTACTTGAGGAAGACAGGCTTACTAGAGAGTTGTTAGAATCTTTCCATATCAGATAATGAGGGAGCGACTGCATTACTGAATCATCTGTT
The DNA here is from genome assembly GCF_048455015.1 of Haemaphysalis longicornis. Lineage (NCBI taxonomy): Eukaryota > Metazoa > Arthropoda > Arachnida > Ixodida > Ixodidae > Haemaphysalis > Haemaphysalis longicornis. The sequence goes on from NW_027526204.1 coordinate 142,354,776, forward strand.
GTCTTACATAAGAGAGAATACATGTTTTTTGGTACGGTCGTGGCGATAAGTTGTTCCAGTGGCAAGAAGGGTGTGATGTCAACTGTGGAGTGTTTCGGTAATGTTAGTATGTCATTGGCTGATGTTGGCATGTGGTGTAGGGGAGGGAGATGAGGTGTATGTATATGTAGCTAGACGTGCTTTCATTAAAATGAGTAAAAAGTCAGCGTTACCTTCTGTCTGCGCTGTTCCCCAAGATGTTTCTGTGGTTACCATTCACACTCTCCGTCGTGTGAAAACATGTGTGCCTCACTTCTTACTTTTGAAAAGAACCGTCCTACATACTTCGCTGAGACCCACATGTATACAAAAAAAGCACGTGGACATTCGTTTTGTGCAACTATGATGAACTTTCCCATGTGTCGAAGTAGCGTAGGACGAATGACCCTATGTGACCAAACGGCCTATTACGAACCGGCCTATGACGAAAGCTCATGTGAGGAACGGGCCCGAAAACGTAGGCCCCATGGCCAGCGGTCCGCCGTCGTTGAGTTCGAGGGCTGCAGTACGAGTTGCGCAGACTTATTTGTGCCCGAACTGCACACGCCACTGTTCCTCACAGCGGTTTTATATCAAACACGTGACTCTGTCCGCATGCAATTGCCAAGTGAAAACTGGAGCCGTTTGAGCACTTCTCGTGTCGCCTGGTCACTGCGCATGCGTAGTGGCTTCGTTAGACTTCTTGCCGATGTGCCTCTTCTCTTGTGTCATCCTTGGTAATCCAGGGGTTCCAGACAGGCAAGATAACTTAAGTATCGCTGCGGCTCCATTAAAAGTGTCCCGTCAGACGAACGTCACCCGGTACGCCCTCGAGCACGCGACAACCGCGTGAAGGCACTGGGCGAGCGCGTCAGGAAATCTTCTTTCGGCAGTGTTTGTCGCCTAGCTCGCGCACCATCATGCTTGCATACTTGATTAAGACTTGCTAACGCGCAGTTGGGCGAGCTAAACTGGAACTCGTTATCGCTGTTTTCAATGCTCCTTGTCTTCGCAACGTCACTGCGTGGGCCTGACGATACGCATGCTATCCGCGCATCGTTTTCTTTTGATGCGGCGCTTTATATGGCTTTAGGCACCCTGCACCGGACAGAAGCCGATGTGAGCACAGCACTTTTCCTAAGCGCACGTTAGGGCATCGATAAAACGGTGGCGATATTTCTCAACCAGTTATCACCCACTTCCTGCAGCGTACCGTGTCAACTGTCTACGGGGCCGGGGCTGATACTGACACAACGCGTAAAGACTGTTAGCCATTTTTTAGGGGCGAAGCCCCTTAGGGGCTCGGGGTGTCGGCGTCTCATGTCGTCGTCGTAACCTTCGTCTCATGTAGTCACGGTACTAAAACACCGGGACACTCGTTTACGCCTCACGCTATAGAGCTTCGTGCTTCAAAGACACGACACTTTTACTGCAAAGCTGTATACCTCTACCCCCAAATGGTTTCATCTCTGTTGGAAAAAATGTCAAGGCGCCAAGAATACACTTATACACTGCATGCTTCGCCCCTCCCCAGGTTTCACGTTAGTGGAGATGGCCCGGGATTTATATTATCTACAACCTCATTGGTCGGCTAGAGTATCAGCTTTTTTTTTATCATCACGTTACGGTCGTTACCCAAAAGCCTTCTTTGTGTGGGGTCCCGTGGCTTGGACTCTGGTTGTTGCTATCTCGGCCAGGCGCGGCGACGCCTACGCAAATTGAGTCGTTACGAACAGAGTCAGTGATTAGGATGGCATCTTTCACAATAAAAACGACGCCCCGAACCTCCATGATATGGAAAATAGCGATGCTGCTTTGGCGGCAAACTTCAGCGCTACGTGTATACTAGCGAAAGGAAAATCCGGCGGTCCCGTGTGCGCACAAAACACCGCGTCAGCGCTGAAAGAGTGCCCGCAAGAAAACGGTTTTGCGAACTTATCCCTCGCTGCAACGCATTTGGTATACGGTTTGGACACGAGTGCTCCTGGTTTGTTTTTCTCAGCTGAACGAAACTTCGTTCTTTCTTCAAGACTCGGGGTGGATAGGCCTATAATTGGTTCTTGATCTTGCGAGACAAGCTGCTTCTCTAACTAATGCCCTTCCCGCCACCCTACTTCTCTCCTGTCTTTTTTTTTTTTTTTCAGCCTTCTGCGGTGGCCACAAAATGAAGGCAACCAGTTCATTGCGGGCGGGCACGAAAGACCTCTGCATGGGACATCTGTTCCTGCGTCTCGGCGTTGGGCCGGGTCATCTCGCAGTCACTGCGGGCGAACAGCTGTTTTGCGAGAGCAAAATAGAGACCGTAGTGCGCCCGTGTCCTCTTTTTTTCTCAGCTAACCTATTCTCTAGTCGGCTTCTCTAAACGTCCGACGCGGGAAGTCTCTCGCGGCCCCAAAGGAGGGAGAGAGGGAGGGGTGAAACACTGCGTAAGATAAATAGTCTCGGAAGCGTTGCAAAGCCCCGCGCGAGCCCCGCTAACCGTCTCGATTCGTTTATCGTGTAACGGTTCCGAAATGGGCGGCTCGCGTTGTCAGGGGTTGCGTTGTGAAACAACTCAGTGGGGGCCCCCGCAACCGAAAAAGCCCGCGGCATGCCCAGAAACCCCTTCAAGGCGACGGAAAAGCCCTAACACCCTGTCCCCGCCACGGTTTATTCGTTTGTCTACTTTGCAAGCTTTATTTTGCTAAAAAAAAAAAAGAAAACTGCTTCTCTTAACCGTTCAGCAAAGCGAGCACCTGTCAGCAATCCTAAAGTTTATATTTTGAGTTTTGGAGGCTTTTCACCTAGACGGTGTTGCGTTCAGTCGGCGCTTCTTTGCAGCGGAGTCCCCCTAGTTTCGCAAGCGGTCTAGGCAATAACGCAACACTGCGGCTGTCGAATGCGGCTCTTAATGCGCCCGCCACCCGATTTCACTTATCGGGGACACGCTCATCTATGCTGACAACACCACCCAGTGCAAGAAGCCTGCTTTCTTCTAGCTTCCTGCATTTTTTATTGACGTAACCGGTGGGGAGGTGACGATCTCAGCCCTGCCGTTTCCTGATTTCTCACCAACGAGGAAGGCACCACCAGCGGCACGGGCAAGACTTCTCTCGGTGGCTCAGTGAGCGTGCCTTTTGTCATCTATGTGGTGACACTGTTTCACCGACGGCTGCTTGGCAGGAAAGAATGAACGCAGGGAAGAGGCACCCCGGAAAAATTGTCGCAGACGGGCGTTAGGCGGTGAGCACTTCGCATTTATGCACTCAGTGTGTCGAGTGAAAGCATTCCGACGTTAACACAGGGCCCGAGGGACCTGCAATGAGGACGGCAAATGGAGTACAGCCAAACAAACGCAATGACTATATAACCGTTAATGCATCATTGAGATGCTCAGGAGAAACTGCTAATTTTTAAAAGCTTATATAGAAAAATGACTATTTAGTCGTTCTCGCACATAAGCCTATAAAAATATAACAGTAGAACCTCGTTATAGCGACGTAGTATTGTGGCAGTAATTAGTTCGTTATATCCTGTATTCATTGTAACAGCAGAGGCGAAAAACAAATCATCAGTGTGGCTCGCGCAAAAATCCTAGGTACTAAAGCGCTTTGTTCTAGGCTTCGAACCCGCAATAAACGAGGTAAGTCTTGCCTGTCTCATTGTGGCATTTTAAGATAAAGGACCGGAACATGACAACGTGAAAGTGCAACGGAACAAAATTCGTTTGACAGAGCAAGCCTGCATTTTTATTTATTTAAAGAAGGATGTGATCTTCGTCTGGCGGCTTTTCACAGCACTGCAAGGTAAATTTTTCCAAACTGTCGACGCACAAAAGGGCCTTTTCTACTTTTCTATTTTTGCAAACTGTTATCTTTTATTAGTTTTTTTTTTTTGCTTTTTAAAGCTAGCTTTCGATTTACGAGCCTCGCGTGAACCAAATATTTCTTCGTCATAGCCGATATCGCGCGCGGCTCTAGCGGATTCAGTTTCGTTATAAAAAGAATAAATGTCACTAAAATAAAGCGTTACCAACCAAAGTTCCCATTTAGTTCGCTATAGCAGATAATTCGCTATATCAGTGTGCGTTATGACGAGGTTCGACTGCATTATTTCAATTACCGCTGATTGTCTTTCAATTTGCGATAAAGATATATTGTTTTATAAAACATGTGAGAGGTATATCTCGTTAGGAATAAAGAATGGCGGGCTAACATTCGGCCGTTCAGAAGCTGGAGGGGGGTGTCTCTTAATTGTATCTGACAATGGTGACCCAGGGATCCCGTCTAGACAGATACGGTTTTAACGTCGAAGCACTAATTTTTCCATGCTTATATTTCCACGGGGTGGAAGAGGGCGGGGATAGGGGCTGGGTTGATAAAACAGATATAGTTAACGGAAATGAAAGCTGACTCGCTTCGCTGAACCTTCTGCGGACGCGTACCACAGAGACGATGCCATCAGTGCCGAGCTCAACAAGGCGGAGGCCACGTGCTCCCCATGAACAGGACTAAAGGTAAACCCAGTGCAGCAGAACAAGATTGATTGATTGATTGATTGATTGATTGATTGATTGATTGATTGATTGATTGATTGATTGATTGATTGATTGATTGATTGATTGATTGATCACAAACCGACCGACTGATTGGCTGACTGAATGGCTGCTTGAATACAAAACGAAGACACAGTGCGTAATAATATATTCAATCGATTTATTTATTTATTTATGTATTTCTTGATTGATTGACCACGGATCGACCGACTGAATGGCTGCTTGAACACAAAGCGAAGACCCATGCAGTAGATACGATTGATCAATCGTTTGATTGATTGACTGATTGATTGATTGATTGATTGATTGATTGATTGATTGATTGATTGATTGATTGATTGATTGATTGATTGATTGATTGATTGATTGATTGATTGATTGATTGATTGATTGATTGATTGATTCCAAACAGACCGACTGAATGGCTGCTTGACTGTTGTGCCTTACTGCTTTACGAGCGTGCTATAAACTGGTATCTCCACGAAGTCCGCTGACGTCGCAGGTTTCAGAAGTGCAGTCGCGTAGCATATAAAAAGCCACGGAGAGAACTGCCCCGAGCGAGGCCTCGACCACGTTACGCGCAACGTGCCGTCCTCGGGTCGATAAAGGGAGCGATGTTTATTCGGGCCGGCGCGCCGTGTAAAACGAAACGACTGACGGCTTCTCCGCCGTCTTTTATCGGACGCGCAGCTGCAGCCCGCGTTGTTTAAACGCGCCATCTGCGGTACTTGGAACTCGTTGTTTAGGCCTAGCCGAGACGGTGTAATATGTAGCCGGTGATACGACCGCACGTGGCAGCGCCGTCAACTATATACGCCATGCCGCCGGCCGCAGTAGATTCTCGAATTACGCCGGTCGCTCCATCGCGCGGCATATTCTTCTGGCACTCCTAGACGCTGTCGGGCCGCGTAACTCTCCGCGCGTTTATGCGTTCCAACATGCCTTCTTCCACCGCTAGGTGCGCTTCAGTGGTGTTGGTAATACGGGCAGCTTACTGGAGGAGTTCAGTGCGCGTACTGTATCATTACGTCAAATAATGGAGCCCCGAGTTACCCTGTGCAAGAGATTGGCCAGAATACGCTTGAATTCGAAAAAAGAGCTAACAACGCTACTCGGGGATAAAGTTTGACTTCTCCTTTCTTTTTTCTTGTGTTTGCAAACTGCTACAGTCGTATCATCATCATAATAATCATCATCATCACCACCATCATCATCAGCAGCCTGTCTACGCCCACTGCAGGGCAAAGGCATCTCCTATAGATCTCCAATTATTTCGGTCCTGTGCCAACTGCGACCAATTTATCCCCGCAAACTTCTTGATCTCATCTGCCCATCTAACTTCCTGCCGCCCCCTGCCACGCTTGCCTTCTCTAGGGATCCACTCTGTTACCCTTAATGACCAACGGTTATCTTGCCTGCGCATTACATGCCCTGCCCACGTCCATTCCTTCTTAATGTTTACTAATATGTACTTAACACGCGTTTGTTCTCTGACCCTATCCGCTATCTTCTTGTCCATTAACGTTACACCTATCATCTACCGTTCCACTGCATATTTAACAAGTCCTATACGACTATCTGGATGCACCATTGACTTCAAGTGCTCTTTCGTTCTTATTGAGCGATTTTAGTGTTTTATACTTCACTCCTCATACCTAACCATTGATTTGGCGCTCTTTGCCCTAGTTGGCCGAGCGCCATAAAATCCAACCATCATCATCAACTATCTGGATGCACACCCGCTAAATTTGTGATGCTGAGGTTGAGACACTTGGCCTGGAAACAGCCGGAGCTTCAACAGACACGAAACACTATCGACCGAAAGCCTTCAACACTACACGCAACGGGCTGTGCACCGGAAAGTCGATAACGGGAACGCTGTTTATTCGGCGGGCCTTGTAAAACGAGAAGGCCGACAGTCTTCACCGAAGACATCATTGCACGACATTGGCGAGCTTTGTTTGGACGAGCCATCTGTGATACTTGGAAGCCAATGTTTAGGTTCGAATGGACAGACAGCGTGTGGCGCACGATGCGCCCGCACGTGGCGTCGTCATGTGCGCAACCACAGCGGCGGCGGCCGACAGGAAGAGATCCTCGGGTAACACTTGTCGCCCCGCGGGCATGGCGTTCGCCCACTCCGCTGTTCCTTTGCCCCCGAGCCGCCACGTATGCGGCTGACACGATGACTGGCGGGGTCTCCCGGACCATCTGTGTGCGGAAGCATAAACATAAACATGTCACCCGACAGCGCCCGGCTGGCTCTGGCCACTTATATATTATATACATAAATTATACAGCTGCATCTCCATTTAAAGGGACAGACAATCGATTTTTAAAGACGGTAGTCTTTCTTGGGCTGCCTAAACGCAGAAATTTTGGTCTGTCTGTCTGTCCGTCCGTCTGTCTGTCTGTCTGTCTGTCTGTCTGTCTGTCTGTCTGTCTGTCTGTCTGTCTGTCTGTCTGTCTGTCTGTCTGTCTGTGTGTCGGTGACTCGATTCAGCCACCCGGCCAAAGTAAAACAAGCTGCGCAATAGTTTCATATACCCAAAGCCAAATCTAAACGTCGAAGTCCGGCGGTGGAATTTTCAAACTTGTCAACATTATTGTACAAGAACCAGACATCACGCAAATATAAGGCAGAAAATCAATACATAACTGATATTTGCAGTGTGCCTTTATTGAAAAATTCATGGATGCTTGGTTTTTGCCGAGTATGTTTTCTTTATCCAAGATGAAAAGGCCTCATTTGAAACACCTTAACCCGAAACGGGTTTGCTCATTGCGCCCGAGAACTTTTTAAAACGGAATTTTTAGATGTACCAGCCGTACGTGACCTTCAAAAAGGAATGCTGGCAACCATGGCAGTCAGCCGTGCGGCAACACACTTTTAACTGCGCGTGAGATGAGAAGAGGTATCTAAGAACTTGTCCCCTGGGGAAACAACAATAATATGCAACCTTTGCTATTCCTTCATGCCGTTCTTGAAAGACGGTAGCCTTTCTTGGGTAACTTGAACGGGAAAATTTTGGTCTGTCTGTCTGTCTGCCTGCCTGTCTGCCTCTCGATTCAGCCAGCCGGCTAAAGTAAAACAAATGGGTGTAGCCCGAAAGAACCCATTCCCGTTTGACCCCTTCCCGTTTGAACCCACTCCCGAAACGCCCTTCCCGCTTGACCTATCCCGTGTGCGCCCGTTCCCGAAACGACCTTCACGTTTGGGCGCTTCCTGTTTCAGCCCGTTCCCAAAACACCCTTCCCGTTACAACCCGCTCCCAAAGCGCCCTTCTCATTTGAACCCGCATGGTTGCAACCCATTTGAATTTCTGAAAATATGCGTTACCGTCTTCGAAACTGTTCCCCAAGACGTGCTTACAAGCAACGGGTCATGCACTAAAAACTTGTATGCACCAAATTTTCCAGAATTGACCGATATTTCCGGCCGATAAAAGTTTCCGAATGCCTTAGGCCGATCCTGCCCTCTTGACACAAAATTTGTAGCGGCGAAAGTGTACTATAAAGATACCCAATATCTTGAGGTATGCACGCATTGGATTTTTCTGCAGTTGGTGCTCGTACGTGCGGCTGAAATTTATTTATCAGCCACTCTTATGCTCATTGTGTGGAGCGTAGCTTTGTCTTCAGGTTCGAGAGATCTATAGATCAAAGATGTCCGTAGGAGAGACTTTAAAAAAGGCAAAAACATGTGCAGAAATCTGAGAATTGGCTACAAATGCCTTTCCTACGTGAGTAATGGGCAGATATTTTTATTTATTTACTGATACTTTACAGCCTGGTCGGGCTTATGCACGAGTGAACATAAAAACATCAGTATTGGTTGGCGTAGTTTAAAAACGCCCCGCACAAATAAGTAAAAGACATAAATATGTAATAGACGCAAAGGGGTCCGAGCAAGGATATATTCATTCGTAATGTATTCCAATTTTAAGAATACGATGATTCAACCAGAACACATATTTACAATACGTGGGGAAAATTCTAACGATACCGAGTGCACTGTTCGTTCAGTTAACTTATCCCAGTAAGAAATTGCACGAGGAAACAAAGAGAACTTTCGAATAGTAATTCAGCTGATTGGCTGCGTAATTACTTACTATGCGTCTTACTATGATGTCTTCTCGCTGAACGTCTGAAAGGCCCTTGGAGGTAGTATTCCCGCGACAATTTTAAGTTTCTGTAGCAAAAAAAAATTTAGACTAGAGACGACCCTGCGCTGCTGAAGTTTTTGAAGGTTTGCCCTATTATGCAAATTGAGTACGCTAGAGTGACGGGAATAAACAGAATAAATAAAATGCAAAGCTAAGTTTATAATTTTCGCCGCTTCTCATGACTGCGATTTTTTATAGCCAGATGTGGCATATGTACCAGATACATAGGGTTACTTTATTTTTATACATCTTTTTATCTTTTATAGTTTTCATCTGTTTCTTTTCGACATTGATGTACACTTGCGCTATTATAACGATTAAATGTGTTAGTCCGCCAAATACGATTTCTTCAAAGTGAGGGTGTTTTTGCGATTTTTCATTTGTGCTTCCGCGGTGCTTTTCTGGGCTTTCAATTGATTTTACCATTTTTTGGTTTCTTGATTTAAAATATGCGTTTATTAATTTGTTAATTGTTAATTTGTTTGTTAGGCATTTGTTAATTGGTATGACGAGTTGTAACCAAATGTCGTCGTCTCTAAATTCAAAAAGGGAAGCCCAGGTTTGAAAAGCAGTCAAGGACTCTGGATGTACTGAGCATGCTATCGCAGCGGCTGTGAACAAACGGAAATAAATGAAAAACAATATGAAAATGTTTTTATAACGTTTCATAAACTGGGTACGTTATTCCAGGAACGGTCTAAATAGAAAAATACGAAACGGGAAGGTTCTTTCGCCCCGGGTTGAAATGGAAAGGAACAAACGGGAAGGTAGAAATGGGAACGGCGGACCAAGTGGGAAAGGGCGAAACGGGAAGGTCGTTTTGCGCCGGGTTGAAACGGGGCGGAACAAGCGGGAAGGGTGAAATGGGAATGGGTTCAAACCGGAACCTCCCAAACAAATACTGCGCATTAGTCTTATATACTCACAGCCAAATCTAAACGTCTAAGTCCGGGGTCACTGTTCGTACTTGTCAACATTGTTGAACAAGAACAAGACATTACGCAAATATAAGTCCGACACTCTATACATTAGTGATATCTGCAGTGTTCTTTTATTTAAAAAAAAAACTCATGGTTGCTTGGTATTAGCGATAGCAAATAAAATACTACATCAACTGCAGAAAACCGGCGCCTGCTGTTGCACGCGCTACCTGGTGGAATTCAAAAAAATCATACGGCAACAGCAACGAAAGGTTCCACTAGGTAGGTTCCGCGTTTCCATAGGAACGCTCATGGAGTAGGGCAACGTGGTTCTACAAACGTTGTAGTCGGGTGCATCGATTCACGCTCGTCTCCGCCGTACGGCAGCGCTGGCATCGAGGCATCCGACTTGAAGCAATGGAACGCGGTAAATTTAAATTGGTTTGAGCAAAACTCTAGCGTTTTATCTTGGAAGGAACGAGACGTGAGAGGAACAACATGAGAGGTGAGCGGGAGAGAGAAGGGATGCATTTACTTGCCAGGGGCGCCAGTCGACTATCATTTTGCGTCGACACTGTTGCAACGAAAGAAGCAGATACGCGGCCGATTTTTCGAAAAGTGTACGCCAGGTGGCAGATGAGGTGAGGGAAGCAAGCGTTAGGCCAGACTGCCTTGCGGCGAGCTTCGACCTATTCGACAGACGCTAGCCGCCAAAATGGGAAACGGAAAGCCTTTAAACGTTGTCTAAAGAAAGAAACAAAGAAGCGCAATGTTCGAAAAGTCGTGCGCACGAGAGAGCAGGAGAACGGCGTGGTAGCGTGAAGAAGAAGACGAGGACAGGGAAGAGAAGAGAGGGAGAGAGAGAATCCTCAGGCGTCAACACAGCAGCAGCCGGCCGATGTTGAATCAACAGAACCCCCGAGAACAAACGGGCGCGCATGTCGACAAAGATGGGGCGCAGACGGGATGCGTACTTTTCAGGCGGCATGCCGAGATACGCCGACCAAGTGTGCGGCGCGCCGTGCTCTCTCTCTCTCTCTCTCTCTCTCTCTCTCTCTCTCTCTGTGTATAGCGTGGGGGATTGAAAGGTCGCCCCCGGTGAGCGCTGGGGGGCCAAAGCAGCAGAATCGTCGCGTCTCGAGGGCTCTGCACGTGCGCCTCAGCTGAGGAGAGCGACAAGATGAAAGCGGCCGAAGCGCACCAGCCCGCCGCCGCCTCCTCGAAGGCGTGCACAAGTGGCACGAAACACGTTGCTCCTCTCCGTTCCGACTCCGCGCTTGATTACTTTCTTATTTGCTCGCTCGCTTGCTTGTTTTTACGGCTGTCGCTGATGGCTTAGCCGACGTTTCTTTCGAGGTGGCTACATAAGGCGTTTTACGGGGAGTCTCCTTTGCCCATTTTGCCGGGTTCAGCATTCCAATGGAGGCTCGAGGGTAAGCGTATTTCTATGTATAGGTTTTTCACGAGCCTGATTTTGTCCGACAAATTCACGTTGCAAATAAAGGGACCCTGCAACACTCCTTTCAACTTTTTTTCGAAATAATTAACGTTTTCACAACGTGGTCAACAAGCACAACCAGTACTTAGAATAGGGATTTCACAAAGTACCTCAGCCAGAAATATTTGCCCTATGCCCATCAGATAACTTAGAAACTTGATCAAAACATCTTCCTCTCTCTCCCGGTCTTGGCGTTCTTCGATCGCTCGAATGACGTCATTACAGCGGTGTAGCGGATATTGGCCGGCTTTCATACAGTTGGAGCAATAAATGCATTTGATAACCATTTTAGAAAAAAAAAAAAGACACAGAGCAAAGCAGAAACGGAAGGCGTATCTGCTGTGACGAGCAAATCACGCAGTGCCCCTCCGGTCTGGCGATAACTACAACTTTCGCTGTGCTTCCAGACGCGAAGGAAAGAGTGAAAACGTTTATCGGAAGTGTTGCAGAGTCCTTTTAAGACCACGCACGTAACACTGGAAGGTACGACGAAATTACACGTGCTTATCCTTCGTGTATGCTCTCAGAACTGCTGATAAATATGGACGGCGTTGAAGTTAAGGTCCTGCTACGCACCGCTCCCTTAGTGTTTATCGGTCCGAGATACGACTGACATTTGCTGTGTCCTACTCATAAGAATTTGTCGATCTTACGAGTCTTTCGGGGAGCCCAAGTTTCGAGAAAGGCGCTTCTTTTTCCCATTTTCAAGAAATTACAAGTGAGGTTGCGCGCGTATGTTTTGGAGGGAGGGGGGGGGGGGGGGTGTGGAAGGTGGGGCAGTGATGTTTGTCACAAACGCGACACCCTCTTCGCTGTCAAAGTTTTTTTTTTTTTTTCGTCTTGCAAAAGGCCCAACATCGAGATGCGCAACGACTGACGACACAACCATTGCCTCAGCTCGTAAGGTGCTGCAGCACAGATTAGCACACACAAGAAGTTAATAAACGCCTATGAGGGCAGAGGATTAGACAAGTTATATGGGACTCATATAGACAATATCACACCACAAGAATCGCCCAGTCGTGTTCGTTCCTTCAGTGTTATTCCTTGGTTTCTTTGAAAAAAGTTCAAATAAAGACCAGAGAAAAAGCAATTAAAGGGACGAGGACCGGAAAAAAATCGAAGGAAAAAATAGCAGAAGCCGCACAGCGAACATTCTGGAAGTCCCCGCACCGCCATATCCCAAGCGGAGTGGCATATCGAGTGTCGCCGTCGCCCGCCGTCGCGGTGGCTTCCGTGTGCGACTTCCGCTTCTACACTGCTCGCGCTGTTTACTCCGTAATGACGAGGCGTATGAAAAAAAAAAAGAGATTTAAAAAAAACGACGTCCCCAACTGCCAACATGTGCGCCTGTACCGTCTCGCATTCAAAGGAAGAAGCTGTGCTTCCGGAACGGATGGTAGAACTTTCTTTTTTTTTTGTGTGTGTGTGTGTAAGTGGAGCGTTCTTTGATAGTGGGCTTTAAAACTTGAAAACATGACAAAAAATTAAATAAAACAGGGAAGCGAATTATTTTTGGGAATGGCTTAGTATCAAGGTCAACATTTTACACTTTCCGTTTACGTTTCGGTTATGTAAAATACTGGGTGAGCACTAAACTAAAGCGATATAAAATTATTACCATGCCTAATCAAACAATTACGGAAACTTGTGCCATCACAGCTAGACTTGAACCAAAAAAACATCTTTAAAGGTTGAGAACCTCTCAAAGTAGTCTACAGTAGGCTTAAAGGCAGTTTAGTACGCGCCGAAATCTCGTACACACGGTCGTTTTCTATTCCACCCCCGTTAGAAATACACCGTCCACAGCTCGGAATAATCCCCTCAGTATCGTTCGTTGCAACGCAACACCTTAAGACACCAAAATCGCCGTGTCCTGGCGTGTCTCCTTCGTACCTGCTGTGCTTTTTTTTTTTTTCAACGCGTTTTAGCAACTCGCCCAAGCAGTCACACCTCAGCCGAGTCCTTCAATATTTTGTGACTTTAGCCATTAAGAAATATTACAGCCATGACAGAAATATTTAGGCTGTGGAGACGATTTAGTGACATCCGCACATATACTTACGGACAGTCTATTTCCGGTAACATTTGATAACATACACCCAACTTTGCATGAGAGTAGCTAGGTGTTTCGGTGTCAGAACACTCCCAAAAAATTATGCATGTAGAAAAATGGCATATATTGCTGGGGCGTCGGGCGCATTCTCTATTCCTTTTTTTTTAGGTGTCGTATAACACCCCTCAAAATATATTTCTGGCTACGCCACTGCCACTTTGTGATCAAACCTCATCTGCAGCAGTCATTTCAAATCATAACGCAGCCCTCCAGTCGGGTGTAGGAAAAAATGGTCCCGGAAAAAATGGTCCCGGAAAAAATGGTCCTGGAAAAAATGGTCCCGGAAGAAATGGTCCCGGAAAAAATGGTCCCAAATCCAAGGTAGGAAAAAATGGTCCCGGAAAAATTGGTCCCGAAGCCAAGGCACGAAAAAGTCTTGTTCGAGTAAAGCCGGTTAATCGAACCAAGAACGTTTGTCTTGCTAAAATGAACGAGGTATTAAAAAAAATATACAAATGTTCAATTTCTAAAAATACCTGGAAAAAATTGAAGACGGCACCAATCTAAAACTGCAAGCGCTGCGCTATATTGTTGTCTATAACCCATGTTAAGCGAAAATAAAATGATAACGGCTGTTTCAAACAAGCAAGCATACGATAATTCGGTCACCGAAATGTTTGCGCACGGAGGTGTCCGTGCAGCGAAACGGTATTCACACACCGATATGTGCGTACACCGAAATATCCATGCACCGAAATGTCTGCACCGAAACGTCCTGCACCGATATGCCTTGCACCGATATGCCTTGCACCGAAATGTCCTAGACCCGGTACGCCGCTGTGAGCTTCTTTGATGGAGCTCCCACGGCTTCTTGTGCAATTTTCACTGATACTGACGAAACCTCGCAGCGTAGAGCTTCTATGACCTTGCAGACACTGAGATGGCTGTGTTCGACTAAGCTACTAAACCGACGGTTCCAGGCCTCGCAGTTGCTTGTGCGGTTTTAATCCAATTAATTGCATTAAAATGTTTAATCCATGCTCAGCCCTACCATCCATCCATCCATCCATCCATCCATCCATCCATCCATCCATCCATCCATCCATCCATCCATCCATCCATCCATCCATCCATCCGTCCATCAAAGCGTCCTTCCGTCCGTCTGTCTGTCTACCCAATTTTCTTTGTTTGATTTTAGCCTCCAAAGGCGTTAATTTCGGCCCCTTATAGGGATATTAAAGCATTCCATCTCTTTCTCAAACCTTTAGCTCAAACGCAAAGAGACAAAAACAAACTGCAACAAAGTTCAGATCGGACTAACTTGAAGGTAAACACGTTGGCTGGGCCATGGGACCATTTTTTCCTAGATGGTCACTGGGACCATTTTTTCCGGGACCATTTTTTCCGGGACCATTTTCTCCGGGACCATTTTTTCCGGGACCATTTTTTCCGGGACCATTTTTTCCGTTTCCGCTCCAGTCGAGTGAGCGCGATTGCATTACTTTGAACGAAACAAACACCACCTCATCAAAGTGAACTCCCGCATTAGGTCAACCCTTAGCAGCCAACAGAGTGAAGGTTTGAGCGAGTTGCTATTCCATTCTGTACTTCACTTGCGCAAAAAAACACGAAGACTGAAGAGACACGACAGAGCACACAGCGCAACTTTCAATAAACTTTATAAAGACGAGATCACACATTTATGCCGCCTACACACAGACGCACTCACATACACAAATATAGATACAGATCTTCTTGGATACATATATACAGATACAGATCCCCTTTGCGTTACCACACTACTAGGACACGTGTCACGTTTACATTATCACAATAAAGTAAATGTAGGCGGTATAAATGTGTGATGTCGTCTTAACGAAGTTTGTTGAAAGTTGAGCTGTGTGCCGTATCGTTTTTCTTCAATCTTCGTCTTTCTTGCGCAAGCGAAGTACCTTAGCATGTGGTTGTATACCGAAGCGGTTGTTTCGATATATGCGAGGACAAGCATTAACGTCTTCTATCATAACAAGTAGCTGTGTGAGCTTGGTTTCCCGTAAAAATACATGATCAGCGAGGGTAGAATCGGCGTACTAAAAATTATCAGCAAAATTCTTCCCGCATTACGCAGAGAAGATCTCATACAAAGATGCAATGTACGAGCAATGTATTTTCTTTCCAATTTTCTCGGTATTTGCAAATCCAGTTGCAAGCGATGTATCAGTGTCTTAGTACCAGTCTAAGTTATCCATTCGAGAGGCAACGCAATCCGCATTGTATACAGTACGGAAAATTCTTAAATCGCAGCTCATCCTTACTGCATGTGCTGCAACATTAAACAAGAAACATTCAGGCGCACGCACTTGAGTTATTACAAAAGGCCCACACGGCTGACGGCTCCTTGCAGATGTCAAAACAATGGTACCGTTATGATGACTAACGGTATTGCAAAGTCCTTGCGACGAAGAATTAACGTTTTCTATTCTAACAAGTAGTTGCGAGCTTGCTTTCCCGTAAAAATACATGACCAGCGAGGGTAGAATCGGCACACTGAGAATTATCAGCAAAATTCTTCCCGCGTTACTCTGGGAAGATCGCACTCGAAGATGCAAAGTACGAGAAATATATTTTCTTTCAATTTTTTTTTTTTCGGATTTGCAAATACAGTTGCAAGCAATGTATCAGTGTCTTAGTAGCAGTCTAAGTTACCTATTCTAGAGGCAACGCGATGAGTCAATCTGCATTGTATATAAAACGGGAAATTCTTAAATTCCAGCTCAGATTGTGCAAATACAGTTGCAAGCAATGTATCAGTGTCTTAGTAGCAGTCTAAGTTACCTATTCGAGAGGCAACGCGATGAGTCAATCTGCATTGTATATAAAACGGGAAATTCTTAAATTCCAGCTCAGATTGTGCAAATACTGTTGCAAGCAATGTATCAGTGTCTTAGTAGCAGTCTATAAGTTACCTATTCGAGAGGCAACGCGATGAGTCAATCCGCATTGTACATAAAACGGGGATTTCTTAAATCCGAGCTCATCCTTACTGCATGCACCGCAACATTAAACAAGAAACAATCAGGCGCGCACACTTGAGTTATTACAAAAGGCCCACACGGCTGACAACTCCCCGCAGATGTCATAACAATGGTACCGTTATGATGACTAACGGTATTGCAAAGTCTTTGTGACGAAGTTGAAGCTGCATTGCACCCAAATAACGGCCCAGTTACAACCTGCCCGGCAATGTGACCTCGAGTATTGCACCGCTTTTAAAATCGCATTGTTTCCGAGAACGCGGCTATATGCGCTTCGGCGAGAGCGTCAACTGGGAACCCCCGCGGCGAATCGGCGCGCGAACCATCGCGGCTTCACGCCCGATCAGCCTTCGCAGCTGACAGGATCGTTTCGAAGTGAGTCAGTTCCCCGACGCCAAACAATGCTCGTGCAACTATGTCACGTGAGTTGACGACTTGCGAGCTTTGTTGCCGTGGGTCTTCCCGGCGCCCGAGGCAACTCGCGTGCTGTACCGAGAAACTCTACCGAACCACGTACCTGGGTAACCCGGAAGACCGTCTGGGTTCGCTAATATCGCACGGTGCAACGAAGTGAGACGGTTCAGTACACAGCAGCACAGCGTGGTTTCTTACCGTCGCACGGGCTCCACCATCAAGCAACATGGACAGTCGCAGAAAAACATTGTCGATCCGAGGAAATAGCTATTTATGGAGCCAATGGGGTTGAAGAAAAGAATTCAGATGTATGAGCAGCATTGCAAAAAAAAAAAAAAAGGATGGATAGATAAAAATCCACTAGAAAAGAGAAGAGGCATGTAGTTCGTTTACACGTTTACGCGTATAGTATACTCAGCCTTTTCATATCCAGCCAGAAACCGCGTCTATGGCCAATTCCCTTCCTTAAACCCTGTAGATTGGGAAGGAGAGGAGGCTTGTCCCTTTTATTCTTCAGCTCTTCACGCAGAGAATGGATAAGGGTGTGGACACTGTGGAGAGAGAGAGAAAAAAAAACTTTTAGGATAAGTTATTGCAAACAAGATCTACGCAAACTTTGCATATACTCTCAATATTCTTTTTTAATGGCCGCATCCCCGCACAGCAGCATATACTCAAAAATGCACCTTTTTGTGGGGAATCAGTTGGTTTGAAATCCTTGATTGATTGTAGGGTTTACCGCGCCCACGCAACGCAAGCGATTAGGCTCGGTAATTAAGCTCGGGAATAATTTTGACCACCTGGGGATCTTTAACGTGCGCCGAAATCTCGTACACACGGGCCTTTTTGCTTTCGCCTCCATCAGAAAAGCGGCCGCCGTGGCCGGGAATCGAACCCGCGACCTCGTGCTCAGCAGCGCAATGCCTTAGCCACTGAGCCACCGCGGTGGGTAGGTCTGCAATCTTTACCATCTTATTTAGATCGATCCGCCTTTTCACAAGGACGATCGAGACTTTTAACACAACACTTCATTTTATGTGATAAACAGGACCATATTCGTCAAATGCGAGGTGACCCCTCTTCATTGGAGGCGATTGTAGAATTCTTTCTCCGGAATGGTCTCTATAAAGCTGTTTGATTCGTTATTGACTCAGCCCTGTATGGGTCAGTGATTTTGTGACAAGTACGGAACTTACCTTGTAATGTGACAAGCAGTACAGATGTGTTTTTGATAAATTTCATTTTCATACTTCCCTTCTCTCTTTCCATGGGAGTCCGAGCTGACCAGCTCCGCACCGGAACGCGCTCTGGTGCGGCGCGCACTGGAGGCAGTCCGGACAAGAGGTCTCCTGGACTTAGGAGGCTAACCACGCCCTTCTACCCTTTCCCTTTGGATGAATAAACATTTTGCCACCACCACCACCTCTTCGCTCTTCACACTACCCCCATCCCTTTCAGGGTCCTATGGTCTCCTTCAACAAACAGTCAATCAATCAATCGATCAATCAATCAATCAATCAATCAATCAATCAATCAATCAATCAATCAATCAATCAATCAATCAATCAATCAATCAATCAATCAATCAATTTTGGCTAGGCCTAAGCGTGTTTGGGCCGTGAAAAGGCAGCTCTGGGGGCCCGAGCCCGAGCTCACCGGGCGCCGGCATGTTTGTGCGCCGACGTCAAGAAAATCATATGCGGTTAGTCATAGAGAGTGAGTGAACAACTTTAACTGAGCTTCAAATAAAGAATGGTGCGCGCAGGCACCAGATGGGGTGGTTCCCTATTCGCGGGACCCATATGTGTCCAGTAATTCTTCTCCTCGAGCCACCAGCTGTTACTGAATGGCGAGGTCAGAGCTGGACAGTAAGGTCTCCCATCGCTCGAGCGGGTTAGAATTGGGGGAAGGGGGAAGGGTGTAGGGGGGTGTCTTGAGTTTTTTGCACTCCCCAATAATGTGCGCGAGAGTGCCGTCTCCCCGGCAGAACGGACATGTGTTTTCGTGTTCTGCAGGGTACATTTTGTGCAGAAGCGCCGGGTGTGCGAGCGACCCTGCCTGTAAGCGGCGCGATATCGTCTGCTGCCGTCTGCTTAGTTGCTTGCGTGGCTCGGAAGCCTCGTTCTACTTTCTTTGTATAGGCGGACGATCTCCTTATAACTCGTGACGGGGTGTGGTTGCTCTTCCTCGGCCCGGATGGCTAGTTCTCGGGCATAGTGGTCGGTGGTGACGTTACCTTCCACGAGCGAGTGAGCCGGGACCCACACGAGCTCGGTGACTCGTCCCGGTGTTGTGGGATGTTTCTCGAGTATAGTTGCTGCCGCAGAGGAGACAATCCCCTTCTGATAGCTTGCGTACGCTTTCTTGGAGTCGGTAACCACCGTGCTGACCTCCGGCATGGCTAGGACCAGCGCTATGGCTACCTCTTCTGCCACGGTCGGGTCCGTAGTCTTCACCGACGCGCAGGTCTTCAGCTCGTCGATGTCCGTTACGGCCACCACGGCCTTTGTTCCGTGTTTTGGGAGTGAGGCGTCCACGTACCGGACCTGGGGGTCCTCCTCCAGCTTCCGCGCCAGGGCTTTGGCCCGCGCCGTCCGCCTGCCTTCGTGCCGTTGCACTGTCATGTTGCGCGGTAATGGTTTGGTTGTGACGGAGTCACGCCATCCCTAAGGGAGTGGTGCCTCTTCCGTCTGTGGTTCAACCTGCCATCCTATCTTGTGTAGGACGGCTCTTCCGTGTTCTGTCCTGCTCAGACGAACTCTCTGGTTGGACAAGTGTGCTTCGATGAGTTCGTCCGTGGCGTTGAGGGTGCCCATGTCCATCAATCTTTTCGTTGACGAGTACATTGGCAGACCCATGGCTATCTTGGTTGCTTTACGCATCGCCGTGTCCAGCGCTTCCCGGTCTGCCTTCGTTAGCCGGAGGTACGGGGCGGAGAAGGTTACGCGGGACACGACGAACGCCTGCACTAGCCGCAAGGCGTCTTCTTCTTTCAGTCCGCGGTTGCGGTTCGCAACTCTACGTATCATGCTTGCGATCTGTTCAGTCGAGTGCTTGATCTTGGTAACGGCGGCCGAGGCTTATCCGTCTCCCCTGAGTAACAGGCCCAGGATCCGAATCTGTTCAGTCGGTATGATTTGCGGGCCGTCGATGGTTACGGTTACGCTCGGGGGTGTTTGCTTCTTTGGCCTGCCCGGTTGGACGATGAGCAGTTCTGACTTCTGCGGGGCGCAGCTCAGGCCGCAGGACTTGGCGTATCCGTGGACAGTCTCCGCCGCTCTCTGCAGCACTCCTTCCATGCCCCATGCAACAGAGGTTAAAAAAAGCCACGTGGAAGAACGGCAGTATATGTGGCAGATAACACATTTTCTGTATACCTGTAACGAAGTTGTGGGCTTCGTTGCCTGCAAGTTGACCACATACGATTGTCAAGTTTGTTAGCATACTCCTGAGACATTTCGTGCAACTTCGGACGGAATGTCGAGGTTCATGACGTTGTCGCGAAGCCGAGGTCTCTTGATGTTGTTCGTTCGTTTTTTGCGTTCTGTGCCCGCAGCCAGGGCTCTTCCTCCCAAATGTTGTGTGTAAAAGCGCTTCGGACGCGGCTGGGCCCTGGCCCTTTTTTCTGAGAAACGGCTCCGGCGCGTGTGTCTGCCCGTCGGCCGACCGGGAGACGACGGCTGTTGGGGGAAGCGAACCCTCGCCTCGGCTTCTGTTACCGCACGCACTGGCGTCTCCGACCCCCCGTTGCGCGCCTACGCGGGCCGCTGTGTTCTTCCGACGACCTTCCCTTTTCCCCTGTTTACTTTAGTGCGTTTTGTCTAACTACTTGCTCTACGCCCGTAATTCTCCAAGCGCGCGTTTTCGAGTCGAAACCTTGTGTCTGTGTTTTTGGTCCTTTTCACTTTGGCGGGGACATGTCTGATTGGAGCTTAGAAGCGTCTTCCTGATTGGCTGCGGGTGTGCCTAAGACTTGCTCCCGGTAGTCCGCACACGCTAGGATGCGCTTTTTTCCCCCAATGCGTCCCCCCAAAGCAAATATAACGCGGCCCGTCTGGCGATTGAGGGCGAGCAACACCAGGAGAGCCGCTTGCTGCCGGTCGTCGTGCCCTCCCGCCGGGAGCCCTTCGCCCGCCAGCTATGTCCCGCTAAGTACCCTTAATCTTTTGACTGTATTTCTCATCTATGTAATAAGTGTAATTGTTTCAAGTTTGTATGTGCTAAATGTCACCAATGTCATCAGTAAAGTAAACAAGTTAACCTTTAAAACTTCTTCGACGCCTCGACCTCTTCATTCCGATCGGCATGCAACAGTAGCGGCAGTATGTAACCAAAATACTACGTTACTACGTAAGCGCGTAGAGGTTAACTCCTCCACGAATGCTATTAGAACGAGGCAATAAAATTACCCGACTCAAGAGCTGCCCTCTGGAAGGCGAAGGGAGAGTCAAGTAACAGACAACCGGCAAACTCGATACGTTATCGTCCCTGCCAAGGTGGCGGTGTTCAACGGACACACTGTTTCTGCCTGCACGTTTAAAGGAGCCATGAAGAGAAAATACAACTTCGTTTAATTTGAAAGAACTAGGATTCAGTATCTCACTCAGCCCCATTACAGCCACAAAGGATGTTTTTTTAACGAAAAAAAGCAAGAAGTATTTAAAAATTTTCGAATTTTACGCCACAGTGACGTGTTATGAGCAAGAATGACGTCATACGGGCCAACAATAAAACATAATTTTCAGTGCGTTAACTGCTCGTCAGCATTCAAGTGATGTGGTCAAATGGAACTACAGACCCCATTACTGACGTCCAGTCATGTCTCGTCGCGACAGGTCAGTTAGGCGGCCGCCAATCGCACAAACAAGGTTCCGTGACGTCATAGAAGAGTTGCGAGAAATTAACTAGGGGGTCGCGACTGCTTCACACGTTTTCTTTCATATCTCCGTTATTTGTTCGAAGATTGCGATGATATTGGTATCATTGTTATCGGGACCAAACAGTCTTTCTAATAAACCCAACTTGTATTTTGTCTTCATGGCTCCTTTAAGACAGCGCCAGTGTCTTACGATATGTACTCTTCCGCGCTGTGGTAGTCATCTATTTATTTTTCTTGGGTTGGTGTTCTTACTTATTTTGTTGCACCGTTTACTTTGCATTTTGATTCCGAGTTTACATTAGAGATTTTCTTTTCAAATGTATTTTTTATGTCCGGACTGTACTTGCAGCGTTCTCTTGTTTCTCGTTTCTAACGTTTCTTGTTTGTCTTCATCGTGCTGTATACCCCTAATGTCTAATATTCACCACTCATCATAACAGTCACCCCCCATCTGGTGTAGCAAGCCTTGTCTCTAGCAGGGCGCTGACATCACCAGTTCACATTAAATAGCCCCCCCCCCCTTCCTCTCTCTCTCTCTCTCTCTCTCTCTCTCTCTCTCTCTCTCTCTCTCTCTCTCTCTCTCTCTCTCTCTCTCTCTCTCTCTCTCTCTCTAACACACACTCTCTCTCTCGAACACTTCACCAATGAACGTTATCACCTCCCAGGGGACATATACGCTCGTTGTGTTTATTGAAGATTTATAAAGCGCAGATACAGATGAAAATGTTTCAAGCCGTATGGCAAATGTACACGGAGCACAACGGTTCATCGTGAACGCCCTCAGATAAGCATACGGGTATCACGAAAGTCTGCATGCCCGGGCTTTGCTTTCGGCGCTGTTCAGTGCTCTGGCTTCGTGTTAAGGTGTCATTTAAATTTACGCAAATCATCGAGGAACCGCCTACACTTGATGGCATCTGCAGCGCACCCCTTCCTCCGCGCTCGTAACTCTGCGCTCCCTTAAATCTCGAGATCTAATGATCCCTCCGGACTTTGATCACGTCCCCAAACACCATTACATACGAGAACGGTATTTCGGTGCTCCCACGTGCCGTCCTACATGGCAACCGGCGCTTCGAGCGTTTCATACACGTCCGAGGGAAGGGGGGCATCAGGTTCAATTTATAAGCGGAGCGGCCGGCTGAAAGGCCCGTTGCCGACGGCGGGAGACGTAATGGGACTCGCTCGACGAAAGCGTGGCCGGCGCTAGACTCTTGTAACCCCGCTTCCTCCCGGCTTTCCTGGCGCTTTCAACAGGATGCAGCTGCAGCGCGTTTCTTTATGCGCCGCGGGCTCTACAGCGCGGTGTCGCGTGCTTCAAAGTGGTTCAGGCGCGCTTTTTGTTTGATCGATTTTGTTGTAAGAACAAGGGGGAAGGAAGGAAGGGGGGGTCATTCCGGGACTGTTATTGGACACTCCCGATGCGAGGATCCTTCCAGCCTTCAGGCGAGCGAAGGCAGTCCACTCGTCTGATACAAACAGCCCGCGGCGGGCTTCGGCTGACACTCAAGTCGAAATGAACGCCACCAAGAGTTGAAAGCGAGAGAGTAACGCACGCCTGATAGGTGTGGTCGCACTAATCAGCCCTTGTGATTGAGCGGCGTAGGTGAATGTGCCACCCGATATCGGTGTAAAGTTTACAGTGGCTTCCCGTTGGAAACTGCGGCGAGACTGAAAGTAGCGGGACATGTTAGTCGGTTGGCGCTGCGTTAAAACTGGGCCGACAGGACGACGGCGCATGCGTGAGTGATATGACGCCGAAAGGATGCCACCTGCAGCTTTCTCCGACGCGCACGCGAGAAGACACCCGGAACAAGTGGCCGATAACTGCGTCACTGCAGCGCCGATCATAGGGTGCGTTAGTTTCGGATTAGTTCTAACAGCCAGACAAGCTAGCAACAAATCCTACAACACCGTTTAATAGATGTATAGTTATAGCGTTCATGGGTACTCATACTCAGAATGGATTGCTTCACTAGACCAATCCAAGAGAAAAATTAAAGCCGTTGCCACTAAACCTGAAAGCTGTCGGAAGTGCAGAGCAGTGATTCGCCATAATGGGCTGTAGCGCCGTTATCCGCGCACTGCTACCACCCAATGAAATTCAAATTTCCCGCCTCCGAAGCGCTCGCGCGCCCCCTGCCTGAAACCGCACCAGCAGGAGTTGTGTTCTTTTAGGGGCGAACCACCTTAGGACCTCCCTTTGACCGGGGCTTGGCATCCGTGTACACAGTGTTGTGCATGCGCGAGGAGCATATGACTGGATCGGATTGGATTGGATTAAATTGAATTGTATCGCATTGGATTGGATTGGAACAGTATATACTGTAAACACGCGTTGTCACTCATTTACATGCGCAAGTGGGCAATGCCACGAGTGATTTACGGTAAGAACGATCCCCAGTGCTTCGCCCACTTGTCATGATTCACTTCGTGGAGATACGTGATTTTTTTTTTTGTGCTTGCTTTTCCTCCAGCACGTGCCGGCATTGTACTGCCACTTTTTTTTGCGTACTATCAAAAAACCAACGCAATGAGCGTTCCTAGCTAAATGAACGCGAGTGCTACCGGTTAATTACGTATATTTTGCCTCAAATGTACCTGCAGTCTTCTTTGCGCTAAGTAAAGGGGAGATGTATGATAAACGCCAGCGGTTCACGAGTTTCGAACGGTTATGACTATTTAAACCGCTTGGTTTCCGAAGCCTCTGCAGGACACCCTACGTCGGTACGGCGGCCTAGTACTTGGGTCCGTTATCTCGCCGCGCCTCCTGATTCCGGCAGTCGCTTGACATCGAGCGTTACAGCGAGCTACGACGACAAGGCGATCCCCTAAAGGGCTCTGCACTTAAAACGGATGCTTTGTCGGAATTTTTATTTTTCTGACCTACGGAATTCTGGCGGAATCCGGGACGATGTCCATCACTTACGCACTGAGGCGCCAACCGTCAAATCAGGCGTTTAGTGATTTAGAAAGTTGTCAGCGGTGGAGGGAAACGCGCGACATAATAGAGTAGCGGAGAAGCGTTGCAAGATTTCAGCACCTTCATAAATAATAATAAAACCACCATTGTTTTAGTAATGATCCGTGACGGATCATCTTTCCTTTAGTCAAGCCAGCGTCGGAGAAACTCGCAAAGATGGTTATTGAGTACGGGTGAATAAAATTGAAAATTGGATTTATTTGAGCTTTAGACATGGAGTTTTTAAGAAACCATGAGAGTGCATTAAACTTGTTTCTTCAGCTGAATAATAGAGTGAGGCCTACAGTAACAAAGAACCGATGGAATCACTTTGAGGATTCGTTTGAGCAGGGGAAAGTTGTACAATTTGTTTCAGTATAGCCCAGATGGAACACGAGAGAGAGAGAGAGAGAGAGAGAGAGAGAGAGAGAGAGAGAGAGAGAGAGAGAGAGAGAGAGAGAGAGAGAGAGAGAGAGAGCACTTTAATGTGAACTGGTGAGGTCAGCCCTGCTAGGGACAAGGCTTGCTACACCAGATGGGGGGTGATCTGTAACCATATTCCTTCCGCATAAGGTCATGTATTGGCAGCACACGAATTTCGTATTGGTCACACTCCACGGTGAACTAACTGTGAAAAATAAATGAAACTCGGCGCAACGATATGGTCGTCTAAGCGGCCAATTGCAGTATGATCTCTTTCAGGATATCTGCATTTCATTGACAGCTTCAAAGCATTCTCTAAAAAGCTGGCTTTGCCGCAAAGCCGTTTTTTTCGGCCCCAATTGAACCAAAGGCGGCTAGCAGTATACAGCTTCGAGGAAAGAGGCTGCGAGAAAATCGGCTTGCGAAGTCTTGCGGGTGAGCCAAGGAAAGATGCGGCTGTCAAACGCGTGCTACGACCGCAGAACCCGGATTTCAGTGACGGACACGTAGTATTTTTCCTTTGTGGACTACAATGAATATGCTTGCAGTATTGTTAACTACAAATGCACAGTTTCAGAAACTAATGTGTACGCAATAAACCAGCAAATTCAACAAAGATCTTTTGCCGCTTGTTCCTTCCTTTTCGTGTTTCATTTTTTTTTCGTTGAGTCACATGTTTACTCACTGAGTCACTCACTCACTGACTCACTCACTCACTCACTCACTCACTCACTCACTCACTCACTCACTCACTCACTCACTCACTCACTCACTCACTCACTCACTCACTCACTCACTCACTCGCTCACTCACTTGCTTGCTTGCTTGTTCACGAATCACGATCATGCGTCTCCTTCCTGAGTTTCATTCTGTTTGTCCGAATTTCTTTTTTATGTTGACCTCACACGAGGAATGGTCATTTTCTTAAGTTTCACCGGACGAATTAATTTTTTTAATCTGTATGAATATTTTTCATGAGCCCATATTCTTTCCTTCAATAGCGAACGAACTAAATGGCGCACAACATCGATAAAAGATATTTCGCGCTACGCTACTTCCGCTTATACCCCCGCTCTCCCGTTTCCTCGGAGCCTCAAAGAAGAACGACGGTGCGACGCGCAGGCCGATCATTTGTAACAATATCATCGTGTCACTCGAGAGCCCAGAAAGCAAGTCGCCAAACGCTGCAGGACAAAGTAATTCGCTTGTGCTCCTCGTCTTCCCCGCGGTAGCCGCCAAGGCAGCGCGCTGAGCCCCACACTTTTCGTATTTTCTTCCTACAGCCGCATCAGCCCCCATTTTTTTTCTTTTACTATTACGTTCTTCCCTCGCTCCTGCGCGTCTCGTTTATGGCGCTTCTTCTGCTGCTGCTGTGACGATGGCTCGACTGCAGGCAAGCAATATCGATCCCAGAACGTCAACAAGCTTCTCTTGGTTATTTTTTTTTCGGGAACGTGTGTTCCTCAGCCTCTCTCGCGCCCCACCTTCTGCGATATTTCATATTTAGCTCTCCGCTTCTTATGTTACCTTTTTTTCTGCGCTTCCGAGTTCCCGTCTGCGCGGGCTGTCGCGATTTGTCAGAGTAATGAATATCTCCCGGATTAACTGTCGCGCGGTCCTTCTAAAAACCGAGCTGGCACCGAGGACGACGCACCAAGGCTCTGGCAAAAAAAGATGAAAGAAAATGGCGACGTGGACGCAGAGTGAAAGAAAAACGTCTGAGTGAGGACAGCGACGATGACAGCTGAAAATTGATTTACAGGAAATTGTGGAAGAAAACAAGGAAAGATAACAAAAACGTGCAGCCGAACGATCGAGTAAAAGTGTCGCGCTTGTAAAATTACCAAGCGAAAAAGAATGAAAAGATGGCCGGCCGTGGTAAGCGAGCGGCAGACGAAGGAGAAACAATTCGCTACTAGGATGATGTAATTGGATGTTCCTTTGAGAGTCGTGTGCGACGAAGAGTATATTTGCCTGTGAATATTTTCTGTTTCCACAGATCTCAGCACTGAGTGTAGCATTGCGGTAATGAACGGCAAAAAAACCTTGAAGGGGAAAAAAAAAAAAAAAAACATGAGTCGGTGCTTTTGTGTAGTGGTGCTCTCAGATAACTGGTAATGACGCCGGAAGTTTTGATATGGAAGATGAAATAAAGGAATGGGAAATAAGCGGCAGTGGCTTTAGCTTCCAAATTACGAATGATTTCCCGTTGCTCATTTTGTTTGTGCGAACGATGATTTCGTAGCGTTGTCTTTTGCTTTCAAATCAAATTTGAAACACCTGACTCTCAGACTCCGTCAACCTCAATTTAGAAACGTGCAACTGAGAACGCAGGCATCGGCGTTTCCAAACGGTCGGTTCGCGCTATTCAGGGTTTTGGGCACCAATACGTGATTTAGGTATGCCGCTTCTGACTCTGGAAGCACCTCAGTGATGACGGAATGTAAGGCAATTCAAAATGGCAACCGAAATTGACTAGGTTAAAACGACCTTGACGCTGTGACTTCCATCTCACGTGTTCAGCGATCGTTTAAATTAATACGCACAAGAATTACAATTGTAATCATGATTATAATTAGTCATTCTAACACTTCAGTTCAAACTCCTCCAACAGAAACTGTGAAATGAAGTGGGTGTTTATTTCAGACAACCGAAAAACATTACAAGGGAGGTGTTACGGAAGTAAGAATCGCAATAACCATGTTGAACCACAGCGCAAACGACAAGACACAGGACGATAGCAAGAGGACACACGAAGCACTTCGTGTGTCTTGTTGCTATCGTCCTGTGTCTTGCCGCTTGCCCTGTGGGTTCAACAAGCATCACCAACTCGCCAAAGTTTTCACGTCGCAATAAACACGCGTAGAAAAAAAACATAACACAAGCAGTTGCCTTCGCTGAATGTCGAAAAGGCAAGCGGATTACATGGCAAAGAGACATCCTCCCCTGGATGAACCCGTTCTCGTACGGTTTGGAGACATCGATATCACAGTATGATAGTTCGCGAAAGTTATGGACATTGCGTACGTACAGTGGCTGGTTGATTATTATATGGTAGTTCATGGCTCTCCGAACATGAAATAAATGAACCCCACTGCAGTCACTCGCGACTGTCACCGGAGGGAATTACACCTGCGGCTTTTCTGTTCACTTTTCAGACATAACTCCATCGATCACGTTGCCTCCACTGCTCCCTTCGTCGCTCTTCAAAGGCACGCAGCTGTTTGAAAGTCCTAACTATACACCATGAGAAGTCACCATAGGGCGTCCTTACCACAACGCTTCAGAATAACCAATCGAAGTGGCCTAGCGTGAAAATTCGGCGAATGACGTAGCCGAGCATTCAATTTAAATGAAAAAAAAAAGGAATTTGCGCAGGGACATTGCGCACTGCAAAACGTCATTCACGCCTCTCGTGTTGCTAATGCGCACATGCACTTTTTTTTAGTCAAATCATATTGGGTTTCGTCATTAGCCGAGTTTGCACACTTGGTCACTTTAAAAGGTCATTCTGGGGCGCAACCTTCTCATAGCGTCACCCGCCGCGGTGGCTCAGTGGCTAAGGCGTTGCGCTGCTGAGCACGAGGTCGCGGGTTCGATTCCCGGCCGCGGCGGCCGCTTTTCTGATGGAGGCGAAAAGCAAAAACGCCCGTGTGTACGACATTTCGGCGCACGTTAAAGATCCCCAGGTGGTCAAAATTAATCCGGAGCCCTCCACTACGGCGCGCCTCATCGCCTGCGTTGCGTCGGCGCGTTAAACCTCACAATCAATCAATCAATTCTCATAGCGTCACTACGGAACGAATGGGATTTTCCTTGCACGTTTACCTCTGGCAGAGGACGGCATTCCATACGCGGCATGAGGAACATTTATCAATTCGTTTGCATGTTTTTGTTTGCGGACACAAAAAATTCTGCCATCTTATCCATAAAAAGCTTCACTGTGAAATTTGTGTGGTTTTGGTCTTAAATGATCAGCACATAAATTCTCATTATTTGTTTTGTTTTATATGTAGAACAGAATGGCGGACGCTGGGTGGAAGCAGCGAACCCAAATAAAAAAACGTGATAGAGATGGGTAAAGAAGATCTCGTTTATGAGTTCCACGCGCACATATTTCCAGACTACGAGTGATGTTCTAGTTTCACTTCTGTTCCTGTACTGCCAAGTCCGCTTCGATGTAAGTGCGGGCGCCCGCATTTTTCTGCATCACACCACACCGGGAGAAAAATAAAGGGGAATTTCTGCAAGAGAGGAAACCTCAGTTCTGGCATTCAGTGCGCTCTGTGCGCTCTGTGTCGTGTCGTCTCTCTTCAGTCTTCGTTCCTTTTTTGCGCAATTGAATTACAGCATGGATTCCCAACTAGCCCAAACCTACCGCCAACTAAGCTCACTTCTGGATGCTCTTTTTTATTGCCTGTTCGTTTGAAATGCCTTCAGAAACATGGTGAGTTTCTTTTTTAGAGCTGACACTCTACAGCTAAAGTTGGGTTAGAGATATATATATATATATATATATATATATATATATATATATATATATATATATATATATATATATATATATAGAGAGAGAGAGAGAGAGAGAGAGAAAACGCGCTTCTTCGCCCCTTCAACAGCTCGCAGAGCCATATGCGACACGGCCAGTGTTGCGTCATTCTCGCATATTGAAACGGGTGACACCTATGAAATTCGTACTTAGAGGTGATGCCGAAACCACGTTCTTTAATCCATGCATTTCTGGATATAACTGATATTGGCGCGTGTAGACTCACGCAATCGTCCAGGTTGCAACTGCCTCGCACAAGCGTATGATTTGAGCCGAGGCTTTAGAACAAATGCACACATGCTTTTTTTTTCTTTTTGCAAGACGTACCACAAATAATCTGCCGGACGAAAAGTGGACGACGAGACTTCGTTGCCTCGTGTCCTTCCAGTCAACTACAATGTTCGGTGAGAATGAGTCAACTCACCTTCTTCAATGAAATGCAGCGAAGGGAGATTGATTGGGATGCTTTTCTGAATTAAAATGTGCTGCAAAAAAAAAAAAGAGGTAAAAAAGAGGAGGAGGCAAGCTATGTGTTCATACTATGCAGCTCTTGCCTAGAAAAAATAAGCAGGTGCTGACTAGTGCAGTCAACGTCAACATAGTTTTTGTGAGCTACTCATTACGAAAGGTAATTAAAAATATATAGCATAAATAATCTGGTGCGTGCATGCGACTTTGTGTAGTTTTTACGCGTAAAGCCACCGGGATTAAGTCGAGGCGGAATGGATTCGGTAGTTGGGGAGGCGCTGTAGCCCTTCCTCTGGCCAAGATTCCGTATTCAACGGTATTAAAAGTCCACGCTCTAAAACCTGTCCTTCATGTTTGGAGATCCCATTTATCGAAACGCCGAAGATGTTATAAAGATGATCAGCTTTAAAAACAAAGAGAAGTCAGCTGGGTGATGTTTCCGTTAACTTGTATATGAAATGAAACTAGAAATAGTGTCAGCATGTCCTAATAAGTGCTCTCCCTGCTCTCATTAGGTCTTCTCTCTTAAAGCGCTGATTGGGAGCTTGTCACAAGCTTCTCTTGTCAATGCGATCCGCCTAAGCTAATTGTGTTCTGTCAACAGGAGTACAGGTGCCGTTATAAGTAATTGGAACAAGGATTTTGTGGATATCACAACTTTATGACAGTCATTCACCGGTTTATAGGAAATTTTTCTTTTTCGGAGGACGCCTTTAAACGCATGCCAATGCAGCCATGCAGTTTCCAAGGAAGAATAAATTCCTGCAAATTTACGAGATTGAGTTCGAAAAACCTTTGACGGCAAGTGTACATTACCACAACCCACTATTTAGCTAGTAGACTCTCTTATAACGAAGCTTCTTGTAACAAACAGTGTTCCTGTCGATATGCCGTGTTTTGTTTGTTTTCGTACTGTTTCGAAATAACAAACAAATCAAGCTCACAGTTCTGCAACGTGAAAATACAGAAGACGAATGGACCTGCGGTAGCGACGCTGGGAGAATTTTTTTCCCAAAGATTTACCTCGGGTAAATAAACCATGCAGGCAGTGCACATAAGCAGTTTATAGTAAATAGTACCCCTGCACCACGAGGAAGCTTGAATTTTCTCCTCCTCCTCCTCCTGCTCCTTCGTATCCACCTTGGGCAAATGAAGTACACAAGCAGTACACATAAGCAAAGTTAATACTAAATATAACATCTGCGGTAGGGAATTTAAGGTGCAGCCGCATGCTGTCTTCAATGAATCCTAGCCTTCGCCCGCCAGCCACCACGACGAATACGATGTGCACAATTAGTTGTAGGGGAGGGATTTCTTGACTTGTAGGGCGCCCGTAAGTACGGATTCATGGTGAACTCACGCAAACAACCC
Source organism: Haemaphysalis longicornis (assembly GCF_048455015.1). Classification (NCBI taxonomy): domain Eukaryota; kingdom Metazoa; phylum Arthropoda; class Arachnida; order Ixodida; family Ixodidae; genus Haemaphysalis; species Haemaphysalis longicornis. The sequence goes on from NW_027526204.1 coordinate 142,386,069, forward strand.
AACCCATTGCTTAATTTAAGTATATTTTGCACAGAAGAAATATTTTGGATCAACCCGCTTAAGTTTCCTCCTAGGCCTCCTCCTCCTCCTCTTCCTCCTCCTCCTCCTCCACGTCATCTTTGTCATCACCATCATTATCGTCGTCGTCGTCCCGTCACCATCGTCTTCAGCCTATATATGTCCACTGCAGGACGAATGGCTCCCTTAGTGACCTCCAGTCGCTGCCGTCCTGCGCTGCCCGCGGCCATTCTTATCCCCCGAATTTTTCTTAATTCCGCTTCCAAACAAAAGATTATCAACAGGCTGCGAATTCACTGATCCTCCTCCCATACAGTGTTTACGCGATAGGATGATGAATGTTTCGTTGATAACTATTAACCCTGCGTAGATATTTCGTTTTTATCTTGTTTGGCCCCGATGTATCGCTTCCTCCGCCCCAGTCTTTCGGGACGGATAGCTTTGGGTCCGCGAGGGGCCGCGACAGCCTTTAATCTGCCCCATGCCGAGAAACAGCTGTGCGGCCGGGCCTAATTCTCCACGGGAGGCAGTGAACTCGGCCGAGACGTGCCAAGAGGAAGGCGGAGAGAGGCAGAAAGAAGACGGGCGCAGATGTTTGCTGCTGCTCGCCTGCCGCAGCTGCGGGGCGATAAAGCGGCAGCAGGCGGCGCGGCGCGAAGACGGGGCATTTCGCGGGTCACCTCTCCGCAGCCTCCGCCGGGGCGTAGGCCCCCAAAGGCGGACTAATGGTGTTTCTTGAAGATCGCCATCTCCTCGAGCAGGGAGGCTGCTCGTGCGTCGCCTAAAGAAACCGCAGAATCGGGGAAGAACTCCAAAGGTTGCGTCAGATCACAGTCCCTGGGGAACCACTCTGTCGACGCTACAGATGTCTCGTTCGCGCGACGTCATCCGTGAAATATCGTTGGTCTGCGTTTTAATTTCGGATCTGCGGCATCTCAACGGCACGTGGTTTAGTTTTACAAGTCTGTATCGATTCGTGGCTCCATGAGTGAGTATCTTTTAGAGCGTCAGCGCAACTGTATTTTGCAGCCTGTTACGTGACATACAGGGAACGACTATGCCATAAATTATTCAGCTTTGTTCGTGAACTGCGGTGTGGTGCAGTACAAAAAGGCATATTGTTGCTATTTTAAGTCGCGACAAGTTCTAGGGCGTATAAATCCCGAACACCACATGTTTGCATTTCGTTTGCTGTTACCGGTACTTGAAATAAAAACGAGCGTTGCAATAATGCAAAATTAGGCTAACCGTTAAATTCACATATTTCAGCCTTTCTAAGATCTTCGGTGACATTTTTTTCTCCGCCCCGGCATATGATTTTGGCACTGAGGTAAAAAATACAAGGCAATCTTCGGCAAGTCAGCAATTTATTTCTTCTGCATTCATATGATTGTATTAAAAAGTTCGAGCATGTGATATGCTTGTGTCTGTGTGTGTGTGGGCGAGGGGGGGGGACGTGATGGAGGTTGAAGTCGGCGCAAAGACAAGCGAGCCCACAAATGATCCTCTATATTGCGCGCGTTTCCAGAACACTCATAAATATCTTACAGTAACAGCTTATCGCAAACAGTACGGCGCAAGTTTGCTGTAAATTACATTAGCGTCGTAAACCGAATCACACACACCGCTTTCCGCTGTTCAATGTGCGCTACAACGACACAGTCGCCAGATTACTATAACTACGGCGATGCGAAAACAAAAGCGTGAGTTCGGCGGAGGTTTTTATAGCGAGTGAGTGAGGTCTTTATTGTTACATGCGTTCTAAGTGGCAAATCAAGCGTGCACCTTGGAACCTGTAATTGGAAAATTAATTAACGACTTCTTTGTTATTTACTCATGCTTTAGGTATGTACTGTCTCGCTCGCGTGTAGCAGCTGTCTGGCCGCATAATTAACTCACTTACTCATCCTCATCATCAGCCTAATCAGGTCCACTGCAGGACGGAGGCCTCTCCCATCGACCTCCAACCACTCCTGTCCTGCGCAGCTCGAGTCCACAGTTTACCCCCGAATTCCCTTATTTCATCCCTCCAACAAATTACTGGCCTTCCCCTTCTTTTAGACCCATCTCTTCGTATCCACTCTGTTATCCCAATTGTCCACTGGTTGTCGGTTCGTCTCACTACATGGCCAGCCCAAGTCGATTTCTTTTTCTTTTTTTTGAACAATGATATCTTCTAGTTTGTTCTCTAATCTGCAGGAAGCTCGTATCCTCCGAGTGTGGCGCCTAACATTATTCGTTGCACGGCCCCTCGAACTGACCTAAGTTTGCTTTCTAGCTGTTTAGTAAGGCCCCAAGTTTCAGCTCCATACGTCATCACCGGCAGTATGCACTGGTTGTAGATTTTTCTTCTGAGAGACAGAGGTAGCTCACTTTTTATTATTTGGGAGTGCTTGTCGAGTGCTCCCGTCCCCAACCCATACCTATTCTGCGCCGGATTTTTCTTTCGTGGTTAATTAAGGCCAGCACTAACCATCTGTCCGAGGTAGTTGCATTATTTTACTTCTTCTAGCGTTTCGCTTCCTAAGCTGAAGAAGACGTTTTTCGCATGCTTATTTCTCATTACTTTAGATTTATTTATATTTATTTTTAGCCATTATTGATATTTATTTATAACTCACTGCAGAAGCGATGTTTGTGCTGTTTCCAGAGCTTCTTGTAAACCTTCTTCGGTATAAAATATAAAAACATTATGCCCATTTAAACTATTCCTTCGGTATGTTGGAAACTGGCATTTCACTTGCATTGTTTCTCGATTACAAGGTCCCGTTTTCGTTTACCCATTATGCCTGACGTGGAAAGGATTGTTGCGATCGAGCGCGCGCATTTTTAAATGTCAGCATTTGAAGACTTTCTGTTCGCTGGAGCGGGGGACGAGCTAAGAATTGGTTTGTTCTTCGAACAGGAAAGATAAAGTATAAGACCAGTTGTTATTTGATTTAGAGAAATTTTGTCCTGCTAAATTAAAGTAAAAGGTGGCCTGTCTGCCATGAACAGCCGAAATTTTCTCCTAACTTGTAGAAAAGAACTAGCAGTTCATCTGACCTGCCGCGGGGGCTCAGTGGCTAAGGCGTTGTGCTGCTGAGCACGAGGACGCGTGTTCGATTCCCGGCCGCGGCGGCCGCATTTCTGGTGGGGGCGGTAAGCAAAAAACGACCTTGTGTTCGAGATTTCGGCGCACGTTAAAGATTCCCAGGTGGTCAAAATTAATCCGGAGCCCTCCACTACGGTGCGCCTCATCGCCTGAGTAGCGTCGGCGCATTAAACCCCACAATCAATCAGTCAGTTTATCTGCAGCGTCGCAAGCCGAAACTAACCTCACTGGTAACATGACACAAGAAAACAAGCAAGTTCGAGGGCAAGGCATAGCTTATGACGGGCATATCCAACCACTGTTTCGCTGCAAGCAGCGCTGAAACATGGCTTCATTTAGGCATGCGTGCTGAGATGCGGGAGCCGAGTGTCCCTGTGCACCGCTTTGCTTTCACTGTAATAATTTGTGCTGACTGAACTGGAGTCTTTGTCGATCAATTATTTGTGTTGCAGGGTTAAATCGATTGACTCGTCAAACTCTTCAACTCATTTTATCTTCTGATTAGTCGGAATTTTTGCCTAGTTGGAACTTACTACTTAATTTTTTTACTTATGGGATTTTTAAATCTTTGGACGGCTTGACCCAAAATTAGGCCGTTCAACTGATGGTATTTTCTGACGCTGTGGACCTCCTTACCCACATTGGGCCTCTTGACTTGCCGGATCTCTTTCCGTGGCTGTCACGTGGCCGCTCTCTTCGTACCTTTTGACCCTAAGTGTCTCCAGACACACGCCCTTACCTCCCAAAGATCTGTCTCGGCGTACCCATTAATCAGTTTTATTGAAAGGCGTATTAGGTTTAGCGCACCGGCAATTTCGCATTTACAATCAGGCCCGAAATGCTTCCAAACTAGCTGTTAAAAACCCCTATATTTCCCCCTAAAAAATGTTTTCCGAGCAATGCATTTATGTACAGTTATGTAGCCTATTTTAAAGAAGCTTACCGAGCTCCTTTAAATGGTTCACGAAGAGAAAACACAACTTTGTTTAACTTAAAAGAGTTCAGTACCTCAGTACCTCACTCAGCTCCATTCCGGCCACGAAAGGCGTTTTTTAACCGATAAAAACGCAAGAAATACTTAGGAACTTTCAAATTTCGCGCCACAGTGACGTGTTATCGGCGCGAGGGACGTCATATGAGCCAGCACTAGAAACATAATTTTCAGTGGGTTTGGTGCACGTTAGCATTCAAGTGATTCGATCAAACGGAACTAGCGGCCCCACTAAAATCGTCCAGTCATGCGTCCTGGCGATTGATTAGTTCGGCCGCCGTCAATAGCCCAAACAAGATTGTGTGACGTCATAGAAAGTTGCTGGAAACTGGCTAGCGAGTTACCACAGCTCCACACGTTTTCTTTAATATCTCCGTTATTTTTTGGAAGTTTGCGATGAAATCGGTATCATTTTTATCAGGACAAAGCAGCCTTTCTAGTAAACCCAACTTGTATTTTGTCTTCATGGCTCCTTTAAGGGCGGATTTACCAAGCACCCTCAAAGTCTTTTCAACAGCCGAGCTGTTTAAGCGTGTAGTCCCACCGTATAGCGTTACTGCAAAAAAAAAAATTAATAGCAACAAGAAAGACCGAACACACGCGAGCGTGCGCCTCGGGAGGAGTGCCAGGCGCCAACTGCAGCTCGACCTTCGAGAACCCTCTGCCCAGAATTCGTGGCGGAGTATCTCGCGTGGTTCTCTCCCCGCCAGTTCACGTGCGTTCGCGCCTGATGTGGGCAGCACAGACGCCGAGTTCGTGAACCCGGTTGCCGCGGGTTCTAGCGCGGGCTAACGCGGTCCACTGTGGGAGAGATGTGAAAGGCTGCGGACAAAACGATCCGGGCCTGCCAGTCGCGGAGAACTTTCAGCGGGAAGTTCGGAAATTCATGTGAGGGGCCGTGTCTCTGACGAAGGGAGAGGGGCCGCCAGCTCTGCTGTTCCTCCAGCCTATCATTAGTATACTAATGATAGGCTGGAGGAACAGCAGAGCTGGCGGCCCCTCTGCGCCAATTTTTTTAAAGGGAGAAATGCAAAGAGGCATAGAAATATCAAGGGCCTTTTACTAATAGCATTTCATCACGCGGCGAAAGTTTGAAACGTCAAGTGTTGCGGATGTACGGACTGGTTTCCTCGTTGATGCCTATGCGTTTAAAAACGAAATCGAAACATCACCGGGAAACGAAATCAGTGCTCTCGAGTGCAGCGACAGGGTGTCTTTGGCGAGTTGTCGCACCGCAGCCTGCGCGTACGTAAAGTACAGCTGACGCGTCGCTGCGCCCGCATCTCGACTCTCACAGAGAGGGGGCCCTGTTGTCGAATGTGGAAGTAATCATCCGGTGTCGGCGAAGAACAAGGCTTCCCTTTTCCCGACGAGCCGGGCCCTTCTTCAGGGGCAATAAGGCTCGTTTGCGGAGTAGTCCTGCTACCGAGAGCACCACCGCGGCAGCCATTGCTGTCGGGGCGGATAGCGACGGACGCTGTTATCAGGAGGACGGTGAACGTGGTCGTGTGTGTGCGGCGGGGACGAAGACCAGCGGAGGGGGGACTGCTCCGATGCGTGACACGGAGACTGGGAATAACAGGAAGCCTCGCCGTTCGGACATCTGTTCCTAATGGCCGCGGTCGCAGAAGCGGAGCACTGCGGGGCGGGCAGGGGGGAAACGCCCGCTTGCTCCATCTCTCGTTCTCTCTTTCTCTCTTCCACGGGGGCGAGCACATCTACTTTTGCTTCTGTGTCTTCATACTTCATACGTCTCCTGCCAAGCATCTCGGCTTTCAGCGCGTCTAAATCATTCCCTCTCCTGTTTTGTTCTATCCCTTTTCGGTCTTTTGGCAGCGGAAAGTGTACTATTCCCGTTAGTACGCCAGGAGCGCGTCACAATTTGCCCCGGAATGTAATATCGGGGACCAGAGTATCCGAGACGCTCAGGTTTCCGCTTTGAAAGCGCATGTCTTTTCTGCGTGAAGGCAGAACCCGGTTTCCTATAGTAAGTGGCCATTTCACTTCAAACCGCCCCTTTCAAACCGGCACGTGATTCTTGGCAGCCAGTTAGTTAGGAATGTCGGAAGCTGAAACCTATCTGCAACGTATGCAGAATCGCGTTAAATACTGACTGATTGTAGGGTTTAACGCACCGACGCAACGCAGGCGATGAGGCGCACCGTATACGTGGAGGGCTCAGGATTAATTTTGACCACCTGGGGATCTTAAATGTGCTCCGAAATCTCGTACACATGGGCGTTTTTGCTTTTAGCCTCCATCAGAAAAGCGGCCGCCGCGGCCGGGAACCGAACCGGCGACCTCGTACTCAGCAGCGCAGCGTTACCCACTGAGCCACCGCGACGGATCGCGTTAAACACTAACCGGTTAAAATCTCGCGCACAACGAAACAAAACGGAAAGTCGGTATCAATTGAAAGCTTGCACGCGTTGTCTTTCCCGCCACCTTTGTACGTCCCGTAGTTGTCCAATAGCGAGCAATAGCCAACTGCTACAAATTTCTGGAGCAGAAGCACTTGGGTGGTCAGGTGCACCTAAGTGAAGGGCTGCCCGTTATTTAGATTCTGGTTTGGCCATGCTGTCAGTTTCGTGATGCAGTATCGTAGGGCGAGCCATGACGGAAAAACGTCCTCGCTATGCTGCAACACTCCTGCTGCTAACGCAGCCTGAAAAAAAACATCATGATAGTAAAACAAAACGCATTTCGGCTTCTACATAGCTTTACCACGCCGTTTCTGGTCACTTTCCCCTCTCGCCCTGCCCTGCTTGCTATTGCTGGGGCGTTCGTTGGCTCGGTGTTTCATTTCCGCGGGCGGACACGACAAAAGGCGGGGGCAGCTCGATTGTTCGGATCGGCAAAAGAGCCCCATTATTCGAATAGAAGAAAGCAGCCTCTCAATCTCCTTCTTTCGTGCTCTATAAGAGTGCCCGTCGGGGCGGGGGCTTGGACAGAAGTCTATACGGTGAGCTCGGGCAGGGTGACGATTAAAAGTAACTGGAGCGTTAGGCCAACCGAAGAGCGGGAGCAGTGGTATGGACAAGGAGAAAATGAGGGAGAGGAAATGGGAAGGTGGACCACATTCTCTCGGAAGTATCAGCGAGAACTCGACAAAAGAAATAAGTCGAAACCATATCGTAAGTGCGGATAACAAAAACACAAAAAAGGTTCCTGCTTTCACTCGACACAGGCGTGAGGGAGGGAAAAAGAAATGCGCTTTGGCCAAGAGTCCAAAGGTCCATTAATAACGTGCAGCTCAATCGAGGGGTCCAATGAGGCAAGAGGCCCGATATGCAATGGATCAAAACGTATACAGAGGGAAGAGAGAGAAGTGATATTTCAATGTCCTGGTCAATGTCCTGGAGAGATGAACACATACCTGTCCGGCTGGCAATACTTCCGAAGCTTGCAAAAACGATGTGACAACACACGCACTCACAGAATCACAAAAAATATATTATTCAATGTGCAAAGTGGGCCCCTTAAAAAAACGTGCACAATGCTGGTCGAGAGCAAAATCGCATGTAAGGCGTGTGATGCGGCGCACCATGCGCTCGCGCAAGGATTCAAGTATACGAGGTGGCAATACATGGTGCAAGTACTTTAGGCTGGAAAAGTCGTTTCATGGCACCACAGCTTCCAGCACATTCCCTTCAAGAGGGTGAAAATGTCGAGAGGTCCAACAAGTAAAAAATGGCCGCGTATCTGCTCCTTTCGTTGCAAATATCGCCGAAAGACGATAGTTGACTGGCGCTCCTGCCAACTAAAGGCCTCCCTTCTCTTTCCCGCTCACCTGTCATGCCGTTCCTCTCCCGTCTCGTTCCTCCCAAGATAACACGCTAGAGGTTTGCTCAAGTCAATTTAAATTTACCGCGTTCCACTGTTCAGAGTCGGGTGTCTCGATGCCGGCGCAGCCGTACGGCGGGGACGTGCGTGAATTGAGGCACCCTACTGCAACGTATATTATAGAACCATGTTGCCCTACTCCACGAGCGTTACGCGAATCTACCGAAAGCCAACAAAAACGACTTGGACGCGCTACTTCGCAAAGCCTACAGAGCTGCGCTGCTACTGCCCCCCCCCCTCCCCCCCACGCCCAGACTGCAAGACTAATAGCCCTGGGTGTCCATAACACCGTTGACGAACTTGTCGAGGCCCACAGAACAGCTCAAATAAACAGATTGTCTCAATCCCTCCCGGGACGAAGGATCCTCCAGTGGATTAACCTCAATCCACCAGTACCCCTCGACCCACCTCAGGTAATCCCAAACGACCTACGCCAACTTATCACGACTAGGCCAATTCCTCGAAACATGCACCCAACCTTCCATTCAGCCAGACGAAAAGTTAAAGCACAACACCACAACACAAACTACCCACCCTCGGAGCACACGTACGTGGACGCAGCACAGTACCACTCCAATGAAGCCTTCGCTGGCTGCAGTAGTGCTTGCCTCGCTCGCGGACGCACCAACCAATTGCTTAACCATGCTGAGGAGGAATATGCAGCGGAGGAATGGGCAGTGGCCCTCGCCCTCACACAACCCCCACTCCCCCTCCATGAAAATTCTCACCGATTCCCAACATACACTTCGCAACTTTGCTAAGGGCACCATCTCTAAAGTGGCACTGCAAATCTTGCGGATTGGTGATTATTGGTTATTCTTGGTTTAGCGAGAACTTCTGTTATTGTCAGCTAATTTTTAATACGTTTGGAAAATGAGTCGAGTTAGCGCGGTGACTTGGGCTAGTTGGTGCACGATCAAGGTAATTCAAAACAGCGGTACTCTAAACAGGAGAATAAAAGACAACGCACAGCGCCGTGTGTGTTTTCTTGTCCTCTTTAGTAACACTGTTTTGAATTATCGTGGAAAATGGCGATCCGTTCAAGCATTCGTAAGACACTCAGGTAAGCATCTGCAATCTTTTTTTCAAGCTAATTGAACCAATGGCTCATATTATTCGAAATTCATTTCGGCCAACGTGACAAGGTTTGAGCGAAAACTAACTGGTTAAAAGGGCGACTTCTGCGAGCAGCAAGAATTTATTTCTAAAAAGAGAAACAGAAAATGAAAAGTTATGGTGCCCTGACGTGCATAGTTCTAAGGGCGTGTATTTTACGCTGCCATGCCCAAAGCCATACTTTCATAGGCAACTTAAGCAACGGGCCTATTCGCTCTTTCCAGCGACGCTAGTGACGCCGCGCGAGATTTTTCCGAAGCCGGGAGATGGTGATCGGCGGACCGGTCGCCCCGGCGGAGGCTGCCGGCGGCATTCGTGCGGCCTCGCAGAAGCGAAAATTAAACAGTAATCGCTATTATAGTAATCGAAAATGCCACACAAATAACCGGAAAAGATAGGCTGAACGAGCGTTCATTTTCTCTAAATTTCTTGAAGCTATAAAAGCGGCGCGTAAATGTAAGAGTTTTGGGCCTCATCCGTGTCTGCTGCGGAGAAAAACATGTCTTTAGGACCCACCTGTGCGTACGAGGTGCTTAAATTATTCTTTGCTGAATTACGGCTTTATCATTTAATAGCTAGTTCCTTGCTGCGAGGGCGCCGAGTTTGTAGGCTTTTTGTATAACCTTGTGATCATCTTTTTCAGATACTATTTACATTCACTACCGCATAATATGTCAACCTATTGGCTTAGGTGTTGCTGGCTCAATTCTACTGCTTTCAAACATATATGCAACAGAGTGTGTCCAATCCGCTTGCTTTTTTTTTTCAATGAAGAAACAAATGCTAACTTTTTGCACGCGAGAGCGAAAAGCAAATGTGGGGATGCGTTTATTGATTATGACTGAATATATAAATAATTATGTTGAAGCAAGATGTTTTAGCAATGCCAGTATTATAACTTTGGGTCTGCTAGTTAAACGCGAGCTCTTGAAAGCATTTGGTAGCCCCCCCTCCCCCTTTTTTTGGTCACAAGCATTAACGCACTTAAAAATCTTACCGGCAGTCAAATCAACATAACGTAATTTCAGCGAGGAGATTTCTCTTTAATTATCGCAAGCCAAATGCGCACCTGTAAAATACTGCCTGTATTTTCATGTACGCTTCCATATCACACGCCAGTGTATGCCACATGCACGAGTAAATACCTACGCTCATATTGGCGGTGAGATGTTTGAGTGGCGCCCCCTGGATCTGACGTCAGCTTAGGGACCCGCTCCGCTGTCGTCTGCTACACTCGCCCCGCTGCTACACCCGCGCCGCGGTCGTCCGGTTCTGACTGGCAGCAGTGCCTTTGCTAGAAATCGCCCGATTTGATGCTTTGGTGCTTTAAAAAGCGTGTTTTCAATCAGATTCTGACGGCTCTGAATAATTTCAAGCTTTGTCCCGCACAATTTTACAACACACGAGGAGAGAGAGAACGACTTTCAGGGAGCATCGCTCAGACAATCGTGTGTAACTCGCCCTCGTCCTATCTAGCGTATTTGCGAGTTTCAGCGCTCAGAGCTCCTCGATAAGTATTCAAAATGTGTATGCTTCCCTTAACTCTTTCTGAGATGCTCTTATGAAGACTCAACAGTCTAATGCTAGGCATCAAGCAGCGGGTCGCACAGCAGGAAATAAAACGGGTGTTTTTCTTTCGTTGTTGTTAGATGAACGTTTTTTTTTTTTTTTATGTGCCCAAAGCATTCATTTTTCTGCACCGTCCTAAACGTCCTAGGAGGTTTGGGGATGTTTGCGAGGCTCACAAAGTTCGTGTGAATATTCAATGCAATAAGATCTGTGCTACGGCGCAGATAACGTTGTCCACAGTACTCGAAGGCGGCTTTTGTGCACCTAATTTCTATCGAACCATCGATATCGTCACGAACTTGATCTCAACCCGAAAAGTTATGACATGATTACGGTGTTGAAAACTTGATATACTTGCTAACTAACGCAATAAATAGTATACATGCCAATTTTCAGTATAACACAATTCGAAACCAATGAATATGTCCAGACAGCTCTTTATTGTTTTCCAACCCATTTAGTCGCAAAGAACAAATCCTGGCCTACTCGGGATGACGTTCGGTGAATTGAAGAATGAATCTTACTCTCTCGTCTTGGACTGAGGAGCCTGCCCACTAACCAGCTCGATTTCACTATTAAAGTTTTCTCCTCCTCCTGGTCCTCCATCTCTTGAGTGCAGTTTTACTATAACGCCTATCTGAATATTGGGATGATATGGCTGTGGTAAATGTACCGAAATATCCCTCTAAATCTGAACAAACATAGCCTTACTGTATGTTTGCCTTACAGGTTACTCGTTTTGCTCAATAAGCCTGCATACTGGTTAGAAGCCTGTTATAAAACCAGCACGCGCCTATACACACAGCAGGTTATTTGGAAATCAACCTACATTATTTGCGCCCCATAGTGCATGTCGGCACACTTTCCTGCCGTGACAACGTAAAGTGACTTGATACAATAGTTTCGAGTGTTAGGCAAGATTGCCAAATCTGTTTTACCTTACATACGATTAGCTGGAATCGTAATGCCTTCTGCCAAAGCCGACAGCCCCGAAGGCCTGGGATTTGTTTTGGTCTTCCGTTTTCGCTGTTGTCGGTTGTCAGCCGGCCTGCGGCAGTTACCTTTGTTCGAAAGACTGCTGAACACAGGGGCTGACGCCTAGCTCCGACTCTTCGCGCTCCGCACACGACCAGCTTCGCAGCAATGCATGGGCGACGCCGGCAATGTTTTTTTTCCGGAGCGGTATCAAAAACTATACTTAAAATCACGCCTTGAGCTAGTTTACGCTGTTTTAAATCTTTTGTTATGAAAAAAAAGTTGCGCGTTCGCGAGATCTGCTGCGGACAAGCACAAAATCTCAACCGCGTGCAAAGAAACAGCATAGAGAGCGAGCCCGAGTGAAGCAGACGACAAATGCGAGAATCCCTAAGCCGACGTCACGAAGGCGCGCTCCGCAGCGCCGCCCGTGGTCGCGCTCACCGCCAATATATATATTTTCATCAAATGCTAACACGTTCGTTTGTATACTACTTGATACGAAGTAATGGGAACCTTGTCTTCGCGGTTTTACTGCCCAAAGTCATAGATAAGTTTTACTACACCCAAGCAAAACACCGCAATGCGCACATATCGCCCATGCGGGGTGCGCATGGGCTTTAGTGCGCCCACAGTGAAAAAATGAACACGCCTAAAGTAAAACGTACACTGCGATAATGTCCTAAAACTTAGCGTTGCACATTCTGCAGCAGGTTGTTTGCCCAATTAGGCGGGATTGTTCTCAAATGATTTGCTGTTGTCTTATCCACTGTTTCATTGTGTTGTTGCATTGCTTTACTTCAGTGCCATGTTTCTCTTCCCCCCCCCCCTTTTTTTTGCTAAATGTAAGTCGTGTAATCCCGCTTAATTGGTTGTTGTATGTATGTGATGTTAGGCTTGATGCCTTTTCATATTCTTTTTTTCCTGTTTATTGCCTGTACCACTCCTGCTTGGGCTTCGTGCCTGCAGTATCTTGTAAATAAATAAATAAAATAAAATAAAACCACTTCCGTGCGGCCTGAGCCGTGCACAGCGGATTGCCTCGCACGCAGCACTTTTTACACGGCAGCAGACACACCCTGAAACGAATCGAATGCTGTCTCGTAATCAGCAACGTATACCTGTGTTCATTTTTTTAAAGAAAGTAGTTGCTTCAAGCGGAACTATGGCCTTTTAGGCCGCTACTTATGCTGGCACGTATGTTGCTACGGGGGCCCGATCACCATCTCGTCCGCCATTGCCGTTCTCCGCAGCGCCACCTGTAGGGGCTGGAAAGAGTGGATAGTGATGATAGTATACCTTGAAAACAAAATCTCTCATCCACTTCCTACGAGGCTCTAAAATTGAAAGAACTCTTTAGATCGTAAACAGCGCAAGTGCCTCAAGATATGTACTCTTTCGCGCTGTGGTGTTTATCCATTTCTTTTTCTGGGGTTGGTGTTCTCCACTTTCTTTGCATTGTTTACTTTGTATTTTGATTCAAAGCTTGCCTGAAAGATTTTCTTTTCAAATTTAATTCCTGTCCGGACGTTTCTACCGTGATTGCCTTGTTTCTCGCTCCAGCGTTTCTTGTTCGCCCTCTCACTGTTGCACCCGTAATGTCCAACGTCCGCCACTCATCGCTGTAGTAACCCCCATCGGGCGTAGCAAGCCCTGTCACTAGCAGGGCTGACCTCTCCAGTTCACATAAAAGAGCCACCTCTCTGTTTTCTGCCCTTCACTTCAAGTCGCAGCATTAAGTGGATAAGCACGTTTCAGTCAGCCCGCAGGAAGTTTAACACAGGCAATCGCTTCGCCTTGCGTTGCGCAGGACTGTTCGCTCTGCAGACGCGGGAGGACGCAGTGATCCATCACGCCCCAGTCGATGGACATCGCCTCTTTGTTGGTGGCTGGATGCACTGTCCTCTCGTGACCTCCGCTTCCTTCGGCTGGCTCGCTTCAGCGTCATTGTTCGCGTCCGTTGCGAGTTGGTCACTGGATGCTTTCGAACCGTAATCCTTTAACGTCGACGGCTGAGAGAGCCCTCGTCGTCGCACCCGCTACCGTGAATAGGAGGCGAGTTGATTCGTGCTCTCTGTGCGTACGTTTTTCCGTTTGTTTTAGCGTGGAGGAAAAAAAATGAACCTATTTACCGTAACTTTGTTGAGTAGGAACAGCCGAGGCAACGACCGACCTCCGCTTCTTTCTATGCTAATGCGACTTAGTTCGGTCGCGTTCGATCAACTGCCGGCGCAAAGACTGTTGCGGTGGACACATCTATTCCGTCAACGGAGGCACGCTCTTCATACGCACGACGGCTGCAACACTATTTGAGTAACACCAATTTCCGTGGCTCTTTTGCCTCTAAGATATGTCGCTTGCTGCTTCTTTCATCTGCCTCCCCCCCCCCCCCCCCCCCCCTCTAAGTCTTTGTAAGTCCTTCATAAACGCAGCAGATGTGCCTTGCCTGCAGGTATCGACATTCATTAAAGGACAGCCAGATGGCTTCTGTATTCTGCGCCACCCGAGGTCTAATTTCTGCCTAGCAGTGCTAATTAGCCACGAACGGCTACTGGGGAAAGTTCATTACAGAGGCTTTAATCAGGTAGCGGAATGTCTGCCGAGTAGGACATCGGCCACCCCATATAAAAAAGGATGGGAAATGGAACTCGAGCTATTCATCACGGATGTCACAATAGCACATAACGAATTTCCCATCGTGAGATTGAGCACCCTTGATGCAGATGCGCTAATTAATGCGGGATTTCGCAGGCATTACGCCATGGGAAACAAATGGTGTAGCGTTTCATTATACAGTTCAGATAATAAATAGGCCCGTGTTCTGGCCGTGCGGCAAAATTACAATAAAGGTTGAAGGCAAGCTGGTCAATAATTTTAAATTAATCATGAGACATAAAACGGGGTTTTACCTAGCCTTGCTTCGTTCTAAAACAGGAAACATTGTAACCATCGCCCAAAATTCCCAGCTGTTCGTAGTTGGAAACTGAAACAGAAATCCTACACTCTAAGGCAATCCGATGATTGAAAGGGACCATGCAACTTTTTTCAACTTTTTTTTTACATCTTAAATGCTTGCAGAACGTAGTCACCCAACACACCCGGTACTTAGATTGGTGGGTCGCAAAGTACCTCAGCCAGAAATTATTGCTCTATGCCCATCAGACAACTTGTAAACTCGCTCAAAAGATTTCCCTTTCTTTCCCGGTCTTGACGTTCTTCGACGGCCCGAATTGCGTCACTGAGGCCATGTAGCGGCTGTTGGCCGGTTTTTCTTCAGTTGCAGCAATGAAGGCTTCTCGATAGCAACTTAAAAAACAGCCACAAAAACAAAGCAGAAATGGAAGGCGTATCTGGTGAGACGAGCAAATCACGCAGTGCAGCTCCGTGCTGGCGATGCTGTAGCTTTCGCAGTGGTTCCAGACGCGAAGGGAAAGAGTGAAAGCGCTTATAGAAGGTGTTGCAGGGTCCCTTGAATGTCACCATAATGCACTAGAACGACCAATCCAGGTCGGCAACAAAGCAAATTCAGCGAGTGGTAGCGACGTGCATAAAATTTGACTCAGAAATGTGATCTGCGCTGTGGCTCTGCGCAGAACAGAACGACATGTTAGCATTGCGTGATGCTACAGTGCAGAGCGAACTTTTGAGTCAAATCGTATGCTCGACATCGCTGTTCGCCGAAATTTTATTATTGTATTACTGTCTGCACATAACGGCCAACCGAGAGCATTGTGGTGAAGCTGAACCACAGGGTTGTCCAAGAATGTCTCAGCGATGCAATAACATTCGCGGGCAAAGAATGCTCAGGCTGAATACTAATAGTGGAGAATAACAATGGCGGTTAATAATAATGAGGGGATAAACATGATACCCGAGGCGTTGGAAGAGAGTAAGAAAAAAAAAAAAAGACAGGAGAGTTTGAACAAATAAAATGGTCGCCATCCCACCCTGCGAAAGTGGATGTACAGCGAAGCTGCTGAAAACCACTAATGCTGATGGGGGAGGCTATGAAATGTTCCTCTTGCTGTCTCGGTGGGCCTGTCGCTTGCTCTCGGCTTCGCAGGCGGCAAATACTGGGTCCTGTCTAGCCTGATGCGTCCGCTCGGCGTCTTGTGAAAGAACTGCTCTATTTAGTGACACCATGCCTAGCCTTCAAACATAATCTGCAAATATAATCCTTACCAAGGACACATGGAGGGGGGGTTCATTTGTTCATAGGCGCCTTATCATCCATAATTCGGTTTCGGTGCTTGTTTTGTAGTTTTTTTAACGAATATTGAGCTCTCTGTTGCATGCTTGATTAGCCTGGCGGATCCGCTCGGTGTCTTAGGCGAGAACTGCTGGGTCCTGCCTGGGTTTTTTGTTTACGACACGAAATTTCCCGACCAACTAGAGGGTGACAGCTTCATTATAAAATTGATCGAAAAGGTTCAAACACGACGTTGTAACTGCGATGATCGAAAACGCTTGGCGGCAAATTCTACCGCCCCGAGATGTCCGCGAGAGTCCGTCCACGAAGCGACATTCGAAGCATGAAGTCAGTTCATCGTCCTGCTCGACCGGGAGGCGTTGAGGTCGAAGAATCGCATGCACGGGCCCGGAACGCGGCATACGAAAACAGCGACGCTTGGCTGGGCATAAACAAGACCACGAAGGGGCCCCCTTAAAAGGCAGACAATGAGGCTTATCATCAGCCACCCATCGAGGGGGAGACATCATCCATCATCGATCGCTCTCTCTCCCCCCTCCTTCCTCCTCCGTCCAGGAGCACGGCGCGTTGCTGATCATCGACGCCTCGCCGGCTTCGTTAGGTTCTTCGCTGTGACGGCATGCGTGGCGTAAGGCAGGTACGCAACTCACTTCCGGAGCGGACGCCGCTGGGTTCTCGGTTACTACCGTGTCGAATGGCTCGGGATATTAAATGCCGTCCAGATTTAATGAAATAACTCCGAACGCCGTTGGCTGAGACGGCTTTGAAAGTGTTGAACTGTAGACAATGACTTGCAGATTTAGCTCTTCTATGTCACAACACGTTTTAGACATGTTCGTGTTCCAGAGCAACTGAAAACATCGACACGCGAAGGAAACATATGGAAACACATTATCGACGAGAATAAAACAACAAACGTTTGACGTCCTGAAGCAATGAGGAGCGGTAATGAACATTAAGAATAGATGAAAATAAATTATTATACAGCTTCCGTCCGCCGCTCTCTAAACTACTTCTTAACTGCGTTTGTTTGCTTTAAAGAGCCACGCCTTAAAGCCGTATCCTTACACTCTTAATAAAAAAGGTCGTAAAAGGGTAGTAACGGCCGTATTTACTAACCTTACCCCACAGTACGATACGTAGGCTCTGCCACTAGCAACTGCATGGTTAGAAAATTAACTGGGTGTATGTAGTAGCATACACCAAAATTACAATCGGGCTTATGACTAAGCTATGCATGGCCAGTTAGTAAATGCATGTAGCTAAGATGGGTGTTATCGCTAGGACTTTACTAGTGAAGATATAGTGGTGCTTACTGCCTGCTTCAGTTAGTAACCCTGACTAGTGCTGCAATTACTACCTGCAGTTACTAAGTACCTAGTGTAAACTGGGGCAAGTAACTTGTTAGTGTTCCGTTAGTGAATGCCCCAACCTTTTTTTAAGATTGTATGCTTTAACACATGCGCGCTTTATCAGGCTGGAGACTTACAGCACATGCAAGCTTTTTGAGGCTGAAATCCATGCCTAATATAAAGGCATCCATCCAATGGTCCTTTCTTTGCAAACTTGGAACAGAATTATCCGATCCGTGAAGGCGTTTGTGGATGTGAACAACAGCCATGTCCGATGTACCATGTACTGGATTATATTTGAGCTCGTTCGTGACAGTTGTCGCGGAACGACCAGCTCGACAAGGTTGAGCCGCCAGGCAAACGAGCCGCGAGACACCCCGACCGAACCCTTTAATGGCGAAAAATTATCATTGTATACAGTGATGATGATGGGGGTGGGCTATGTTCAGGAGCCCCATCTTCCTCTACAATTCGCAACAACAGTCAACTAGTGTTAAAGTTTGCAGCCACGCAGCTGAAAAGCAAAAAAACAGTATACTGGTTTGAAGGCTTGCAACGATGTGCCATCAATGCGTTGAAAAAACAAGTGTAGCGTGCTTGAGAAGCAATGCAAAGAATTATATAATAGGAATCTTGCTTGGGGATCACAATGAAATTAGGGAAAGAACTATTGTAGATGATGTTTTAACTCTCTCTGTCTCTCTCCCTCTCTTTGCCTTGCACACGCAACCACATTGGGAAAATAAGGGGAAACAGTTTAAAGACCATGTGAGGTCCAGCACACAAAACGCGTGGGTTTTTCGAGTACCAAAAAGGGTACGAAGAGATGAGGCGAGAAGCAGTTGGAGCCAGGGCGCTGCTGGGATGAGTTGAGAACTTAATTCGAGGGCGTGCAACGGACAGGACACGGATGGCTGTAGGAGTGGTTAGAAGCTGTAGGGGAAAGCGAGAACCTTCCTGCGGCAAATACCAGCCACCAGCTGAGACGATGATGATGATGATGGCGGAATTCTAGCCATTGACCATACTGGGATCCCAATGTGTAACGGTGAGGCTGAAGTACGCTCGGGGAGCAGCATGAAGTTATTTTAGCGGATTTTATAAGCGTGACAGGATATTATAAACTTTCATGTTTTCCCCGTATACTTTACGATCTAGAAACCTGCTGGACTGTGGAGCTCGTGGCGTTCGAAACTTCGCTGTTCACCTGTGTGGTTTATACTTTCTTTCCCAATATGTTTACACGACATCATCATCAGCGACTGCATTATGAACACTTCCTTGCGAAGGTAGTAGCGTTGATGTTTGTAATGGACTCCTTGTTTCATGTACAGGTAATTAGAACCACTGTTCGCGAATTCGAGCGAATTGTTCCCGTCTGAGATGTCTGGCTCCCGGTGAGTGCGTATACGTCCTTCCGATTGAGAGAAACTGTATAGCCCTTAAATTTCTGCTAAATAATCTTCGTGAAAATCAATCAAAATTTCACGAACATTTCTTTCAGCTGTTTTTCAAGGCCTGTTCCTGAGCGTGGTGTGCTGCTTAAGTGGCTACCCTCCATATACGTCCAAATACGAGCCTTTGAAAAGTTGTTTATACAATGCTGCCGGTACACACCGTAATGACCGAGGCCTACGTAAGCTCCGTTAATAAATGGCGACAGAGCTCGGAAATTGTGAATGCGCCCGCTCTGCCCCTCCGTTGAGCGAAAGGTACACACACACCTTCGGGCAACGCTCCACCTTGCCGGGCGATGTTGCAAGCAATAATGGGTCTGGCCGAATCGTCGCACCACCTTCCCCCCTCCCCCCTCCGGACTGGGTACTTACAGACAAGGATCAGCAAACACCTCGAGTAGGTCTTGAAAGACAGTGAATTTAAAACAGCCCTCACGACGGCCCCATCAGCTCACGCGCAGGCCGATAGGCGTCAG
The DNA here is from genome assembly GCF_048455015.1 of Haemaphysalis longicornis. Taxonomy (NCBI): domain Eukaryota; kingdom Metazoa; phylum Arthropoda; class Arachnida; order Ixodida; family Ixodidae; genus Haemaphysalis; species Haemaphysalis longicornis. Next base: position 142,405,170 of record NW_027526204.1, read on the forward strand.
CGTCCGGTTCGGGTGTTAACAAGCGTATACGCTCTTGCCGCGATGCTATCGAACGCCGTTATCTAACGTTGTTATCAAACGAAATCGCATTTGGGGCACACGACAGGGAGAACGAGTGCCGGGCGATTTTGTAAGCACCAATTAGGACACCGTAGATGTATGTTGGTTCGTAGCCTCGCGCTCTGTGACGCGCTATAGAGCGAAGAACTTTAAGCCTGTAATCGGGGTATTTAGGGCTTATGGCTCCTTCATTTCTATAAGCCAGAACCAAGCACCCGTATTCATACATACCGCGACTTGTGTAACTATTTGATTGATTGACTGATTGATTGATTGATTGATTGATTGATTGATTGATTGATTGATTGATTGATTGATTGATTGATTGATTGATTGATACTGACTGACTGACTGACTGACTGACTGACTGACTGACTGACTGACTGACTGACTGAGGCGAGGTTCACACTACCGACGTAACAGCCATATAGTGCGCTATGGACGTAAAAAAACGGTATTTCACGTAGCTCGGTTGGCTGAGATGTCAAATGACGTCATTATTTAAAGATATTACGAAAGTTGTGCAACAGTCTGAACCCGGCCTGACTGAATGACTGACTGACTGACCGACTGATTCTGGTGAGCCCTTTGCCGACATGTGACGACATGTTCCATCAGACATTAGCGCTGTTATTAGCGGCAGGTTCAAATTCAAATTTGTTCGTGGCAAGTAGCAGCTGTTCTACCTCATATTCTCCTGTTTCACTTCCTCAATCAGGACTCCAATTTTTTTTAGTCACTTCACGGCTTTGTAGCTTACTTTCTCTGTAGTACTACCTCCAAGCCCTACAGCTTGGGAAAATTTTGTTACACATATTTCTCTGAATATTGTTTCCGTTCCCTTACTGCAGAACGCCCTAAGAATAAAACCTCCACCCTAGACCTCGTTCGTCCAGTAGTAAAACTTCAAGGCCGCCACCTGGCCATGCAAAACACTAGCTCTTCCTTTACCGGTAAAACATGTAAAACATTACTTCACGGAAAGCTCTCAGCAACACATTTATTCGAACCTCGAGCATGGGTAGAAAATATGCTTTCTGGGGGTACCCAAATTATATGTTTGAGATAATTGGGCTGAGATAAAGTATAGGCTGGCGATTTCGCAAAAAACACTTCGTTAAAGGAGCCATGAAGAGAAAATACAACTTCGTGTAATTTGAAAGCACTGGGATTCAGTATCTCACTCAGCTCCATTACAGCCCCAGAAGATGTTTTTTAACGAAAAAAAAGCAGGAAGTATTTAAAACTTTCAAATTTTCCGCCCCAGTGACGTGTTATGAGGAAGAATGACGTCATACGGGCCAACAATAAAACATAATTTTCAGGGCGTTAACTGCACGTTGGCATTCAAGTGATGCGGTCAAATGGAACTAGAGGCCCCATTACAGATGTCAAGTTATGTGTCGTCACGACACGTCAGTTGGGTGGCCGCCAATCGCCCAAACAAGGTTCCGTGACGTCATAGAAAAGTTGCGGGAAATTGGCTAGGGGGTCGCGACTGCTTCACACGTTTTCTTTAATATATCCGTTATTTGTTCGAAGATTGCGATGATATTTGTATCATTGTTATCGGGACTAAGCAGGCTTTCTAATAAACCCAACTTGTATTTTGTCTTCATGGCTTCTTTAAAGTATGCTCGCGTAAAACCTCTTTACAAAATTAATCGGGCTACAGTTTTGCGTATGCGCACTCATAATTACTGCAATCATAACGACGATAGTAAACCAAATTTATTTATAACGACACACGCAGAAGTTCTTGCAAATTTAAGTATGGGGGAAAAACTTCCCCACATGTCGAAGTAAGCCAACTGGAAAAGCAAAATACTTGCCTGGCCATAGGTGCTTTTATTTGAGCACTTGTAACTGCAAAAAAAGAAATACAGTTTTTGAATGTAACTACACTAAGTAATACTCTCCAGTGTTGCCGTTGCTTAAAAAGTACATTATTAATTTTATGGGAAATGGAGTGCCGTACAGCACACCCGCTGGACTCGTTGTTTATTGTTTCTGGCGTTAGTGTATGGGCAAAAATGCTCCATTAGAAAATAACGCCATCGATGTGTAGAGTTGGGCGTATGCCTTAGGAAATATGATTAATGGTCGAGTGTTGCAGGGCGCCCTGCTCGAGATTGCGATAACGAAAATGAAGGTTGTTCGCAAAGTTACGCAACGCGTTGCAACCACAACTTTCCATCAGTGTTTACGCAGATTTCCTTTTTTTTTTCGTGCTTAGGTAAGCTTATGTAGTAGAAGGTAATCTGCGTCGATGTGACATTAATCTTAATTTCTGTGTTACGTCGTTAAACGTCTTTTTAGGGGTGCTATCGATTTGGACGAGTTCAATCCAAAAGAAGTAAATTACTGCTGGGCCGTAATTATCTCTCCACTTTTGATTATCGTGAGCTCATGCTACTCTTTCGTAAATTAGTTCTCAACATTTCGTTGCGCTATCAATTCCGTTTACACAACACCACAACACTTCTTGCTGAAACTACGGCGGAACTTAATCACACCGTACTTTGGTGTTAATATAACAAGTAAATAAGCATGCGATTGCAGCGATTATGAATGACTCGTATAGTACAGCAAGTTTTAGATAATCAGAAATCCGTTTTACGAACAAACCCGCCGCAGTGGCTTAGTGGCTAAGGCGTTGTGGTGCTGAGCACGAAGAAGCGGGTTCGAGTGCCGGCCGCGACCCGCCGTGGTGGCTCAGTGGCTGAGGCGTTGCGCTGCTGAGCACGAGGTCGCGGGTTCAATTTCCGGCCGCGGCGGCCGCTTTTCTGATCGAGAAGAAAAGCAAAAACGCCCGTGTGTACGAGATTTCGGCGCACGTTAAAGGTGGCGAAAACTAATCCGGAGCCCTCCACTACGGCGCGCCTCATCACCTGCGTTGTGTCGGCGCGTTAAAACCTACAATCAATCAATCAAATCGCGGACAACTTGGGGAGCCATGGCGACCCTCGAAGTTTATAGTTTTTTTTTTCGGAATCATTAAAAACGAGGTTAATGCCGAGTTTTCCTTTTTTATGTGCTCGGGAAGACTTCGTGTTATTGATATTTGGATGCGTTGGAACTAGCCTTTGGGGGGTTGTAGAAGCAGCACTCATAAACATCCTATCATCGCGAATGAAACTACCTCCGTGTCTCTACCATTCTGTCATCAATTCTCCTCAATCTCGTCCCGTCTCCCACTGTCCCCGGTGCTCAGTTTTCAAGCATTAACCTCTAGCCTCGATAACGGCTAGACTGAATTGACGATATCATAAAACATAGCCATCCGTACCTAAAGAAAGTTGGGAGAAGCTGGAAAGGTTTCTAACATCTAAACTACGTCAAATGTGTGTCAAAACCCTCGCTAAATGTGTGTACAACCTTCGCTGTAAATGCATCCAATGGATCGTCGAATCCTCAAAGGCCCAAATCGCAAACGATGACTCCCATGCGACCATTTTAAGTGCACACATCTAAAAATGATCTAAATGTACGCCCATACGTGGTTTATGACATAAAGGAATGCTGTTGTACAGTCGCGTGCGATTTGAAGGTAATCGCGCGAGCGGCGACCGACTACGACGATAACGCCCCCGCGAGGCTTGTATTACTGCGCCTGGTTCCGTGTTTAAGCATTCTTCTCTCCCTCGGTCGCTGTTGATTCAAGTGGCCATCACTCCCGCGGCAAAACCAGTAACCACTTCCTCTTTTGTTATCGCGTACCCGGCAACGACATGCTACTTGTAGTATCTTACAGCAGTTCTGGAAAAGGTGCGCACAAACACATTTTCGGAAAGTACCGGACGTTTATAACATGTGTGCTATCCCTGCTCACGATATATAAGAAGAAAGCCCACACGTGATTCTAACCACACAACCACACAAAATCACCACAAAGTGAAAAGGGGGGTTTATGAGCCGCGGGAGTGATGATTGCTTGAAGGAACAGCGACCAAGAGACAGGAGAATGCATAAACTAAGTCCAAGGCGCACCGAAAAATGCCGCGCGGGGGCGTTATCGTCTTTATCGGTCGAAGCTCGTGCGATTACCTTCAAATCGCACGCGACTGCACTCTCTCTCCATTATCGATGCCTGTAAGTGTTATTAGGCAGTTTCAGCATATCGTTACCGTGTTTACGTTACCGTTTACCGTGTTTGCGGGAGTAGACATCGCAGCGCGAGAGTTACCGCGATCGGTAACTTACCGGCACAGGCTTCACCGTCGCCAGCGCTTCCGGTAACACGGTAAACGGTAAAGCAAACACGGTAACGATATGCTAAAACTGTCGTTACCGTGTTTGCGTTACCGTTTACAGTGTTACCGGAAGCGCTGGCGACGGTGAAGCCTGTGCCGGTAAGTTACCATTCGCGGTAACTCTCGCACTGCGCAGTCGACTTATCGCAAACACGGTAAACGGTAACGTAAACACGGTAACGATATGCTAAAACTCTCTATTTAGAAGCGTTCCTTTTCGGCGATTTTTAAGTAACCGTTTTGACACGATGGAAGCCCGTTTTCATGCACGCCCCTTGTGTCCCGAGATATTATCAGAGCTTTACGCTCGAACAACAGGTCTATGGGTAAATGTATTAGTAGTTTGGCAGGACGCCGTCGGTATCACTAAGAAAGCTTTCGCTTCAATGGGCTTCGATGCGTTGCCACGTGCTTCCTACGAACGTCAGCATAGCGTTTCATCCGCAATCATGCCCCGGTCACCAGTCGACAACAAACCCCCGTGAGAGCAGAGCACTGAACGCAATTCCACATTCAATGGTCCAGCGTGACGCCTCGCCTCGCAGACTGTTCCCGCGTCCTCCTAGCCCCCGTCCCGTCTTCTTGTAAGGTCAAAGCCGAGACGCGTGTGCAGAGGAGTGCCGCTTATTTCCTCGTTTATCTATTTCCCCCTGAAACAAAACGGGAGAAGTAAAATGGCGCTGGTGAGGGAGGCGTGTTTCCCAATAATCCCCGGAGCTTCCCACCCGACCATGGATCCCCGCTGTGGAAGCCAGGGACCATGAAACGGACAACGACCGTTTTCCCGAAATTGAAGTGCCTCTGAGGTCTGTGACAAAAATACAAAAAAAAAAAAAGACTGACAAAAGGAAGTTGTAACCACGGGACAGGAGAAACACACACACACACACACACACACACACACACACAAACACACACACACATTATATATATATATATATAGATAGATATATAGCTTCGAAGGCGTGGAGGCCACGCGTCTCACGCTTCATCGCTTTCAAGGCTACTGTCAGGGGAGCGAGCTAATCCGCCGTGCCTTGGTTTCATCAATTACTTTCTGGTGCAATTCTCTTTTAGCAATCGATCCGTTGCACTTGCGTTAAGCTCCATTTGTGCGGTAAAGCGATACTGGCGCGGTCGTTCGTGTTTCTGTTTGTTTTTAAAGGCAAAGTTTAAACGCACCGTCTTTCTTGCAACGTCGTCAAACACCCAGCTTCTTAAATCTTCTGCTAGTCTGCGAACGGGCAGGATGGCGAGGTCGCCAAACGACGGCTTAGAAATTTAACCTGTTCAGAAAGCCAGCCCCGCGACCATTCACTTTTGAACGGGAGCGGCTCGAACCGGTAGTCTATATCGCTACTGAAACCCCGCGCAGACGTGATGGATTACTTATAACTAATCACGCGAAGAAGGTGAGTTCCTTTCCCGGCAAGTTTGCCTCCACCCTCGGCGCAGCCGTGACCTCGAATTTTTGTTTTCTTTTCGGGCCCAGCACTTCGCGGACAACCTGCGTGCAGCGGCGGGCGGTCGCGGGGAGGGAGCAGGCAACCCATCTTCTCTCGCTGTGCAACCACTCCGTTTTCGGGTCTTCTCTGAGCTGCGCCTGTTTGCTTTGTCTGCTTTTCCTTCCTCAAAGCGCCACGAGAGGGAGAGACTGGAAGCTTCGCCGGCGGGGGCGCGCGCGTCCCTCCCTAAAAGGGAATCTCCCTCCCCGACCGGGCTCAACGGCGCTGCCTCCTCCTTTTCGTCCAGCGCTCCATCTCTCCGCGCTGTCGAAACCCGGCTCCCCGGGATATCTTCGTCGTCGTCAGCTACGCTGTTGCTAGGCCGGCAGGGGGGACGGAGCTCAGTTGGTTGCCCCGGACAACGCGGGGTCCTCTAAGGGTTTCCTTTCATTGCCGATGCCGTACTGCGCATGCTCGTCACTGTTTTTAAGCGACGCTGGCGCCGCCCTGGCGGCCGGGTCCGGAAGCAGCGGTGAAGGACACATGGTGGGGTCGAAACGTCCTCGTTTTATCGACCTGTCTGGCCTTTCTCTGTGGCCGCCTGTTCGGAGGGGCTGGCGGCTGCCATAGCGTCCAGACGGCTTTCTTGGAAGGACCCATAGCTGGATTGGATGGGCTCTGTTTTCAGGGTCAAAGAAGTCGTTCTGCGGTCGCTGGCGTTTCCATTGCGTTTGGCACTTCCAAATATTAAAGGAAAAAAGCAAGAGAACTGCGATAAACTCGTATCTAGAGATCACCAGGCAGCCTTAATAAAAACCACGCGAAGCCTTGTACAAGCATGGAATTAGTTGCTTACGGGACCTCAAAACTGAAACCAAGAATAACAGAAATCGCTCATGCAAGGTTCGAAAACGGTTGCTTTCAGTGCTGTAAATTATAGTGAAAACCAGTGTTGTACGTAACGGCGTTCCAAGGAACGGCGTTCCTGGAACTAGTTCCTTTTTGGAGGAACGAAGGAACGCCACCGTTCCATTAAGAATCGGTGGAACTGTAACGGTAACTCGTTAGATTTTTGGAGGAACGGCAGGAACGGCGTTCCTGCCGTTACATCGCCAGGATTTGGCTGTTTTTGATGCCAAAGCTCGAGTACAAAAATCACAAGTCGTCGTGTTTCTCTTCCTATAAGCTGCCCAATTTGCCCGCCCTTCAGCGGATTGTGCTTCCTTGAAAGTTAAAGGCAGAAAAATAACCACGCAGTGGTTCGCAGCTTAGGCTTGCTTTCATGCCGGTTGAGCTTACGCGGCGTTCGATGGGTGAACAGCGCTGCCGCAAGAATGCTTTTCACCTTTCATCGTTTGTCTGGGGTGGCCAAAATGCACGTCTGGCCGATAGAATTGTTGGCGCCGCAGGTTCCTTGTGAAACCACCCCTTCTGTATATTGTCAGGGGTAATTACAGCATTAGTGCTCGCGAGGCGCGGGTGCGTTGTTGTCGGAGCAGTTGCGCTCGCTGTGAGGTCATTCAAAGGGTCGGCGGCTCTCAAAAGAGCTGGGCGCACCGCAGTGTCTCGGGATGTTGTACTGCTCGAAGTTACGCCCGCAGTTCGTCACGGCGCGGTCTGTCGCCGATCTGGCGGGAATGGGCCGACGGGAGTGCAAGGTGCTTTTGTATTGCATGCGTCGTGCTGACAAAGGCTAGTAATTCTGTCACTGTTGGGCATATTTTCGTCGCGCGCCGTATGGACAATACCTGAGAGAGGCCGCCCGAAGGTCAACTTCCAGCGCTCAGAGTTGCTGTAGTTGGTCGGTTTCAAGTTAAACCTGTGTTATACTTGTGCCTTGATGAATACCTGGAAGTTTGAGTGAGAGTGTTAGTGTGGATCATGTGATTGTTTGTGTACAAATATTTGGGTTTTGTTGACCTGGCCAATCAGCGGCCCAGTGTGTGTTAGTTAGAACTTAGTAGGTCCTCGAGGCTTGATTTTAGTGTAATAAAACCGAAGTTCTTGGTGTTCTTGGACAGTCACAGCGAGAACTATAAGGTCCATTTACAGAAGCTTGAGTCCGGTCGGTTGACAGAACCAGAGCGAACGCGGAGCGCCTCGTGAGTTAGCTAAACCAGAATCTTCTCTGGCTAAACCTAGCTGAGATAATTTAAGCATTTCTCTGTTTTTTATGTGAACTTCGTTTATCGGGGGCGCAGGAATCGCGCGGCGCCGAGACTGCCCATAAGAGAGAGAGATAGCTGGTTTTTTTCGTTTTGTTTGAGCAAGTAGCAAGTTGGGTCTTCGTGGGTCTACCGTACATTTGAAAATCATCGAACGCCATGTTGCCTACTCCGGTACCAACCTGGATTCTGTCGCCTGCTGCAATGTGTTTTCTTACTCGCAAATTTGTGCTGTACGATCCGCAACGCTTCACTTTTGTAACCCCCTTAACCAAATCCTTCAAAGGGTCCTGTAAAGTATTTTAAATAAACTATAATATTGAATCTAATGCGAGAAATTTAATTACCTTCCTGCACGTGAGTAACTTTGTAGTTGCACATCTGACGCGCAGGAGCCTTACTGCGTCTATTATATGTGTTGCACCTATAATAGACGAGCACCAAAAACGCAGTTAGACATGTCTGGGGTTTGTGCGGTGCTTCCTGGAAAAAAAAAATTGTCAGGGAGCGTTCCTTTGGATTATTTTTATTTCTAGATAATCTGCTGCCGGCGGTGTTCATATTCGTATAATATACGTAGTTCGATTATAGTTTTAAAATTCTAACTCTATTTTACCTATCAGACCCTATATTTTAATTTTAAAAATCGAATGTAACATTAAAGTAACGAAACGTTCCAATTTTTGAAATGGAACTGGAACGCGTTCCTTTCGAAATAAAGGAACTTGTAACGGTAACTCGTTTCAAAATTGGGAAGGAACGAGGAACGAGGTTTCGTTCCTATTTTAGAGGAACGTGTACAACACTGGTGAAAACCATAAAATGTATGAAGGAAGAGGAAGAAGGAACACATTTATTTGTAAGCACAGTTAGTTGACGATGATCAGGTAAAATACTTTATATCAGGACGGAGTTATATTTCAATTCTGAAATCGGTGTCGTCAGAAATCGAAGACACTGTTTGACGAGCAACTGGATATGACAGGTAACGTTGCAGGGTGCAAAAAAAAAAAAAGAAAGCGCTTGGACTTTCTATTAGTACAAATCACAAAGCGTATGATGCTCTAGGACTTAATTTGAGGAAGCCGGCAAAGCCTGTTTACAGCGCAGCCCATGGCCTTTGTTCGGCTCCCCGGCGTGGGCGAAAGACGATTGGGTTGGGCGTAATTGCGCACTAACCATTACAGCAGACTTTAAGAGCGCCAGAACAATGTCTGGATCTGAGAGTCAGGCCGCTGTCCCGTCAACACGGTTCCTAATTGGTCCGCGAATTGTCTTCCTTCGAGTGTTTAATGAAGAGAGAGAGAGGGAGAAAAGCTTTTATTAAATCTATGCATGGAGGTCGCCGGAGTCCTCACATTCTAGGACCTCCGGTGACGTCTTCAAGCCTCTGCCTGATGTATAGGTGCCGTCAAAAGTATAGTTGGAACAACGTCTCGTAAATTTACAGGAATTTCTTCTTCTGGAAATTGCATGGCTGCATCGATGTGCATTTAAAGGAGTCCTCCCTAACATAAAAATCTTCCTGTAAACCGGTGATTGCTGTCATAAAGCCAGTAAGAGATATATTTTGTGATATTCACAAATCCTTGTTCCAGTTACTTATGACGGCACCTGTACGTTGCCAGTTGCCTTTGTTTTTCGGTGGTGCTTGTTGCGGTCAGCCATCCTTTGTGGTAGAAGTCCTCCTCTTGGAGGCAGGCGAGGCGTCGGGAAATATTGAACACGCGCGAAATGTTTCGCGAATTTCGTCTTGAAATGAGCATTTCAAGTTTTTCCGCTTTCTTGTATTGCCGATCGTTGCTAGCGTGCGTCATCAAGGCGACATTTCCAAGGAGCGACGCAATATGTTTGCAGCCGGGCTAGATTCGCAACCTAAGATAAATTTAACGCTTGAGATAAATTCAGCTTGTTCAAATGACTTCATTAAAGCCACTTTTCAGATGTATTTTTATGCGAGCGAAAAACAGCTGCTACAGCAAATTAACCATATCTACAGGCGTTAAGTGCATAAATTCAGTATGCGAATAAGCCTGTTTTAATAATTTATTAGAAAACTGGGAGAAGTCCGTACTTTGAGGAGAAACTAGATTGACTGTAGCAGAAAGTTAAGAGTTGGTAAACGTTGTTTGCATTTTTTACTCCTCCTTGTTGGATTACGCAACATGAGTACGCCTCCGCTTAAGGCAATTACAGAAGTAACTAAAAACAGAAAGCCTTAAAATCCATCGTACGAGAAGGAATAACAGCAAGCAAAAGCAAAAAGGGTAGTGACAACCACGCCAAATAGCTTCTATATCATTAAAAAGTAAACTTTGACTTTAAGAGTTACGCTATGAGCCTTTAGCGAGAACGTTGCGCAAGATAGATGCTCGTAGGGTAATCTGAAATGTGCGCCCGGCGCAATAAATTTCCCTCAGGAGCAATATCCAGACGCAATCCAGGCAATTTGTTCCTTGTGCCATAAAGGATGGACATAGACGCTTGAGGCTCTCCTCTGTTCGGCAGACGACATATTTTCATTAACAGAAATATGAACTGACGTTGACACCGCAGAAACATCAAGAAATTTAATTTAAGTTTGGAATGACAGCACGAAACTACACCCCTAGATTTCAGAGGAGATAATCTTGACGCAACGGACTTTTTTTTTTCTTTTTTGGCTACATAGGTCTGGTAATAGGTAGAAATTATTATGACTAGGTGTAACAAATATTTCATAAGCTACAACAACATCGTGATGCTTTTGCCAGACCAGGGTCTCAACACGGCAGTCAGACAATGTTTTCTTGAGTGTTTCTTGCCCTGCGAAGCTGCAGCGAAGAGCAACAGTGTTCGGCATGTCGCAAAATAACACAATCCTGTCTCCCTTTTTCTTTTCCTGACATAACAATGTCACGCCCAAAGGAAGCCCACTGTGTTGCAATGCGCTGTCCTCGGTGCTTTAATTCGTGCCTTGTTTTTTATTTTCCTCTCGCCGATGGCTAGCCCCGCTATAGACACCAGCGCTTGCGCGATTGGAGAAAATGCCAGACCCCGGTTCAAGGCTAGAACTATCTGTTTTATGTAATATCGCTGCTACGGAGTCGGATTATAGCCATGCTACAGGTGCGTTTCGAAGGCCTTTGTGTAGAGTGTCATTTGACTCGAATGACACCTTTGAGCTGCTACACGATATTTTTCAAGGGCCTTTGGTTGAAAGACCATTTGAGTTAAAGGAACAGCACCAACGACATTTTCGGCTTTCAAAGGCCTTTGAAAAGCGAACGGTCGTACTCTCGGGTGCAGTTTCTGCATGCCGTTATTACAAAACAAGTATTTACGAGTAAAACTTCGTGTTTAACCCGACGCGGTTGCTCAGTGCTAAGGCATTGTTCTGCTGAGCACGAGGACGCGGGTTGAATTTCCGGCCGCGGCGGCCGCTTTTCTGGTGGAGGCGAAAAGCAATATAACGCCCGTGTGTTCGAGAGCCCTCCACTACGGCGCGCCTCACCACCTGCGTTGCGTCGGCGCGTTAAACTCTAAAGTCAATCAATCAATCAATCAATCAATCAATCAATCAATCAATCAATCAATCAATCAATCAATCAATCAATCAATCAATCAATCAATCGTATTTAAAGTACACGATCTTCATAATTTGTCACTTGTTTTTGTTTTCAATCACTCGCTCTACGATTACAAGGTAACTTGATACTCGCAACACCGGCGGTGCGAAAAAAGAAAAAGGAAACTGGCTGTTACTGTTAGTGCATCTTTTGTGCGCGCTTGTAGATTGTTATCAATTTGATCAGTAATAATTGTTTTCTTGCCCTTTTAAACTCCAAAATTAATGTTTTGTCCAAAATAAAACAGGGTACCAGTGGCGACAACAAAACATGGCGGGCGAACGCGGAAACTTTCAACTGCCTTTGAAAATTGCCGTGTAGATCGGCGGAACTCCTTCCAGTTCGAATGACATCTGAAACTTCGAAGGCCATTCGACTCAAATGTCATTTCAAAACGCTGGTGTAGCACAGGTATTAGACTCCATCATTTGTGAATGTCCAGTAATGGCTACATACATGATATAAGAAGAAAAAAGCATGCAAAGAAACTAAAGGCGAAAAAATTAAGTGTCGTTTCACTGAGGTGAATGTAAGCGGTAGCGATCGAGAGGGAAGCACTTGTTATTTTTGGCTTTCTTGGCCATACATCCTCCGTGTGTATGCACTTCCCTATACGAATCCACGCGGCAGAGGCATGTTTAAAAGGTTTCATACGTCAACCTTCGTCGGAACATAAGCTATTCCAGCTACACATCACGGACGCATCTATGACACTGCAAAACAAAACAAAACAAAACAAAACAAAACTCTCTATCACAACGAATCGTTCTGAATTGCTAGGCTCCAGGACTGCTACTGAAGAAACAGAATGTTTTGCAGCAGTTCACGTGCTACCCGTCCAACTTCTTGGCCAATCCCCTACGTGGGATCAACGGGAAACAAAAACAACAAAATCCAGCGTCTTTTTCTGCTTTTTTCCATGGCAGGCATCGTGATGTGTCTGCATTGGCTAAGACCACAACGCGTTACACATGAGGAGCGTTGATAGACGTGCCTTTACCTCCTTTGCTTAAGCATCGCGGCACGTATAAAACGACCCGCGAATTTAAAGGGTAACCAGCACCCTTCAGAAGCGAGACGGCTCTAACTAACGACAGCAACGATGCTCGCGTGAGTTCCCGAAGTCCACACAGCCCGGAGAGCAGCCGCCGCCTTCCCCAGATTACAGTGCATTGACACGGCACTTGGCACGCCGTTTGAAACTTCGCCGGAAAAACAGCTGACGCGCCAGGAGGCGTGCGAGCACTTTGGCCTCCGCTGCAGCAATGCCCGCCCGCGGGCGCATAGCGAAGTGGCCCTTGCCCCTGGCCGCGCCGCGACGGGTGCACGACGGACAAACCTCCTTCTCATGCAGCGACGTCGAGCTACGGCGCGCCGTTCCAGACACCCTCCCTTGCCTTCCGGAGGGGCAGAGCGCGCGGCGCGGATACCGGAAATCCGACCGGTAATCGGAAAATGCTTTGGCCGAAATTCCAAGTTCCGCCCCCCTCTCGCCATCTTTTGCCCCCCTCCGTGCCCCCAAGTAGCTACAACTCGGCGGCGGCCCCTTCATCGAAGCATGCGCAGCAGGGGTGCTCGCTGCGGAGCTGCCCAGGACAGGAGTACACTGAAAGAACCAGGCAAAGAAAAAGTACACTGGAAGAAGCAGCGTCGGCAATGCCCACAGTGGAAGAGGCATCTTGCCGGGCGCGTTCCCGTAATCACAGGGAGTGGGGGGCAGAGACGCGACCCGGTTCTTCGACGATGCCTGCTGGAAGGGCCCTTCTTCTACGGCCGTAGAATGCGCGCAAGCAAAGAAGAGGGCCGCTGAGCGAGTGACCAAGTTACACAGCGCTTCGAAGTTCGGTGCAGTTGGTTGGAGGAGATCGGCGCAATCAGTGGAGCATGAAGCGTTTCGAAAATTCGGAGCTGTGTCGTCGGCGGACGGTGTGAGAGTCGTTTGTGTTGGCTGCTTCGCCGCAAACGGCTTCTGAGCCACGCCCGATCTTGCGCGGCGCCATCAGAGAGAACGCAAATGACCTGCGGTGATTTACAACGCTTTGGATAAATGGACACGGATCAGTGACAGTCCGGATCTTTTTTTTTTTTCGTTATTTCGTTTTCCGCTGGCTCGATTGCGGTGGTGATGGCTGACCTACTGACAGGTTTTGTAAGTCGACTACTTTTACCTTTATCGCCGAAGCAGCCATGTGCCGAAGTGGCCGTCAGCAGATGCCTGCATCTGGACTGTTCTTTGATTTGTGTATGTATGTATGTATGTATGTATGTATGTATGTATGTATGTATGTATGTATGTATGTATGTATGTATGTATGTATGTATGCATGTATGTATGACTGTGTGTATGTATGTATGTATGTATGTATGTATGTATGTATGTATGTATTTATGTATGCATGTATGTATGTTGACTGTATGTATGTATGTATGCATGTATGCACATCTTTATGTATGTCTGTATGAGATGTTGTTGGAAGTGTAAGAGTGGGGCATTCATCCCGTTGAGGTCATATATGGGCTGATTATTATTATTATTATTATTATTATTATTATTATTATTGTTATTATTACCACCATCATGTTTCGTATAAGGTGTACCAGTACCAAGACCCTAGGGTTGTTCCTGAGCACCGAAAATAAAGGTTGATTGATTGATTGATTGATTGATTGATAATTATCATCTACGTGTACAAGCATGCATGTAGCAGTACAGGATCGTGTAATCTGCTTACCCTCTTGGAATTTCAGCTTTCCCGAACATTTCCGAGGGATATCTGCTCTTGGTACCCGCAGTGTTTCTACAGCTGTATCACAAATTATTCACAACCCCGGCTCAAATACCACTAACTCTCATATCCACCCAAATTTCGTATCAGAATGTACTCCAGCCTACTACGCGTGTAAAATCACGACAGCGATAAATGCGCACACGCCACCGTACTCAAAATATCGGCCCGCACTGTAACAACGCGAGGTCAAAGCAAGCGTCTTCCAAAACGTTAACCAACTCGTAACACACTGACACTTTAAACTGCGGCTCCGTGAAGCCAGTTATGCCAGTCGCCCATCCCCGTGAGTCAGCGCGTATCTTCTTTTTTTTCCCGTTCCCGCCGTATACGCTTATGAAAATCGTGCGGCGCCACTTTTAAAATTCGCCATTGGCCTTCCTCATCTGCGATGCACCCAACTATAACCTGTGCCGCCACGGTGCGGCGCGAGGCGACGGGCGGAGGCCGAAAGCAGCCGGTGCGAAGATGGGGGCATCCACCGTAGTTTGCGACCGGACGCCGCTTCGGCCGTGCCTCCACACGCGCACGTTCGCTCGCACGGGTGGCTGAGCGGGGCGCAGGTGGGGCGGCCCCCCGTTTGCCGGGGCCGAGTTAAAGGACCGGTCTGTGTGTCCGCTGCGCACGGCCCGCCAGCCACTACAGTGAAGTGCCGCCGGGGCTCCTTCAGCGCGGCTCGTTACAACGCGCCCGTGTTTAACTGGCAACAGCGCGCTCGCCAAGTGCCACCAGGGGCCGCCACGGTGGCCCCGGACTGATAAAAGCGAAACCGAAAAGTCGACGTTAGTCATGAACAAGTTAGCACGGAGCTGATAATCTCGCACGCTGCCCTCTCTGAGAGCATTGGCAGTCGGCGTCAGGGGCACCTGATAGCTTCCTGGTTTGCTTTGAGAGAGAGAGAGCGATCTTTAATGAAGTCTGGCGATGTTAGCTGGGCTAAAATGCCTAACTTGCTACGCCAGTTGATGACGTGATGAAGATGATGGCGATGATGTTCAAGAAGTTGATGCGTGCATATACGGCGAGTTATTCACAGCGACTGGTCTAGACCTGTGTGTTGCAGGTACTCTATCAGAGCTTTGGTAGCCCGTAAAGCACGTTTGGTACAAGCCCATGGTCCTAAAACGTCCTTTAGCTGCATGTCCACGGAAAGCGGCAGTCCCAAAGTCACTGCGAGGGATACTCTTTGAGTACCGAATCGAGCACATTCACAGAGCAGGTACTGCAGGGTTTCTCGCACATCACAGTGTGGGCAGAGTGGCGACGTAGCCTGTTTTATCTTGAAGAGGAAGTTGCGGCGTGTATGCGACATTCAATCGCATGCGATGTAGAATCGCTTCTACCCGCTTGGAGAGTCCTGGTGGCATTTTAAATTTGCACTTGGGGTCGATGAAAGATTTGTAGCTGCATCTTCCCAATTGGTATGGTGAGGAGGAAAAGAACTGGGATTGCGCTGTTCTTAAAGTGAAACCATGATACAGCGTAGTCAGCACGCCCCGCTTTCTGTGCATCTAAATGCTGATATGCCTCCAGGGTTTCGCATCTCGTCCGCCGATAACAGAGGGGATGTGCAGCTACCATTGCGGCCACCACAGCCAAGAATGGAACTTGTGAGCTCGTGCTCGGCATCAGAGTGCTGTTAAGCCATCTGAGGAGTGTATGTGCACAACAATAGGGGCAGTCGTCCACAACACACTTCGAGAACTGCGGAAATACTGCGCAGGATTAGTATAAAAACAAAATAGAAATGCATCGTCGTAGTATAGGTAGGGCGTAAAGTGGGAATATTCACGAAAAAACATGGACCGAAGGAGGGAAAAAAACTTAGAGGATATAAAAAATCCCGGGCCATCTCCACTAGCGTGAAACCTGGTGAGGGGTGAAGCATGCATAGCGTATATGTGTATTCTTGGCGCCTTGGTGTTCTTGCCCACGGATATGAAACCATTGGGGGTATAGGTATGCAGCTTTGCTGAAGTCTCGCGTCTTGGAAGCACTAAGCGTTCAAGCGCGAGGCGCTGGAAAACGAGTGTCCCGGTGTTTTAGCACCGTGACTACATGGTACTACGACGACATGAAACGCCGACAGGTTGAGCCCTTAAAGGGCTAAGCCCCTAAAACTGTCGATAAGGCCCAGCACCGATGTTTGGCATTCAAGGTACACAGGCTGATATACCCTGCTAAGCTAAAACTCGGTAGCCGTGGCAAAATATACTACTGATACGTGGTCGGTTTGTAAACAAGCAAAAAGAAGTGGTGCAACTAATCTTCTACGGAAGCTTTGTGGATGCTATACGAGGATTTTGCGCATAGGGACCCTGGAAGGTTGATGTGCAGCGTTGCTTTCGAATTCCGTGCAGATATTGCGAATAAACCCGGGGGTTTCAATACCGTACACATCGTCGCTTGTTCTGGCAGTGGTATACGACGGAACATGGTGCTCCAATCTAATAATACGGACATTATTTTATTCAGCGAAAGGTGCTCAACGAGTCAACATAGAGAACATTTATTTTTCGTAATACACGGGCCGAGAAGACGTCATCATAACCACCGTATAATATTTAGTGAAATACTGGCTGTTGCTACTTGGTGCTCAAAAGCATTTCAGTTTTTAGGGACGAAGCCCCTTAGGGGCTGGGGCTGTTGGCGTCTCCTGTCGTCGTCGTCGTCGTAATCATCGTTTCCTGTAGTCACTGTACTAAAACACCGGGACGCTCGTTTACGCCTTGCGCTAGAGAGCTTCGTGCTTCAAAGACAAGAGAGTTTTACAGCAAAGCTGTATACCCCTACTCCAAAACGGTTTCATCTCCGTGGGCAAAAACGCCAAGGCGCCAAGAATACACTTATACACAGCATCCTCTCATGGATTCCTGTGAAGAGGGAGCCACTCCTACAAGAACTCGGTAAACGCTCTCACAATAAACGTTTCTCTCTCTCTCTGTCCCCAGGTTTCACGTCATTGGAGACCGCCCGGGATTTTTTATTTTCCGTAGAAGGGTCCAAGCAATGGAAAACAAAAGCGCTCAAAAAACAGGGACGAAGGAAGACGTACACACCAC
The DNA here is from genome assembly GCF_048455015.1 of Haemaphysalis longicornis. Taxonomy (NCBI): domain Eukaryota; kingdom Metazoa; phylum Arthropoda; class Arachnida; order Ixodida; family Ixodidae; genus Haemaphysalis; species Haemaphysalis longicornis. The sequence goes on from NW_027526204.1 coordinate 142,422,549, forward strand.
GGCGCTTACTCGCAACTACTCGTTTATTGGAAAACATACACATATGTACCATCCAGAGTACACGTGGTCGGATTCCCTCCTCCATTATACAAACCATTACAAGACTTAACAGCGGCCGAGGCACATGCGGCAGAAAAAGATAAAACACACGCCAAACATATAGTAGCCATAAACCTAACAGCGGCCGAGGCACATGCGGCAGAAAAAAATAAAACACGCCAAACATATAGTGCCCATGTGCCGCATGTGCCTCGGCCGCTGTTAGGTTTTTGGGTACTTATATGTTTGGCGTGTGTTTTATCTTTGTCTGCCGCATGTGCCTCGGCCGCTGTTAAGTCTTGTAATGGTTTATTAATGGAGGAGGGAATCCGACCACGTGTACTCTGGATGGTACATATGTGTATGTTTTCCAATAAACGAGTAGATGCGAGTAAGCGCCGTGCTGTCTACGACTCCCTACGTCCCTGTTTTTTGAGCGCTTTTGTTTTCCACCAAGATGAACACATACCAACTAGCCCAACTTTCCGTTCTTCTTCAAAGGATTTAAAGCGAAGCTTTGCATGACTCCCTGATGGCGTTCGATGTCGCGTCAGAACGCGCTGCAGAAAAGCCAACTTTAGAGAACGTGTTTCACGCAACGATGATGATGAAAAGCGAAGGCACATCAAGCGCCTCAAGAAAAAAAAAAAAACTCTTCCTGGGGTTGGAATCGAACCTGGGTCCCTCGCGTTATGAAGCCGACGACTATATCCGATTGTTGCCATTCCGACACGGTCGAAGGAGTTTGGATTTTCGACTTTGACTTTGACTCATGTTGCATGGGAGAAAGCTTCGTGTTCTAGCACTCTTTCTCTTAAGAAAGGGGTTTTAAGATTTATCATTGTTCAAATCTCAGCTACAGTTCTACCTGAAGTTTCAAGTCCCCCCTCCCCCAAGAGGGATCAAATTCTAGTCAGAAGACATACACGAACTGCAGAACCTAGCAAACTTTTTACCATGTGCAGCTCGCCGCGGTGGCTCAGTGGCTGAGGCGTTATGCTACTGAGCACGAGGTCGCGGGTTCGATTCCCGGCTGCGGCGGCCGCTTTCCTGATGGAGGGGGAAAGCAAAAAACGCCCGTGCGTTCGAAATTTCGGCGCACGTTAAAGATCCCCAGGTGGACAAAATTAATCCGGAGCCCTCCACTACGGTGCGCCTCATCGCCTGCGTTGCGTCGGCACGCTAAACCCCAGAATAAACTGTATACCGTGTGCAGCTGCGTTGCTTCAGAACAGTTTCTGCGTTCGCATGGCAGAACGTGATAACCGGTTTCAAGTAGCTCCAGCATGCCGTAATGACGATGCTTAACAACACACCCTAACCCTCAATTTCAATCCCACTAAAATAACTGCGCACTGTTTTCTTGGATTCAAGTTCCGTGACTTGAAAGGAGAATAAAAATAGTAATTTTGTAAAAAGCAGTTCTCATTTTCATGAATAAGGCGGTTAAAGACGGGATAATTTCTTTTCTGGTCACAGCTTCACGAATTCCAATGAATGCACGCACTTATTGCGACAGCAATCATGTCTCACGAAGATATTCTCGACGTTGCAGGAAATTAGGCCTTTCATCGGATCTATTTAGCGCCGTCTTCGATCTGATGACGCACATCGGACTCAATCCAAGGCGATTCTCGATTTTCCTCATTACTGGTCGTGCAGAGAGGTCGTGCGGTGAACAAGGATTAGAAAGATGCTTGAATGCCAGGAAGGATTAGTGGGATCTCGATGCGGGCTTGGGCAAACAACGTTTGCAAAAGCGGTGATCTAAAATTCTTGAATGATTCTTTAGAAAGGGCTCCGGTGGCACAAAGAATTGCTGTAATCACGCGACGTCAATTCAAGATCATTTGGTACATCGGGGCATCGAAATGGACGAATTTCTATCTTCCCGACCACTCTCACCGAGCACACGACACATCGGGCTCGAAAACCCTTTAACGAATCACAACACTGGGACGACGCCGTGCTCCTCGCAGGCAGATTCGTGCCCGTCCCTAACCACGGCCGCTGGATGAGGGCGCACGCTTTTCATCCAGCGGCCGTGCACTAACTTCCATTTCCTTTTCGTGCACGGGTCTGCTATTCCCATTCCTTCCATTTACCCAAACCGGCACTCGCACTTCGAGTCAGCTATGCCGGCCCAATTAGCATATTATTGCTCTACAAGCGGCGCTACGGGGCCCTGACGTCGTCAACAACGTCGACTTCATGTGGGTCGGAATTCCTCGCGTCACTGCTGCGGCGTCCCGTCGTGGCTCAGACCTCCCGGCCCGCTCACCTATCTCTCCAACGGCACTCTCTTCACGCGTGTCATTAGATCGTGAGCGCCGGCACCGACATCTGCCGGTCACATCCTGTGCGCGGAGGAGGCCAGTTGCGGCAACAGCACCGTCATCGCCCGCAGCCCCCCGGACGACGTCGCAGCACGCACGTCTATTTTTTTTATCTCTCTCTCTTTCTGCTGGCTCCGCGGGGCTTGACAGCACCGGGAGTGGCCCACGGGACGGAACGTCACTCTAGACTGAAGACGGGAGCCCCATTACATGTCTCTGCCAGGGGGAGATGAGGGCTAGTCTAGCAGCATAAAAGATGGAAGAGGCAACCACCTTTCACTGCCGAAAACACCGCAAATGTATCCGAGTGCTCTGGCTTACCGTCAGCCGGGGGTTCTAACCACACTGAAGTCATTTGAAGGGATCGATTCCCTGTCAAAATGAAGGGGAGGAAAGATATATCTGATGTGTTTCCAATGGCTCAGCGGCAACAGCAGGAGCCCGGCCAAGTACGTCATCAGACCTTATTCTCTGAGAGGCGTTTGCGTCGCCCCGCGCTAGGACTTCAATGACCTCTAGAGAAGCCATGAATGCACCGGCAGCTCCGGCAGTAAGCGGGGTCTACGCCCAGGTATTCATCGCGCTCAATTAGGCTTAGCCCGGCTGTCTTGAGTCTGTGAGCCGTCGTGAGATGGTTAAAATGAAGGCAAAGCGTGGTCGGTTGTGTCGAACCGCCTTACGAACCTACGACAGCTTTGCCGACAAGGGTTGCCGGAAGACTCCCACATAAAGTTGCGTTATTTTAGCAGCAAGTTACGTTCTGGAGAGAGTCCCACAGCCGGCTGAACAAACTTCGCCGACAAAAATCGACGACGTCACGCGTCCATTGCTCGCTCTTTGTAGGTGGTGTCCTTGTTTGCTTCCCCGTGCGCTCTTCCCGTCATCCGGGCTATCCCTGTCTGGCTGCAGGAAACAAAACGGTGTCGATTGAAAACGAAAGCAGGAGCATGTGCGACACGGCCTATGGGCAGGCTGCAAAGAAAGCGGGCGACCGCTTCGACGTACCACCGGGCAGTCGATGCACATTTGGGTTCATTGCCGGCTCCGGTCTTTTCGGTACAGGACGTTTCGGTACAGGGCGTTTCGGTACACGGGCGTTTCGGGACACGGGCGTTTCGGGACACGGACCTTTCGGGACACGGGTGTTTCGGTACAAAGGCGAATTTCGGCGAGCGCTTTAGGCTGCGGGCGTTGTTTACTGTGTGGTTACAAGCACGGAATTCGTACCTATTTATTACAGATGTTCTTGTTCGAAATTTTTACACTCGCGAAGAAATCGCGGTCATGCGAGCAGTAGATGACGGTGTACGCGAGGCATTATCCTAGCACTGCAGGTATTTAACGAGAAAATTCCATCCGTACACCGACACTAATACTCGGGCCTTGTATTGAGTGCTTGACTTTCGTAAGATCCAGAATTTTTAAGTTCATAAAAAGGCGTTTTGTGTCGCGTGCATCTTTACCTTATGTCTGTAAGACTACATTCAACACCGAAATTGAGACTAGCGGTCTGACATTCATGCGCCAAGATCACAAAAAAGAAGTTTCCGCAAGAATCCTACGTTCCTGAGTGGCTATTACCGACAGAAACGCATGTCTCTGGAAGATTCCCAGAGAAATTCAATGTATGCCAAACAACTGATGACGTAGAATAGCCAGTGGTGTACTACTGGCTGATTTGCCGTATTTCCGGAATGAAGATCTAATCGCCCACGGGACAGGGGGTGGTCAGTAAAAAAGTAATTAACTTTTTAGGGGTGGATCTCTGAGAATTCGTGACCATCTAATCCCTCTCCCTCGCGAACTTGAGCCTCAGCTTGGTGCGCAGGCTCTCACCTTTGCCCTTAAAGTCTCTCTCTCTCTCTCGCTCGAATGACTGACTGCCCGACGGGCAGGCAGACGCAGGGACCAAAATTCTCATGATTGAGTAGCCCAAGAAAGACTATCGTCTTTAATGAAAAAAGGAATGTCGAGCAGCTCTCGCAACCCGTGAGTATCTCTGGCAGTATCAGAAGGTTATTACTTATTATCTTTTCAGCCCAAAGCATGGAGTTAGACATTCTTTCCTCCATGGGCCAAAGTATGTAAGCTGCGAACGTCCCGAATGCTAGCGCCGCTCCGCAAGGCCCCCCACGGCTGTTGTCTGTCGTCGGGAGAGGCATGGTGTCGCCATTTGTACAGTGAGTGGTGAAACTAGTTAGTGTCGGGGACGTTAGTGGTGGTGCCTCTCCATCAAGGAGACAACCGTTCTAGCCTGTTTCATTCCATGAAGAACCATAGATCATAATATCTCTCCTTATGGAACTCGTCAGGACAGGTTGAAACGGGTTGGAGATCAAAGCCAGTTTGAAACGCCGATATGCTCTACACCAAAGGACATCATCTCCTCCCAACTGAATCCTCCTTTTACTGCTTTTAGTATTGTCAAAAACGTCATACAACTTCTGCGGGGCTGCTTATACGGCAAGACGCTATCCGCGGGTCGATGAGTCGATGAATCAGAAGTCGTGCTTCGCAGCTGAATGGGGCTTGACAGGAACGGGAGGGGCCCCGAGGAAGGAACGTCGCTCTGGACTAAAGACGGAAGCTCCAGTACATGCCTCTCAAGTGGAAAGACCGGATGGGGATCAGTCCGGCAGCATAACAAAATAGTCTCCTGTCAATGTGGGACTGGGCAGGCGCCCCAAACCCGTCTAGACGTGTTCTTTCGCGCCACCAGGAGGGTTATAAGCAGATTGAAGATATTGAAAATGACCCCGACCAGAAATGAAAGTGAGGTGTCTGATATGCGTTCTATGACTCAGCGGCGCAAGTAGGACGCCTATGAGAAGTAAGTAATGACCCAGCGCTCCCTGGGTTGCGTTTGCGTCCACTCCGCTAAGCCTTCAATGACCTCTAATGAGGCCGCGAGGTCAGTAGTCACTAGTTGCGGTCACTAGTTGCGCCAAAAGAGCCTACGCCCAGATATACACTGAGCTAAATAAAGCATGATATACTGCAGATGTATTGCGGCTTCGGCCATGAGTCCTCAAGGTGTACCGTCAAAGTGAGGGGACAGCCTTTTAAGTTATCTGGACGTATTCTTCAAACACTGCTTTCCTGAATGGCAAGTGAACCAAAAGAGTTACGGCACAGTTGCGACATGTTTCACACAACTTGAATTTAGTGGTCACTCAATAAATTACCGTCGACCTCATTTCGCTCAAAGTTCCTCCCAAGTTGTCCGAAATTACCCCGATCACCGTTTTTCTGACGTAAATAAGTCTAGTTAGATAGTCCATTTGACGAAGAGCTTGGCAAGAACTAAACTCCAAGAGTAACACAATAGACAATAGGCACTGGAGAATAGAAGACATGAAAAATCGTCTAAAATATTGATCTGCGAACATTGGGTGGCATGCCTTATGTGGGCGCGGTAGGTGATGTTGAAAGTCACAGAAACAGGCTCTGCCACTTCTAGTTGCCGGACTATTGGAAACAACTTGGTTTGGACGATGTAATAAGAAACAATGCGTGGTTGATCTTTCCGAGCGATCTTCACACGCCCACTAGTAAGAGCGAATGATTCAGAGATCCCACTTGCAGCTGTCCGTGCCTCCATCGTAATCATCATCGTTACCATCATGACCATACTTATCAGCAGAAGCTTCTCCGTGTCCATTGCAGGACGAAGGCCTTTTCAATTCATCGGGTCCTCGTAGTGCTGGAGAATGTTCGTGCGGATCCGGTGCACATGTTCATAGAGAGCTTCCTGGGCAGCCTGGATGTTGACTGTCGGCGGTGGAGGCAGCCAGAGCTCCTAGGAAGTGATGGAGGCGAGGGATGGGCAAGAGAACCAGGCTGCCCAGGAAGGTCTCTATGAACATGTGCCCCGGATCCACATGAATATTCTCCAGCACTACGTGGACCCGGTGAATTGAAGGCTGTGATCAGGAGGTGAATGTAGGTTCCGGGACAATTAAAGTTTTCTCTCTCTCTCTCTCTCTCTCTCTCTCTCTCTCTCTCTCTCTCTCTCTCTCTCTCTCTCTCTCTCTCTCTCTCTCTCTCTCTCTCTCTCTCTCTCTCTCTCTCTCTCTCTCTCAAATGTTTCGGCTGCGAGTCCATTCTTCTCCACCGAGTTTACTTAGTTCCCGTCTTCAGCGAGTCCTTGATCTTCCCCTAGCCGTGACAAAACATAAATGATACGGGTACTCCTAAACTAGTATTCACGCACGCCTGGCGACAGGCACGTCCAGTCGAGAGACTGCGTCGGAGCGGCGAGGGCCCTTTCTCGTTTCGGCCACGAGACCGGGGAGTCCTGGAGTGGAACGCCCTCGGACGTTCACGGTCTCAAGGAGGAGGAGTGGAAACGCACGAAGAAGAGAAGCGGCGGCGCACGAATCAAGGTCAGGAGAGGCAGCGGTGGCGGCGGCGGCGGATGGTTGTTCCTCCCGAAAGAAGAAAAGCGGATGTGTGTGTGTGTCCCCGCACTCTTTCCTTCCTTCCTCTTCTCGTTTGCTCTGGCGCCGCCGCTGCACGGGCGGCTGATGCAGCTCCCGCTCCAGAATGGAGGAGAGGCTCGCTGCCTGAGCGCACTGCGGCGTGCACAAGGCTCCCCTTCAGTCCTTAGCCCTCTACTGCAATGATTCGACCAAGTACGATAATTTGAATAGCCACACGGGACTATACCTGACAACAGTGTTAAAAGACATGAAATTCGCTTACTATGATTGCCAAAATTCAAACCTGTGACAGTAATGTCAATCGGGGATGTTCACTGAGTGAGTGAGTGAGTGAGTGAGTGAGTGAGTGAGTGAGTGAGTGAGTGAGTGAGTGAGTGAGTGAGTGAGTGAGTGAGTGAGTGAGAAAATGCTCAAATGTCTTGTAAACACCAGCTTCACTAACGCCAAGCGCGCTGGTGCGCCAAAAGGGGTCGGCAGATCAGATCAATAGCTTCTACTTCTTGTACCTCACATCGCTGTTGACGTTAAGGTCCGCTCGGAAATCTTACCACAACATGGCTGAATATCATAAAACTCGCCTCAACCTCACGGGAGGTTCTCCCTCCCCTGGCCTGAAGCCCACAAGCACACAAATCTGTCATATTTGTGAACGTCTAGTTAATTACAATTTTTATTCGAGATGAGGAACCTTTTATGCTTTTAGAACGAGCATGTTATCCACTGAACACCCTCTTTAACGTGCTACGGGCATTTGCCGGGGAAACAGCACAGTACGTGCAGAAATATCTCATATATGTGTCAACAGGAAAAGATGATCGTGATAGACGCAAGCTCCACAAAGGGGGTTCAAAATATACCAAGAGTGTGCTAAAACTTGGGGATATGAGCTGTTTGAGAATAAAGCCTAAGTATGCGCAAGTATAACTTAGAGTTCACAGACCTCTTTTCTTGCCTTGCAGACGGGAGGCACCCGCAACTACAAGACAAAGGAGGGGAAGAAAATGGAATAAACTGTTTTCGTCCTTTCTCTATCGCGTATCAATGCATAACTTTTGATGCACGTCAAAGTATCCTAACTTGGAGAGATAGGAGCATTTCGCTCGTAATCCGTCGATATTTCGCCTTTTCTTTCACACAGCCCCTCGTCTCTGCGAAAGAACGACATGGGCGGTCGTACCTCAAAAGTGTTTCCAGCACGCAAACGTGTTTATGCAGATGGTTTCGGATGGCCGCGAAGGCTTTCGAACCGAGCATCACAAAAAGGTGGCATTCTTCGTATCGTTGTTCGGTATAGAAATAACTTCTCGAGAGGTCAGCAGACGACATCTGAAGCAGCAGCAAAAGCGGCTTCCAGCAGCAACAGCTCCGGCCGTCTGCTGTCACGCCCGGGTACTCGTACCAACCCACACGCGCCTAATCCAACGTTCCTGTTTCGATAACCGAGTGACTCTTTTCCTAAGCAGCTCTGCCGCTGGCATGGAAAAAAGAGAGAAGATTAAATGGACACGAGGCAGCAGTACCCACTGCACGGAGAAGGTTGGATGACCGCGGCTGCGCGGAACGGGCGTGTCGACCGCTGGCAACGGCGCTGTACTTCAACTGAGACGGTGCAGTGCGAGTGGTTACCGAACTCCTGCTGTTCTGCTGGCGTTAATTGTAAAAGCTTTGTGCAGAAATGATTAAATCGAAAGCTTTCTTGGTGGTGCGGATGGCGTCCTGTCAAAAGATTCATACATTTCTCCGTAGACCTGCTGGTCGACCGAAAAGCTGTGGTAAGGTCTCTGCACACACGGCTCGTGCATGATACCAGGCTTCCGCTGTGTCAAGGCGGTTATTTGAAAATCTCGTAATAGGAACGGTTCCAGATAAGACAATACACGCATCGGTCATGAAGAAAGAATGCACCCTTTATCTCATAAACCGCGTATCGGTATACATATAGATCATTCGTTTACTTGGTGCGCGAAAAATCGTCGCATGGATTCATTCTTCGTTTGCGATTTTGGTCTTTGAAGGTTTGGCCATCGATTGAACGCACTTTCAGAGAAGGTTGCACGCACTATTTGTTAACGTTCTAGCGCTTTTGCCGCAGTTTTGACGCTAGAAAGATTCGCGCTCTCTCAACTTTATTTAGGAAAAGATGGTATTTTTTTTTTGCTTGCAAAAGCAAAAATAATTGATTGATTGATTGTGGGGTTTAACGCGCCGACGCAACGCAGGTGATGAGGCGCGCCGTAGTGGAGGGCTCCGGATTAAGTTTGACCACCTGGGGATCTTTAACGTGCGCCGAAATCTCGTACACACGGGCGTTTTTGCTTTTCGCCTCCATCAGAAAAGCGGCCGCCGCGGCCGGGAATCGAACCCGCGACCTCGTGCTCAGCAGCGCAACGCCTTAGCCCAATAAAGAGGCATGATATTTTGCTGTAAAGTATGATCTATGCCAGGCTGAAATCACAAACATGTCCTGCGTAGCACCTTAAGGGTTTCAAGGGATCCCATTAACACCAGTATCAAGCGCACGAAACATACGCAGAAACGCACAAGAAAATGAAGGGGAACACAGCCGCTTGTGACGCGTAATTGGCAAGAGTTAAATACTATAGTTAATTATAGTTACACAAGCACACTGGACTATAGTTCCACCTAACAATAGTTAACCAGCTTAATCAGCGCTGCTGCTGTTAACCAGCTAACCAGCTGGTTAACAGCAGCAGCGCTGTTAACCAGCTTAACCATGGTCTGCTGCTGTTACACGCAAAGTGAGTTGGTGTTTCAAGCGGTCGCGTGGCCTTTGCAATGGTGGACTAATAGAGGATTTTCAAGCTACTGTCACAACAAAAAAATATTACAAGTTTGTATCAAACTATTCAAAGCAACGGTCGCAACATTATCTCTTTGAATGCGCCGCTTAGCGATTTTTTATTACCAAAGCGCGGAATGTAAAAACACCCAGTCAGCACTGTTCACCAAGCCGTTGAATAAGCCGAGGTAAGCCAAAGCCAGCGTTGGAACAACATTTTGTTATTTTCTTCCTTTTGCCACGCCGGATCGTTTCTTCTACCTGACACTGCTTCGCGTCACTGAAGTGTTCAGTGTGTCTTGTTTGCTTTATTTTGCCATATTATATTTCAGCGCCTTCGTCATCTCCGCTGTCCCAAACACGCGCTTTGCTTCGTGCCGCGCGGCACTCTGCCAACTGTAGTCGTAGTCGACGCCATGTTTGTAGTTTAGGAGCCCAAACTTAGGTGGGAAAGCGAAGTTAATGCGGACCATGGTTAGCGAGCCAACTCAGTTTGCTCTGACGTGCAACTCTGGCCGACTGTGGTTAAGTGTAACCGCGGTTAGGTTAACCATGATTAAGGGTGCCCGTGTAACTAGTATATAAGACACGTACTCAGAGGGTTGTTGGTTGGATCTCAAATAGGGATGCATATTATTTAAAATTTGTTTGCTTTGTAGGTTTTCGAAATCCCCATTTTCGTGCTAAAGAAAAAGAACTCAGAGCCCTTCCGCCTTACAAAGAGAAAAGTACAGCGAAACTGGCGATCTTGAGGGCGATCTTGATATATTGGGGCTTAGCTACATTGGGTATTTGCTATACAGTAGAACCTCGTTACAGCGAAGTAGTATCCGGGCAGCAAATTAGTTCTTTATATCCGATGTTTGTTGTAAAAGCACAGACAGAAATCGGCTCTAACAAATCGACAATCTAGATCACGCGAGAATACTTGATAATAAACGCATTAGGTTTCGAACCCGCTGTACAGCAGGTAATCATTAGCTGCCTCCTTGTGGCATTTCAAACTAAATGGACCGGAACATGGCAACGTGAAATTACAACAAAACAAAGTACGTTTGACAAAACAGGCCTGCGTTCCAGTTTATTTGAAGGATGGGATCTTCGCCTGGCGGATATTCACTGCCCTGCAGGATGAAGTTTTCCAGTGTCCACGCACGAAAGGGTTTACTAAAGCGGCTTTTCTACTTTTGCAGTTTTGCAAACTGTTATCTTCTATACTTCATATTTTGATTTTTTTTAAATTATCTAACTAGTATAACAAGCCAACAAACGCGTGAACTATTTCTTCGTTATAGCCGATATCGCGCACGGCACTGGCGGTTTTTGTTTCGATATAAAAAGAATAAGTGTCGCTGAAATGACGCGTCACCAACCAAAGTTCGTATTGAGTTCGCTATAGCCGATAATTCGATCTATCAGTGTTTGTTATAACGAGGTTCGACTCTACTGTTTTAAAGCGACTGGATCAACACGTCACGTACTAAAGACACACATTGGTGGGTAGAGAAAATGACGTCTTATTGCAGCGCCGCTGCGCCAATCACGGCGCAGGCTCTGGTGCGCCGCTCAGGTGGCCGCCGAAGAGCGCGCGGCATTGCGCAATGTCAAAGGGGGGAGAGACACCCCGCGTGGCGAGGAGAACAGAAAGAGGCGTCGGCGGTTGGAAGGAGTGAGGCTGTAACTATAGTCCCTCCGTAGACAGCCGTGCTTCACTGTGAAACACGCAATGGGGGAAAGCCATCTTACAAAGACCAAGCTTGCACTGATCCCCTTTAAGTCGGTTTCCCCTATAAATACAAATATATTGCGGAGAGGACATTTTCTAGTTCAATAAAAGCCGTCTTATATAAAAATATGGAGGCTGTAGGTCCTTCTTTTACTTTTTGTGATTTTCCCCATACTCTGAAAATTGTAGGCGTATACGCTCGGTGTGTCGCAGGAGACAGTCTGGTGGATGCTAGCCATAGGCAGCGCCGCAGTAAAAGGCAAATTATTGAATGCAGAGCATTTCAGTAACTCACGATGTCACCCGCGTTGACGTCCGTAGTCGTAGTCCGCACCCCTCCCCCTACACTATATAAAAAAAAACACTATCCGGCGCCTGGTTTCGATCCCTCGACCCTGTGGGCGGGACGCAATGTACATGGTGCTCTACCCCCTGCGCCACAAAGCCGACACAGAATGGGAGGCTACGAACGCGCCTTATATCCTTGACTCATTCAAACTACGTCAAGAAGCTGCTGATACAACGCATTCATTACCACCAACTCCCCAAACACTAAACGGTAACGCAATACACCCACCCCCTATGCGACGCATTTACTCGAGTCGGCCCAATTTTTTTTACTTACACAGTTATCGCGCGGGACTGCTGGCTCGGAAAAGCGCTTTTTGTAACACAAGGGACAAACGTAGAGCGAAAGAAAACCAGACAGAACGAGTGAGGCGCTTCTAACAACTGAAGATTATTCAAGAAAGAAGAAGGAAATATATGGATGATCCGCCACTTATGCCAACACTGTGCACATGCGTCAAATTTCTTTGTTTATTTATACCGGAGATACCGGATATACTTTGTTTATTTATACCGGAGATACCGAATAAAAGAGTCCACTCGCATTGACGGAGTTTCAGAGGACCTTTGAAAAATACTGGTCGTGCTTCACCAACTCGCCCAAGCTTCCACGTGGTACTCGAATGAAGGAAGACGAGATGTGCCGCTCCGTTTAGCACATCTGCATTGAAAGAAATTCTCGATTATATAGTGTCGTACACTTAAGTAGTACTCTAGTACGGAAGTAAAATTTCCAGATGGTATTTCGCTAGAGCACAAAAAAAAAAAGAAGTCGTGGAGGTGCGGGGTATCGATCCCCGTACCTCTCGCATGCTAAGCGAGCGCTCTACCATCTGAGCTACACCCCCGACAAGGCACTCCTGCAACTGAAGACGTACTTCAAGCTTGAAATGAGATCAAAAGTGCGAGAGTGTGCACGTTCTCTCAATCCCGCTTAAGAAATTTGGGTCAGCACACTGGGAAAGGCCGCTTGCGCCATTTCCGACAAGGAAAGGGTTTATATCTTCGGAAGTGCCGCCTTGGAACACTTTCGCGAGTCGTTCTCTATTTTCGCCTGTAGTGTCCGCACACTCCGTAAATGCGTTGGATAAACGTGAAGTGCCGCAAATACAGCCCATTCTTTTGACTCTGAGATCAGAATGGTTTTTGGTGGCGTTTTCGAGAACACTGCAAACAATGGAGGATTCATCTTTGCGATTTACCTGCCTTTCCTGCTCTTAAATCGTGTTTATGCCGAGCAGCCACGTGTGGTAATACCTGAAAATAGGCAATATTGCTAGGATTGCTTGCAAAATATCTTCTAGTTGACTAATTAAATATTTTAAAGGAAACTAATAAGTTCTAATAAATAATTAGTATTTAGTCAGTGAATTGCTAATAAGTCTGTTACCTATTCAGACAATATTGCTAAGATTTCTTGAAAAGTACCTTCTAGTTGACTAACTAAATATGTTAAAGTAAACCAATCAGCTCTAATAAATAATTAGTTAGTATACACTAATTAGTAGTCAGTAAATTACTAACAAGTCTGTTACCTATTCAGACAATATTGCAAAGATTGCTTGCAAAATATCTTCTAATGGACCAATTATTAACTTTAGTAAACTAATCAGTTCTAATTATGAATTATTTTTACCAGCAGTCAGTAAATTACTAATAAGTCTGTTACCTATTCAGTCTCCTTGTTTGAATTCGCGGAATAGCACATTCGTTTCATTTTGTTCAATTTTAAAACACACAAATCTCGTCAATTAGATAGGATATTAGTTTCCAAGCTTCAGAGATATTTATACCGCATGAAATTGGTTTTCTTCCCTCCAATTAATGATATATTGTTACTATTGTTATCCCCACGATTTTTAAACAAGCGTGTGTGGCTCCGCTGCATGAAAGTGGTGTTAGAAATAACGCCGAAAACCATCGGTGTATATTGATTATTCTCACAATTTCCTTAAACTTAGAAAAACACGTTCACTTGGTTGTACTGAGTTCATTTTTTAATCCTGTAATATTCTCACGTCAAATCAAATGGTTTAATCTCTGGGCAAGGCACAAAGCAAGGGTTAGAAAGAGTGAGCCATGTTTTGAAGTTTGCAATTGGAAAGATTGAATTTACTTGAACCCTGTTTTAGGGCGTTTTTAAAGCGCTTGATATCTGTAAACCACGGTGTTTTACGCGAGAAGCTATTTTATTCAGGGATTCGAGCCTGTTCTTGTCTTTTCTTGTTAATTATTTTTGTAATCGATCCAAAACCGGCAGTTCAGCCATTACTCTCTACAACTAACAGTGTATCACAGGGTTTCATTTCATGTTAGTGATCAAATGAACTCTCGTTCATATTCAAACCTGTTGAATACGCAGGTGGTGTGCGTGCGTGCGTGTGTGGGTGTGTGTGTGTGTGTCCCTTTCGCATTTTTTTCCTACCGCACGACGTAACACTATGTGGTTCAATCACATAGTGTTACGTCTTGCACAGTTCGAAAGTTTCGAATTGTGCAAGAAAATTAAACGATCGTACGAAGACGACAACAGAGACAAGATATATCGCTATTTGTGCCTCCCCTACTTGCCTCCTTTCATGGTATCTTACGCAGTTCAAGAAATATGGGATACCAATCGTCCCCGATGCCATTCTCTGCTTACGCATATTTTTTTTTTTTCTGTCGTTGGTGGTCGCGGGCTAACCTGTCTACGTTTCTGCCTCGACCTGCGTGTCCTTTCCAAACACCTCTGGAGGCAAGGACAGGTGGGGACAGGTGATCGGCCTGTATGGTCCAATGATCGCATAGGGTCGTGTGCTCTCCTCGGCGGTACTGGTTTGAGTGTGGCCCGGTCTGAATACTTGAGCAGCTGTACAACACTGCTGCAACGATTCCCGAAGCGGTGGCCATCCAGCGGGGGGATATTTTCCGCCGGCCAGCGCACCCGTCGCTGGAAGGCTCGTTGTCGGTCGGTGGCTCCGCATATCCTGTCGGCGGGGGCCACGGACCGTGCAGCGGCCGCCGATCCCCTCGGCTGGTCGCCCGCGCGAGCACGCCACCGGACGGACGAACGGCCCAGGTCGGCCGGTCCGGCGCAGCTGCGTTTAGTGCAAAGAAAGCGGCCACAGCAACGGGCCCCCATGCCGCGCGGTCGAGCCGCGGCGTCAAGGCGGTGGCCGGCAGCCAAGGCTGCTCACAGATCGCGTTCGTGGAAGAACGCTGCGTCCACAAAGGCGCACCGCGGGTTGAAGGGAGGGCCGCGACCTTGCGCGCACGAGGGTGACAATGGCCGTGACCGTGCATGCACCGGCAGAGCGGCCGGCCGACCTCGCAGCGCCGTTCATTCCGCGTAGCCGCTGAAGGAGAAACGACAGTCGGTACGACGGCTGAGCGGAGTTGGTGGTCCCGGGCCAGACGCAGAAAGGATTTTTCATCTATTTCACTGCTTTACGGGGCCACATAGGGTCCCTCCTTTGATGCCTTGCTGCGTTTAATGAGGAGTTAATTACCGGATTTCACGCTGCTTTGGGTACCACCATTACATGACCGCCGCAATGAACTATGGGAGAAGGAAGTTGAAGCCAGAGGTGTGTGGTGATGATGGTAATTGAAGCCTCCTGTTGAAGACCGGCACCGTTGCTACCGATCGTTTCTGGGAGGCTGTAATGAGAGGAACTCACACAGCGAAAATTCCGCGCAGTGTTGCCCCTGAACATTCGTGAGGGTCGTTCTCGGCCCGCATGCCATGAACTCTGAATGGAAACGAGTAACGGATGGTATTAATTTTACTTGCCTGTGATTCGTATGTCAAAATGGGATATGAATAGCTCTTAGAGAGGCTATCTACCAGAAGCACAATTCTGACAGTAAAGTTGGCAGTGGAAGATTAAGAAGAAATGCTTAGATCCGTGAATTAGCAATAACTTTGAGATATATACCCTTCAAGTACAAAGAATGACGTTATCAAGTAATTAACTCGCTCTTGAAGCCTCCCCCTTCTCTTTCCTCAGCCATCATAATTTTGTGTACGACAAATAAAAACGCCAGTAATGCTTATCGACGGACAAAAGCAAATAGAGAACGTGATAACTATAGTGTTTATAACTACGCTCCGCCAGACCATGAGTTGTCGCAACCAATCACAACGTGGCAGCCGTTGACAACTACGTAAAAAAAGAGTGGAGACACTACGAAAGACCAATCAAAGCATGCCTCAAATGGATCTTGCAGCTAGAGTAGGAGTACAAACGTCATCAATTCTGCAAAATGTCAGTGCCTCGACGCTTGTATCGGGACTTGCAGCTTCAAGGAACGAAAAAAATTCCAGCCTGTGTCATTGAAACGCATTTACGTTCCACAGGCTGCGCCACTGAAACTTGTTGCTCTTTATGGCACCACACATTCTCTCGCACACGGGCACGCCGTTGGCCAAAGCTGCGTTTGTGGTTGTTGCTTTTGCTCGTTTAATTGTGACACACGCCCACTCGGGGTATTTGCCAGCAATCGGTTTTTTTTCGGCGTGTGTGCGATCGTAACACACGCAGTAGGGCGGAGGCATTATTTCAATCTGCTTCCACATTATGGTTGGCTAGGTGCTTACGCGGATGTTGTCGCGCTATCCCCCACTGCAGATGCCAAAGGCAGGAGCAACCAATGCAACATTGCAAATGAAGAAGTTTCCATTCCGTCGATCTCGCCCTTTCAGCTCCCGCTCTCCCCTAAACATGGCGTTTCCTCCTCTCCTGGCCACAAGACAATAACGATTTCGCTTCTTCTTGGCCAACGCCGGTTTGTCAAAGAACACTGATGAAAGAAAAAAAAAACGGATTGCAAAGTACGCGGATGCTCAAAACTTCCCCTGCGAACAGCTGATTATCAAAAAAATAAAAGAAACGTCAGGCATTTTATCCCTCTACGCAATATGCCTCCAGAACGCAACCGGGAAGCGATGGCATGCTTTAAAGGAGCCATGAAGAGAAAATACAACTTGGTTTAATTTGAAAGAACTAGGATTCAGTATCTCACTCAGTTCCATTAGAACCACAAAAGATGTTTTTTTAACGATAAAAAAAAAACAAGAAGTATTTAAAAGCTTTCAAATTTCGCGCCACAGTGACGTATTATGAGCAAGAATGACGTCATACGGGCCAACAATAAAATATAATTTTCAGTGCGTTAACTGGACGTTAGCATTCAAGTGATGCGATCAAATGGAACTAGAGGCCCCATTACAGACGTCCAGTCATGTGTCGTCGCGACAGGTCAGTTAGGCGGCCGCCAATCGCACAAACAAGGTTCCGTGACGTCATAGAAAAGTTGCGGGAAATTGGCTAGGGGGTCGCGACTGCTTCACACGTTTTCTTTAATATCTCCGTTATTTGATCGAAGATTGCGATGATATTGGTATCATTGTTATCGGGACTAAGCAGTCTTTCTAATAAACCCAACCTGTATTTTGTCTTCATGGTTCCTTTAAGGCGAAGTATCGTGATTTTCTATTCAGCTCCTACGTGAGCGCCGTAGGGACTAGGATCCGTATGCCGGCCTTCAAATGAGTCGCCCACGTGGGCATCAAAATGTTTGATAAGTAATCCCGCAATGCTTTCACCGTTAGAATATTGGTTCTTCTACGAGGAACCATAATACATATCGCCAGGAGCTGTCTGGGGTGATGGGGGAAGTTAGGAGCCGAGCGAAGTGCGCGCCGCAGATGCGTTCAAATTTAAAAGCCAGGCGGCGCACCCCTAGCGAGGAGGCGATACAATCGGCAGATGCCTCGGATCCTGGTCGTCGTCGTCGGGGCGGCTGCCCTTTTCCGAGGCGTGGGCTTCTCTTACCTCCCCGCACCGGCTCAAAGCAGCGCGGCATGCCTCGGCTCCCTGCATGCCTCGGCCGGGCCCATCGGCGGCTGGGAGCAACGCGCGAGAGCAGGGCGGCATCTTTGACACGGGGTCAAGGACGGGCCCAGGAAGCGGGCAACCAGTCTCCCCGGTCGACGACGCGTGTCTGGCGCACGCGCTCTGAAACGTTACTGCTGGGGGAACTCTGTTCAGTGGGCGGAAGGTAATAGTAAACGCGTGTGCGGCCGCCTTCAGACTCCACTCTCGCCGTAATGAAGGTGAACAAAGGCTCCGCGTTCATTACTAATACGGCAATGGCAACGCTTGCAAAAGTGAGCACGAGGGAGGTATTCTCAGTGCAGCTAACGAGGTCAGTCCGTCACAATGTTGGGCTCGCTATTTCAGAACCGACGTGAGTGCGTGAAACTAAGGCAGTTCCACGGTGATCCACTGGGGTTGTTGGCGGGGAGCTTGGTCTCGTACGGTTGATGACTTGGGACATTACATTGGCGCATGAACAGTAGGTTTGGAGGCACTACTTTCTGGTGCGCCTAGAAAGATGAGAGGGAGGGGAAGGGGCTGCCTCTAGACCCTCCACAGACGTTCGAACGAAAAACTTGAATGTTCTCTCGGAAACATGCATATATCCTACTTCATGATCATGATGGCGCAAACCACGCCTTCTCTCTTGTTTACTGTTGCGTTGTCGCCGTCGTCTGGCCACGCCCAGCTGTCGTATCGTTAGAAGTGAAGAGCGAATATCCATCTGTTTCTTTTGTATGCCGCGCAAACTACCTTACGTGATAGGAACGGTGTTTCACCCTGTCTTCAATCAAACGAACTTTTCGTCTTTGATCACCGATGTTCCAGATCTGATTCGATGGTTTTCGAAGCATTTATGCCGAAATATAAATGCTCGCAAGGCAAGCATTGCGGTATCCGCGTCTACGACACTCGCCTGCGCACGTCACTTTGTTGACTGCTCTGTCACCGGTTGTGTATTTCTTGAGTCCTAATTAGCAGAGCACAAGTTCGCTTCAATAAACTTTTGTTCCCCGAAAAAACCTGCGTCCTCCTTGGATACGAGACAATATCACATTTGAGGTTTCGCTTGGCGGAGATGTATAATAGGCGCGCCGTATCGGAGTAATTTAACCCTGGAACAATGGAGTCATTTAGGAGTCATGTTGTTAGGAGTCATTGAGACTAAACCACATGCCACTTCAACGCAAACACCCATTCGGGATAGTGACGAGGATGTTTTATTTGAACGCCCTCTCGACTTCTAATTGCTGCTCAGCCTTAGCTAGCCTCCGAGACAACTGCAATTACCCAACAGCAAATTAAAAACCACTCACGGGCGCGCCTTAAAAGCGGCACAGGAGAAGGGGAAGTCGAGTGCCACCGGGAGTCCTAATGACGGAAGAACAAGGCGGGGCGCACTATACTCCGTCAGGCTTAGGATTAGAATGTCAGAACAAAAGCAAATGAAACAACGGCAAATAAAATAAAAGAAACACTAAAGCAAGTTTGGTTCGAAAAGAACGGCGATAGAGTCACTACAATCCGCGTACATGATCCGTTAATGTTTCCAACACAATTAAACGGTTTCATACTACGTGTTAGATGCACCGATGCGTACGTGCGCGCTCTCTGTGACTTTCATAGAACAGCATTTATAAGCTCAGAAAGCATGCCTTATTTACGGTTGACGTCGCTGCACAACGGGGCCGACTCCTTCAGCGGTAATCATTATTAAATACCTCCCATCCTACGCCGTTTCGACCTTGACACCCCTAATTCGTTCGGAATGCGCTAAGTTTTGTTTTAAAGGAACAGACCAACCGATTTTGATGGTATGCATGTCCTCTAGCTCGTATGAAAGCCAGCGTTTTATACAGCGGGTTAACCACAAGTATTTTGTAAATACATTGGTGGAAATAAATTTAATTTTGCGCTAAACTTTCTAAAGTCGGAAAGGTGGCGCCACGTAGTGTCTAATCGTGACACTACGTGACATTACCAACCAACAGCTCCACCGGTTTCAATGCGTGATTCAAAAACTGCATACACGAGTAGGAATTAAAGACTGCATTTTGCTATTGTTTTTGCAGGAGACAAGTTTTTAAATACCTTTTTTTACATCCTACGTGCAGTAGACAGTAGGTGCGGTGCGCGTCACTGTCACGGTTGGCAGAATTCGTTTTGGTGGCACACGTAAACCATGGTAGAGCTGAAAATTCCGCTTTCAGGCGTTCTGGGGCTCTATCGGGAAGGCCGTCCCGGTTCAACGTGTTTGAAGTGATGCCCCTTCATTTGAGATAGAGAGCATGGCTATACTCTACAAAAATCTATTTTTTGTCCCTTTAAATGCTTAAACACTTTAATGTGGACTCAACGAGGAAAGCCGCCTCCATGCACTTCTGTAACACTTGATGCGTCACGCTTTCACCACATACCAAATTGCTATTAATAAAGGGTGCTAGGGCCTTCCTCAAATTTCGTATACCTCCCCGAATAAATGTTTTCTCAGCAAAGCATCTCGGTGTACTTGTGAAGCCGACTTTCGAGTTATACATTGTTATTTAACTGTGTATCTCGCAGTTGTAATCAATATTGATAATGGTAGCATATTTTTCTCCAGCAGCAGAATCGTCACGACTAAATTCAGCAATTTATTGATTCGAATTTATTGCGCCAGCTTCAGCCTGGCTCTGTAAAAGGCTTGCGTATAAAAAGATCGGTCCATACGAAATCTGCTACCTTTAGGGCTCGGACCAAGCTTTATCGACGCCAGTGACTCGTCACGATTGATGTGGCGCTTAATAAAACGGTTATCGTCGGGAAACGCAGTAAAGTCGTGCGACGTCAACATTTGTCATGGCACGAAACATCTAACGTGGTTAGAAAAAGAATGGCCACAACTTTCATCATAATTACAAGTCCTTATATCGCAAACACTCTAAAAAAAGGTCAGCTAATTTCCTGCACCCCGTCCTCATTATGTGCTTAGTACGAATAGCCGGAAACTATACGCGAGAAACAACAACAACAAAAACACTCTGAAGGATTCGCCTTTTTGCGAAGAGAACTCCAAAGCATCGTCGTTTTCTTTCTTTCTTTTTGTTTTTGGTGGGGGAGGGGGGGGGGGGGGGGGGAGTCTTTGCATTTTTGTTGTTCGACAAGAACATTTCATTCGTGTGTTCAATTAAGCGGTCATGATGGAGCGAATTAGTTTTAAAGAAAAATAACTGTCAAAATGACTTGCTGAGTGAGCAAGCCCACAACACAGTAGATGCTGTGACAAGGGGAACTGGTGATAAACTCCGCCAACCCCTCGGACGCCCTCGACTACCTCGAAGCCCTTATGTTGTTCCTGATAATAATGAAGAAAAGCCGCTCACGCCTCTAATACCTGTGCTACACGAGCGTTTGGAAGGACATTTCAGTCGAATGACCTTCGAAACTTCAAATGTCATTCGAACTGGAAGGACTTCTGTCGATCTACACGGCCATTCTCAAAGGCAGTTGAAAGTTTCCGCATTCGCCGGCCATGTATTCGTGTCACCACTGCTACCATTTTTCGTTCTTGGCAAAAATGTAATTTTAGAGTTAAAATGGGCAAAAAAGCAATTATCAGAGACCAAATTGATAACTATCTACAAGCGCGCAAAAAACGTGCACAAGGCAGCCAGTTTCTTTTTGTCTTTTTTTCGCACCACCAGTGTTGAGAGTACCAAGTGTAACGTAGTATTTTGGTTACATACTGCCGCTACTGTAGCATGAAGATTTCAGTGAAGAAGTCGAAACGTTGCAGAGGTTTTAAAGATTAACTTGTTTACTTTACTGATGACATTGGTTACATTTACCACATACAAACTTGAAACAATTACACTTATTACAAAGATGAAAAAGACAGTCAAAAGATTAAGAGTACTCAACGAAACATGGTTGGCGGGCGAAGGGCTCCCGGCGTCTGGCCCCGACGATCGGCAGCAAGCGGCTCTCCTGGTGTTGCTCGCCCTCTCCCCTCAATCGCCAGAGGGGCCGCGTTATATTTGCTTTGGGGGGACGCATTGGGGGAAAAAGCGCATCCTAGCGTGTGCGGACTATCGGGAGCAAGTCTTAGGCACATCCGCAGCCAATCAGGAAGACGCTTCTAAGCTCCAATCAGACATGTCCCCGCCAAAGTGAAAAGGACCAAAAACACAGACACAAGGTTTCGACTCGAAAACGCACGCTTGGAGAATTACGGGCGTAGAGCAAGTAGTTAGACAAAACGCACTAAAGTAAACAGGGGAAAAGGGAAGGTCGTCGGAAGAACACAGCGGCCCGCGTAGGCGCGCAACGGGGGGTCGGAGACGCCAGTGCGTGCGGTAACAGAAGCCGAGGCGAGGGTTCGCTTCCCCCAACAGCCGTCGTCTCCCGGTCGGCCGACGGGCAGACACACGCGCCGGAGCCGGAGCCGTTTCTCAGAAAAAATGGCCAGGGTCCAGCCGCGTCCGAAGCGCTTTTACACACAACACTTTGGAGGAAGAGCCCTGGCTGCGGGCACAGAACGCCAAAACCGAACGAACAACATCAAGAGCGGCTCCGGTCTTTTCGGTACAGGACGTTTCGGTACAGGGCGTTTCGGTACGGTCTTTTCGGTGCACGGGTGTTTCGGTGCACGGGCGTTTCGGGACACGGGCGTTTCGGGACACGGGCGTTTCGGTACAGGACATTTCGGTACAGGGCGGTTCGGTACAGGTCGTTTCGTTTCGGCGAGCGCTTTAGGCTGCGGGCGTTGTTTACGGGGTGGTTACAAGCACGGAATTTGTACCTATTTATTACAGATGTTCTTGTTCGAAATTGTGCGTTATTTTAGGCCAGCAGTTGGTTATGCGGCCTTCTCAAAAAAACCTCTGCTGATTTGTTAAATATTAGCTGCGATATTTGTAGCATTCAGACAACCTATAAGTGTTCATTATTTTGTTTCTTATCGACCTATTATCACCGTCTTTTTTCACTCGTTTTTTTGCCGACTTATTATCACCTGTTTATTTTTTTGGAAATCAGTGAGGTAAATATTTTCTTTTCGTACTTTGCGGAGACCCTTCGACAACGGCTGCGGGAATGAGTCCCAACGCACGGGGAAGGAACCTGTCCCTTTATAACGTAATGACAAAGAAGTTGCAATTTATTGTGTTTCTGCATTTGTGTGCGTTGCTTTCTTCTGATAACGCAAGTACTTGAGATATTATTAGCAATGAATTACGGAAGGCACCTATTGTACCTTGCCGCACGCTTCCGTCCCGACTTATTCGTAGTTAGCAGGGACTGCGGCGGGTTTATTGTGTTTGTGAATGAAATTTGGAAATGCTGTGTAATGACGTTGAAAGCACTCTGTAATGTTTTATGCAGCATACATACAGTTATTCATCTTCGCAAGGACTGCTAATCTGTAATTCTTGGCGTTTTGCTAATATGGTCGTGACCTGAGACCAATGTCACCTGCTGCCCCCCATAATCAGTACTTTTTTGAGCCGCACACCGTTAAAATGATCTTCGCAGAAGCAGGTGTCGGCACGACATTATACATGACATATATATATAAAAAAAACAAGTGCCGACTGCAAAAGGCATGCTGCAGGTTAAAATGAGCCGCTGCAACTCAAATCGCGTGGGATGATGTAAGTGAAAAACCTAGTGTAATACTTTAGCGCTACTATTCCGACGGATAATGTTTCTAACTGCACTGTTAAACAATTTCATTCTTATTTATAAGATAGGTGCTTACTTAGTTTAACAGCCCGGAAGAGCGCTTAGTACTAAGTGCGTAAGAAATATTTCCCTCAGCAAACATGCACGTCAAAGCAGCGTCCCCGAATAGGAGCCACGTTGGATCGCGGCTCATTGGTACCTCTGAAGTTTACATACGGTACTTTTGTGACAAAGAACTTCGCTACTCAGAATAAAATTTAAAAAAAATGTCTAAGTAATTGAATAATCGATTCAAAGAACATTTATGCGAAAAGTAAACAAATGAAACAGGACCGAGGAACTATCCTTAGATATTTACAGGAGAAATCGCTGGAAAAGTATGGGGATTCGTAAGTAGACGTTAAGTAATCACAATATGAGGTCAGAAACCGTCTTAAAAAATATATATCCTAGAGATCCTGTGCAAAATCAAATCAAAACAAAAACAAAATAAAGAACTAACTGATATGTTCATGCAGCGAAAACTCCTTAAACCCGTAATTTTTTTATTCTGGACCAAAATTTTGGACCGAAGGGGCTACGGAATCCCAATGGAGGTTCCCCGTGGGGTCAGTCACCTGTCTTCCCAGAATTTCTCTGGACGCACGGGGAGTGGGGCAGGAGCGTGCATGGCTTGCGGCGGAGCTTGCCTAAAACGCTCGCCCTATAGATCGGGCTCCCGCTGACATTCGTGCCGCTAACCATTCGGGGTACCAAGGCATGGTTTTTTTCGCAGAATGCGCCGAAGCGCAAGCGATCACGTGGGCGAGGACGAGATGGGAAACGCGAGGACGCAAACAAAAAAATTCAGTCCTGCCAGAGGACGAATATTCAGTTTTTCTTTTTTTTTATTGCAGTGTTTAACGCGCCGACACAACGCAGGCGATGAGGCGCGCCGTAGTTCATGGAGGGCTCTGGATTAATTTTGACCACCTGGGGATCTTAAACGTGCGCCGAAATCTCGTACACACGGGCGTTTTTGTTTTTCACCTCCATCAGAAAAGCGACCGCCGTGGCCGCGTATCGAACCCGCGACCTCATGCTCAACAGCGCAACGCCTCAGCCACTGAGCCACCGCGGCGAGTAGAAAATACATGATGATATTCTCGCTAAAGAAACGAAAATGAACAATTAAGCTATACATTTTCTGGCTACGGTTACGCAAATAGGCATTTTTTTTGGCAAGGCTGCATACATTTCTACTGGCCTAAAATAACGCAGAAATACAAGCAACAACAGTTGTAATAAACAGATTCAATTTGCGTGCTTACAACTCCATGTTAACAACGCACGCGAATTTGGCCGCGTCAAACGCTCGCTCGAATTCGTTTTCGTACCGAAATGACCTGTACCGAACCGCCCTGTACCGAAATGTCCTGTACCGAAACGCCCGTGTCCCGAAACGCCCGTGTCCCGAAACGTCCGTGTACCGAAAAGACCGTACCGAAACGCCCTGTACCGAACCGCCCTGTACCGAAAAGACCTAGACCCCATCAAGAGACCTCGGCTTCGCGACACAAGTTACCTCGTAATCGTAGAGCGAGTGAAAAATTATGAAGATCTTACACTTAAAACACAAAGTTTTGCTCGTTCATAATTATTTTTGTTATTACGGCTTGCAGAAACTGCGCCCGAGGGGACGACCGTTCGTGTTTCAAAGGCCTTTGAGACTCTCAAAGGTCAGTTGTCGTGCTCCTTTGACTCAAATGTCATCTTCAGCTTAACCAAATGCCTTTGAAAAACGTCGTGTAGCAGCTCAAAGGTGTCATTTGAGTCAAATGGCATTCGACTCGAAGGCCTTCGAAACGCTCGTGTAGCACGGGTATAACAGGCTTTCACACGAGTTTCACATCCTTACAAAGCCTTTTTCTGCTACCCCAACATCCTCTTAATTGAAGGTATGAAAGTAAATTGCAGGTGGCTCCCATCGTAGTACAACGCGGCAGTCTTGAACCGGGTGGACCCCCCTTGGGCTGCTGCACCCAAAAATAAAACGCGTGGCCGAGCGACAACAGCTCTACAGGTCAGACCGGAAAACGTAAAGGCGTGAAACCTCGACTCGATATACTCCACGTCATTCTTCGAGCCCGCGAAACCGGCCCCAAGAACACGTCACCGCAGGCATACCAAAAGGGCGAAGCCGCGCTGCTTTCAACAAATCGTTTCCTCAATCGGTGTCAGTTACCCGGCGAGGGGAAGAGGTGCATTGCTACATTCTCGCACGATCGCGATGTTTTTCTCGGCGGCCGTGAGAATAAGAAACCGAGGAAGCTGGGGCAAAGTGCAACCAACGGGCGAGCCGGGAGGAGCGAGAGCGTTCCCCCCTGCCGCAGCCCCCTCCATCCGGTGTGCGCATCTCAGCGGGAAATCTCGCCGGGCGAGAGCGCAGCCAGCCAGGCCCGAAAAGGCAGCAAGAGGCGAGCCCGGCAGGAGGACTGGCAACTTCGCCCTGGCCTCCGTCGCCTCCCGGAGCAGTGTAGTAGTCGGCCCGGGCCGCACCGTCTTTCTGCTGCTGCTGTTCTCTTGCTTCCTCTTCCACCGAAAACAATGGCCGGGCGCGAGGGATCGACGATCGCCGGGGCGATCACCGCACACCACCCTCCACCTGCCCTCGCGTCCACCCTCGCTTTCGCTCCCGTTCATTTGCCCCTTCGCCTTCCGCTCTCACCCGCGATGCTTGGCTGAGTGGAATATGCAAGCGGATTACCGCGTTTTCCTGCTATAACAAGCCGGGAACTACAGCTGGTAATGGCCATGGCCACTCTGCTTCCGCTCAACTCGGATTGCGAGCCTAGTAGCAGACAGCAGTTCTCAGGCACCCTTTCTTGAATTACAAAATACAGGAACAGTTTTCAACCAGGAAACACTAGGCTTAAGACGTACGTCACCTGTGTTTCTCCGTCAACCACTCGAAGGCCTAGATTTTTCCTGGTTCTACCACTAGCGTTGATGCATCGTATGCGCCTCCAATGAGGGCGACGCGACCGTTCTTTCGTCCAGTTCTCAACTGCAGCATCACGGCAAGGTGAGGTGGACATAAAATTGGTGCTACAGATGAGCCCTTTCGGGTCACAAATTGCAATCTGTTTCACCCAGAGCTGATGAGAAGAGTGAGATCAGCATCCTTTGCTTGGTGCGGTGCAATGCTGGTTCACCGCGGGAAAATCCAGCGTGATGAGAGCCCCGGTCTACGTGTTGCAACTGAGGCAGGAATGAAGGTCCCGTGGTCGAATTTGACCCGAGTAGCGTATGCAAGTTCTGCCTTTCAGCCTCCAGGACGTGTGGCCAGTTTTAGATCTTAGGGACATGCAGACAGCACATGCTCATCCGCAACCATACTAGATGGTGACTGACGCTTTAACTCGTGTGGCCATTGCTTGATAAGCATAATGAGTTACTCTGACCTCTGATGGCCCACATCCAATTTATTGTATGGTCAGCATTCCTTCGCCAAGCTTGGCGTTTTCGGATCATATTTGCTGCTACTTACCGCTTTGTTATTTCCCGGCTAAATGACAAAAACTAAATAGAACTGAGGTTCCCTTGCATCGAGACGAATGGTAGGCTAAGCTCTAAGCTGCCCAACTAATTCCATACTCTGTACTCTGAAGGTGAAATGAGCTACCATTCTATGCTACTAAGTAACGTTTTCGCTAGTTCTACACGCCTTCGTAAGTGCTGTTCGTAGTCTAAAAGCTGCTAAACATAGATGAGGTTGCAGTGAATTATGTACAAAAGCTTCATCCCATTGACCGGTGATGTCAACCAACTCTTACGTATATTAATGCTCCATCCTTTACATTCAGTTATCACTGCATTTTAAGCATCGGTTATCGTTGTCCCTATGAAAGGCAAATAAAATTACTTTAGAGATTAAGGCGCTACAGTCAATCCACGACACCGATTCAAGTAAACTCCATTTTTGGTCCTGTTGATGACCTGCCCAACGACATTTACAGAGTGGTTGATAAAACATCCTTCTGTTCTTCTTCTTCAACTTCTGTTCTAGCTCTGCTTTGGTACGTCGCCTTTGCAACAAAAAAGAAAAAAATCTGTACGTTTAAGATGGAACTGGTGCAAACCCCCTTGTGTCCCGTTTGTGATGTTCCGTGGAAGACTGGCCACGTCTTGTCTGTTTGTCCGCGCTAGTCGTCGGCGCGAGAGACAATGGGAACGTTCGTGCGTGCCAGACATTTTTGCTTGAAAAAGTCTGGAGTCCCCTTGGACAGCGATGATGGTACGGTACGAAGTATGAAAGCTTTCTTAGGCTTCATAATGTCCTTGGGCTAAGGGCTAACGTGTGGCTCTACCTCCACTCTCTATATTTTTGTTGCTGTGTTCGTGTATTCCTTTTTTCTTGGCTACGCCATCACGCCAGACATAAGAGAGAGGTAGAAATGGATGCTACGGTTTGGCAAAAAAAAAAAAAAAAAAAAAGACTGGACGGCATTACACCCCCACCACCTCCTTTCCGTCCATGCACCCTCTACCATAAAAGTCGACCCAGCGTTGCAGCCAAGGAGGTTAACCTCCTTTGTTGCACCTTATATGGGAACGCGGCGAGCTGGGCGAAAAAAGGATGAGACACAGACCACACTATGTTCGTGCAAACTAAGAGTGTATTAAACCAAGGCATAGCCAAAAGGAAACGTACATGTCCCTCTAGTCTTTCGCTAAACATGCCAACCTTCTCCAGTGGACTTGAAATCGCCCGTGTGCGGCGCGGACATGACGACACCACCAACACACCGGTAAACCCTCTTGGAAAGTTATGTGGTCCGTGGGCGGAGTGGATGTGTGAAGCGATCCCATGCCACCTGCAAACATTATTTCTTTTCCTTTTTCTCTTCTCCCTTTCCTGTTATCAGCGTGAAGCGTTGGACCTCTCCTGTCTTCATCCATCCCTCCAATTCTTTCACATTTGATAATTACTTCATCAACCACCTGAAGTAGCGAGTCCAGCATTGGGCAGGGCTGACTTTTTCAGTTCCATTAAAGGATCTTCCCCATGTTTCTCTTCTCTCGATACGACGAATATACTCTGGAGAAGTCTGCAGCCACTTCGCGAAAATGTCATAAACTCCCGCGGCACTTTCAGGTGAGTGTTAGGTTAGGTTAGGTTAGGTTAGGTATAACTTTGTTGATGCCTGCAAAACAACGGTTTTTACGCGCCGCGACGCGGGCCTGGCGTCGTTCTAGGTTTTGCTGTTACTCTGCACAGCGCCAACGCATGTAACATGGACAAAGAATAGCGTCTCCTCGAAGAAAAATACGAAAAATTTTACCACCTGGCTACGAATGACAGAACTTGCAGCACAAGATGACAAATCTGTAGGAAAGCATAGCTGCAGCCATGACTACGCGATGCGGGGAGGCTTAGGCGAAGTAAAACACGGCAGTCATTTCGCTCGGCGATTGACTTTCGCTCCGTCTTTTCCCCCTCCGAGCGCAGTGCAGCAACCGTGCACGACAAGGAGGGGGGCCCCGATGGTCAGAGAGGGTTAAGCGCGGCGCTTTTGTTGTTTTCCTGGGACAGGTCTGCCGCACGCCTCTAATCGGGGCCCCACTGCGCACGATGAGCCCGGCCTGGGGCGAGGGCGAGGGCGGAGGGGAAGAGCTACGTGCAAAACAAGCCCCCGACGACTCACGAGAGCGCAGTGCAGCGACACCCAGCGATTCCCACGCCAATTAAAGGGGGCGCTGCACCAGCGAAGGTGCGCCCCACGGGTTATCGCGCGCTCCGGTGTCCATTCGCTACGCAGGACACGAGCTTCCGTTTCCCCTCGTTTGTCGTGCCACTTTTATTTTTATTTTTATTTTTTTTTCTCATTACGGTTGGTCTCTGGAGACATTTGTTACGGGCCGCCGTAGGACAACCTCGCACATCGTAAACTGTATCGGACCTATTTGAGAAAGCTTTCCAGTGCTATATATCTCTTGAGGCCCCTGACTGCCTCGTAGATGTATTCGGAGAATTCGGGGCTGTAGAGGTTCGATGAACGCTGTTGCAAGCCAGGAAGCCAGTGCCATTGATGGTTGTTGCTACAGTTGAAGCTCGTTATTACGAACACGGATATAGCGAATTATCGGCTATAGCGAACTAAATACAGGCATTGGTTGGTTACGCTTTGTTTCAGTGATACTTATTCTTTTATAACGAAAGTGAAACCGTGACAGCCGAGCGATATCGGATATAACAAAGAAATATTTGACCAGGAGGCTGAGAGACTCATTGGGAAAAAAACCCTGTAGTCCTAAAGTGCAGAAGTGTAAAAGCTCTTTTGTTCGTGGACACTGTGGAAAACTGCACCCTGCTCAGTGCGCTGAGTATCCACCAGACGGAGATCACATCCTTCATCAAATAAATAAGGACGCAGTCCTGTTTTGTCAAGAGAACCTTGTTCTGTTGTAATTTCACGTACTCGTGTTCCGGCTCGCTGAGCTCGAAATGCAACAAGGAGAAAGGTAAGGGTAACCTTGTGTATAGTGGGTTCGAAGCCTGAAAAAATGCATTTTTGCATCAAGTATTTTTGCGCGAGCCATATTGTCGATTCGTTAAAGCCGATTTTTACATCTACTGTTATAACGAATATCGGTTATAGCGAAGTAATTTGCTGTCCCGATACTACTCCGTTATGACGAGGTTCGACCGTATCATAACAATGACGACGACCCAAAGGAGCCCTCAAACTCCTTTTATGGGAAATTAAAAAAACAAAAACAAGATCGCAAACGATTACACAAAGGTAACGCCAGTATGAACTATTCGCGGTCCCGATTCCCTTGCCACTTCAGGCTTCTCCGGCACCTATTATCAGAAGTTATAATTTGTTGAGACTAATTATCGCGTAACAACGCATCCATATCAGTTCGAATATCAGCGCTGCAATGGTTTCCCTCACTGCTGTGCTACCTTCACGACAGCATAGGCGTACGTGCAGTGAAGCACCCTTTCCAGGCAAGCGCGTGATCATGGCACGGAGGCGACGAACAGCCGGCCTGTTCCCCTTGGCAGCTCCGGAAACAAGCCATGTAAGACACAATATAAAGTGTAAACGAAACGAACAGGCCTCTTTTATTTCTCAGTTTGGACTGCTCAAGAACTGCTCAGGACAGGTAAATAAATGAGACCAAGTATTGTAACGCACAACCAGTCGACTGACCACACTTCACGCAACGGCTCACTGAAAATATAATGGCGAACCTTCAACTAAAGTAGGTAATAAGGTGGGTCTTTTGACCACCCTTGACCACCCCTTGATGACAATACCCACAAGACATCACCAACCAAACGCACTAACTCCGTGCTTTGCGAGAACTGAAACATTCAAATTCAAATTTTCGTTTTTCCCGTGCACGATTTCAGGCTGGAACCAAATAACCGAATCATATCCTTCCAATACTGAGTAACTGCACATTGTATGTATTAGGGTATTGTTCTTTAATAGGCCGCAGTATTTAAATAAATAAATAAATAAATAAATTGGCCGCGTATCTGCTCCTTTCGTTGCAAATGTCGTCAAAAGACGATAGTCTTTGTACACATTTGCCAAGGGAATGCCCCTCTTTGCTTTCCCGCTGACCTCTCATGTTGTTCCTTTTGCGTCGCGCTCCTCCCAAGGTAAAGACGTCAAAGGTTTGCTTAAATCATTTTAAATTTCCCGCGTTCCACTGCTCCAAACCGGGTGTCTCGATGCGAACGCTGCCGTACGGCGAAGACGCGCCTTAGTCGAGGCGCCCTACTTCAACGTTTATAGAACCGCGTTTCCCTACTCCACGTGCGTTGCAAGCAGAACGTGGAACCTATCTAGTAGAACCTTGCGTAACTATTGCTGGTTGATTTCTTAAAATGGCGCCAGAAGCTATAGTGGCGCGGGCGACAGCAGGCGACAGCGGAGTGAATTCTTTTTCTGCAGTTGATTAAGTATTTAATTTCGCAAAAGTCAAGCATGTCTGATTTTTTTATAAAGGAACACTGCAAATATCACTTCTGTATTGATTTGTTGTCTCATATTTGCGTAATGTCTTGTTCTTCTTCAACAATGTTGTCAAGTATGAACATTACACCGGACATAGACGGGTAGATTTAGCTGTGACTACATAAGACTGTTGCGCAGGCATTGTTTTGCTTTGGCCGGGTGGCTGAATCGAGTCACAGACAGACACACGGACAGACAGACATACAGACATACAGACAGACCAAAATTTCTGGGTTTAAGTAGCCCAAGAAAGACTATCGTCTTTAATAAATAAATAGGCTATAGCAGATGTTCTCGCTTAAGGAAGTAGTTACACGGCGCCGTCAATGGTCTCGCCCCTCGATTAAACCAAAATGTATGGGAGGAAAAGCGCGCAGTAAAAGCGAAGGAACCAGAGTTTCTCAGTCTCGTTTTCTGTAGACGCATAGGCCGGTGCCTACGAAAGAACACTTGAGAGTAGGGAGAGAAAAGAATTTTTAGTTCATTACAGCCGTGCGAAATGGAGTGGTACCGGTGTTGGAGGTCCCCCATGGTGCAGTTTTGGGACCGGAGGCGTTGCATGCGTGCGGAACGAAGTACCTTGCAATTCCATAACAGGTAGTTCCACGTGTATACCTATGAAACATGTGTCGCCAAATGGCGCATGAAATCGGGAAGGCCAGGAGTCACTGTTGGTGACCGAGCAACTCCAAATCGAAGTTTCCGCGGCAAAACCTCTCCCTAGTGGGTGCGCCCACCAGGTTATTAGCACCACGCTGATTGAATTGGCCCCGCGGAGGTAACAGCAGTTCTTCCAGTAATGACAACGGAAGGGGCGGAGTTGGCTCGGGGGCTTTGTCAGGTGCCAGGCGATACGTGCACGTCGTTATGTGCAGCGTATCGCGGCGACTCCACAAAACGGCTGTGTACAAGGACCGACGCATGAAACACTAGGCAAAACATACGGGTCGATAGTTTCAAGTACTGGCAGTGTACAGACAACAATTGTCGACTGTTTGATTGGTCAGTGGTGTAAGAGAATAAAGGAGTTTCGAAATTATACGCGTACCCCTTAAACGAAATATTTGGTGAGGGTGGCTGCGACTGGAAATTAACACAGCAAAGGCCATCCGGACCAGATTCACTCAGAACGACGTAAACCCCCTCGAAGAAGACTTGTCATTCGGCTAACCTACCATACCATGGCTATTTAACTACCCAAATTAGCGTATATGTATAGGACTGAGTACGTTTGTTCTCCCCGTCGCCTTTGTCAGGGTATTTTTTACATGCTTACCGCACGATTGGAGATCCTCAATGTTAGTGGGCACTGCAAGCTTCCGCCAGGGACTCAGGCCTTTTTGCACCACCTCAGTTAGAATTCCTAATTACTCCTTCTCTTTCTAGTCCAAGGACACAATTAGCAAAAAAATAAAATAAAAATACAACGCCTCATCAAGTTATTCATTGTGTGTCGCCACCGCTTTTCTGACAAACTAATAAAATGTTTCAACTTCCCGGTGGGCCCTACGCTGGAAACACACATTCTATTATCCCGTGAGATATATATATATAATGCATGTCTCACTGCAGCACAAAATTTATGCGCACGTACGCCACATGAAGTTCCTCAACCTCTGTATTTTTTTACAACTAGTTTAACCAGGAAAACTTGGGCACGCTATACCAATCAATCAATCAAAAAATCTTTATTCCAAAAAAAAAACTGGAAAGGCTCCCAGGGCTAAAAGCTGCGTTATACGCAGCTTGACGGGGCCCCAGAGGCCATTACAAGACATGTATGCGACACTGGACAATGATATATCATGGAACACAGCAATTAACATTGACACTGCAGTTGAACCAAACCCTTACATTGTAACAATACGAAACATGTTGGCAGCCAGACCAATTTTACACGAGTAAACATACACACGATCTATTTGTACAAGCAGGATAGCACAGGTCTCAACGAATGGAGTCATCCAAGCATATAGACTGTGAAAGCTTAAATTTGTATTGATCTCACGCCAATCGGGTTATGACATTTCTCCTGAGCTCGGGGGCGCACTGAGATCGTTTTAGAAGCTTTTGAGAAGAAATTACAACCGCTGGACCTCCAGGGCAACAGAGTGGATATCAAGAGATGGGTCTAGAAGAAGGGGAAGGCCAGTAACGCGATGAAGGGATGAAGTAAGTAAATTCGGGGGAAAGCAATGGATTCGAGCGGCGCAGGGCAGGAGGGGTCGGAGGTCAATGGGAGCTCGCGTTCGTCCTGCAGTGGGCCTGAGTAGGCTGTTTTGATGATGGTGATGATGATGATGATGATGATGATGGTGGTGGTGGTGGTGGTGGTGGTGGTGGTGGTCGTTGGGCCTTAGTGAAATGTTTTTTCCGTCTCCAACAGCTAGGTGAAAAACGTTCTTTACTGAGCTCAAGGGGTAGGGAAAGGGGTGTGGTCAGCCTCCTTCGTCCAGGAGGCCGCGGGCCTGCGCTGCATCCGTGGCTCGTTGCACCAGCGCGAGTTGACGCTCCGGCGCCGAGCTGGTCAGCGCAGACTCCCACTGCTCAGGGGATGGGGATGGGATGGGGTGAGGGTGGTAGCCTACGAAAATTTTAAAGTTGACCGAGGCATGAGCAAAAAACTCACGCATCTCCACGAAGTGAATCATGACGAGTGGGCGAAGCACTGGGGATCGTTCTTAGCGTAAGTCACCCGTGGCATTGCCCACTCGTATATACAATTCCAATCCAATCCAATCCGATACAATTAAATTTAATCCCATCCAATCCAATCCAATGCTCCTCGCGCATGCGCAACAATGTGTACCCGGATGCCAAGCTCCGTACAAAGCGAGGTCCTAAGGTGCTTCGCCCCTAAAGGAAAGGCCATCGCTCTGAGCTATAGCGTTCAACAGGAAGCCATTGTTTACCATTTTGTTTTTCATACGGGACTCCTTACAACGGTTGAAGCCTGATGACGTGCATAAGTAATACACGGTGCTTTCTATAGCTTGTTCTCCTGTGATATTATAACCCGTACTCTCGTTTCTAAGTGAACTGTCTCACTCCACGCCCTGTGACGGTTTTTATTTTTGTTGAAAAATATTTGTGTGACAAACGGGAGAAATGACGAAAATGGAGCAAAATATAGGCTCACCAATTCTTACTACAGAGCCCAGTAACGCGCAGAAGCTTCGCCGATATTCTACCTCATCGTTACGTATATCGCATAATAGCTTCACTCGAGAAGAATACATACCGCTTCGTAGGCGCACGTTTTATTCGTCTCTGCGCGGTGCACTCCGGCGAGGGTGACGTCAACAAGGGGACTTATTTACTGGGCGATACACCATCTGCATCTCGTTTCAACGACCACAAATCACAACAGGCAGCAAGCACGGTGTATGTACTCCCCACCAGCTAAGTGACCCGAGCGTATCATCTGGGATCGTCACGGTACGCTGGAGCGGCGTCTTCGATCGCGTGACAAGGCAACATGTACCATCTCCTGGCGACGGGCAGCCTCTCGGCGATTTGTCGGGAGGACGTCGCCTGTATACCTGAATTATTACGCGGTCGGCCACGAAGCCAACGGACGGCTCAAGGTTACCGCATACTTGTGGCACACAGGCACGGATGACCACTTTCGTACCCCGCGCTCCGCTGCGTTTTCTGTCCGGTCATTCACACGACGAGGTTGAACGCTGCCCGTATACATTCGCAACGAGGGCTACTGGCCGTAGCGGAGAACTTTCTCTCGAAACAACGATTTGGGTACCATAAAATTACGAGCACGAACGCGAGGCATGGCTTCGCAATTAAATATATTCTGACAGAGCGGACTTGTCATCTGAAATAAACTGACTATAACTGGCAGCGAAGTATGCTTCGCCGCCGATCCTTGTTGACAGTCGTTGAATCGAGCGCCACATCGCTTCACTCGGCCCGTATTTATGTTACAACGCAGTCTTTTCGGGAAACTTATAACCTCGGAGCGGGGACATTGTCGATTGGTTCGGAATGATGTAGGCGTGTGCTGAACGAGATACACAATGATTCTTTCTTTGCGAAAACCCCCCGGCGTGGTCCGATGCCGGCCGCAAGGGGATTATCTGCCCTTAGGCAGGATAAAAAAATCCCGGGCCATCTCCACTAACGTGAAACCTTGGAAAGGGGCGAAGCATGCAGTGCATAAGTGTATTCTTGGTGCCTTGGCGTTTTTGCCAACGGAGATGAAACCTGTGGGTGGTAGTGATATACAGCAAAAGCATTGCTGTAAAAGTATCTTTTCTTTGAAGCACAAAGCTCTCTAGAGCGAGGCGTAAACGAGTGACCCGGTATTTTAGCACCATGACTACTGGAGACGACGATTACGGTGACGACGATAGGAGACGCTAACCGCCGTAGCCCCTAAGGGGCTTAGCCCCTAAATAGCCGTGAGCAGTTGGGAGTTGGTATCCAGTCATAAACAAAGTATTAGCAGAACAGGCTTATCTATCATATGACAATGTAAGACTGGTTGTCAAATAGCATGTACAAGCGGTCTAGACGGTCAGAGTAGCTGGATATTTTGCGCTGCGGAGAAATCTATGACTATATGCGAGTGCTTGTGTTCATTTTTTTTTTTATGCCAGGGATTTTTCTTTTGGTTTCGAAATGTTGAGAGACTCTTTACGTGTCCAACCGATTTAGTGAATGCGTACTTGCATATATTTCGCCTATGTCGGCATGTTCCCGGAGGATTACGGATGGCAAAGCTGGCATCTTTTCTCTTTTTGTTTTTTTGCGACGGCGATTTTTGTCATGGAGGGTTGACTGATAGTCGTAGATGAACAGACAGTGTGTTATATTAGTGTTACAACATTCGCGGCGCTATGGCGACACCTTGTTACCTTTGTCTATAGCCGTGCGAGACGAGGAAAGGGCGACAATCTTCATTTGCTCTTTATCCAATTCGATTTTCTCTTAAGTCTCTTAAGTCACGACCCTCTTGCGATGCGGCACCCGAAAATGCTAACGAATGAATAGAATATTTAATGAACAGTATAAAGCGCAAAGAAAAGTCTGCGCTAGTGCATAGGCGTGTATATATGTACTGAAAACAATGGCAGAATCACTGGCGTACGCTGCAGTTTTCTATGCCATACGGGTTGCATCAGCCTTCGTTGTACAACCTTTTTTTCTTATCGACTGTGACACCAGATACCTTATCGCAATCTGTTGCCGATGGCGTTAAGGAATAAGGGAAGATAAAAATAGCATCTTATTTTCCCCTCGGCTAGATTTCGCAATCAAGCGCCCGCGCTGCGAGCATAGCAGAGAAGCCGTCGTGAAGGGTTTGTAAATCGATGCGAGTGACGAAACCCTGTTGCGCATGCATGTTCCTCGTTAGGGTCTAGATCGAATAACACCGTCGACTTTCGCATACGCAAGACACTGTGCTCCGACAGGGCGCCGACGCTTACGATGTCAAAAATTGACGCAATTCAGTCGCCTCTTGTACAATATTTTGAGAACTCGTGGTGCATGTGACTGGGAACCTTTACGCGGCGACGTGCTTGCGAAATCAGGCGTAACGCCAAGCTTAATGATCCGCCGGCTTCGTCCACTTTATTGGTGTTCTATCGATCGCTCTCGTTTCTTATGTAGGCGCAGTTTCTTGCATTAGAATGGTCTCTATTCATCCCTAAAAGATTTTAACACGGAAAAAATTTATGGCGCGTTGAGGGGAAAAGTCGGCGTTGTGGTCTGTAGCAGTGAAGTGGCGCCTAAATTTCTATTGGTTGTGACGCGTGGTGCATGTCACAACCCCGTTATAATTAGCACGTTATCATTAAGACGTGGTACGGCGGGTTGTCCAGGCTTTTTTTCGCAAAGTCAATCAAGAAAGACACGTGCAGTAAGGTCACTGCTAAGTCGTCTCGAAACAGATTGTTCACACCGTCCAGATTTTGACCCATTTGCAACTATTTGTGGTGAGGTGGTGAGGCAGTGGAGGTGGTGAGTGAATACATCTACCTAGATCAAGTAGTGACCCCGTGCCCCAACCATGAGGTAGAGATAATTAGAAGGACAAGAATGCGGCGGGGTGCAGTCGGCAGGCATTCTGAGATAATGAACGGCAGAAAGTTAGGTGGGTAGATGAGATCAAGAAGTTTGTGGGGATAAACTGGTCGCAGTTAGCACAGGACCGGGGTAATTGGAGATCTATGGGAGAGGCCTTTGCCCTGCAGTGGACGTGGACAGGCTGATGATGATGATGATTATGATGACAGCTATTTGTCGCAAATGAAGAAGGGGCATTCCACACCGATCAGGCATCCGTTCTTTGTGGCTTCTGCGCGGGTTGTTTATCATCAGCCTTAACAGCCTAATCGACAGCAGTTTGTAAGCCCTTTTCTTCACCGCGCGCACTCGGGACAAACTCGCCTCAACTGCCACGTCTGTTCCCACCGGGAACGCGAACGTATTCAGCGGGTGACGTGTACATGTGGACTTCCAAGCTTCGGCCGAAGCTGCCCTGGGCGGCGGTGGCGACAGAGGCATCCAACAGGGAGTAAAGAGAGAAGCGAAAACGAAACGAAAGGAATCTCGCCGATGCATTTCACGATCGCCTGCTCGAGCGGGCAACGTTCGGTATTTATTAGCGCGCATGCGGTCCACGTCCTTGCGCCTCCACGGGGCGCCATCGTCGACGGCGGCGGCGTGATCGTCCCGTTTGCTGTGTGCCACGGCAGCGGAAGGCGGGAAAAACAAAATGGAATACTTAAAGGGAGTCGGTATATATATAAAGAGCGCGGTCGAAGGCATCGACGACGACTCCCGCTGCAGCAAGGGCAGGGCGGCGGAGGTTGCCGGCGAACTCGTGACGTGTCTGCTGCTCGGCGTCCATCGGAAATTCGCCCCGGAGAGCAGGCCACTGTGACGAGAGGCCCTGCCGGCCGGTCACGCCTTGCTGCGCCGGCTTCACGCCTACGTGAGCCGCCGCGGCCGTTGCTGCTGCCGCTGCCGTGGATGCACCGCGGGAGCTCGAGCAGCCGGAATGCTTTCCCTTCCCGTCGGTGCACTCTCTCGCGCTCTGTCGTTGAACGAACTACCGTTTTGCTGGGTGAGCCCCCGAGAGACATGCAGCTCGCCTTATTTAAAAATAGCGCGTAATACACGTGCCACACGTACCCGAAAATGACCTTAATTGCATAAGGCCGAAAGTTTTAAAGTGCCGTTAATTCGCTGCTACACGCGAAAATCTCATGCCATTTGCTCTAATGCCATTTTTGGTTTGAAGAGTGCAGTGTTTATGGAGCATATATTTACAAGGCGAAGTTTTGTCGCTCGTGAGAGGAAACAGGTCTGGTCGGGGGTAAGGAAAAGGAAGGGGCGTTAAAATAAATAATAAGTGGCTATATATGCTCTAATTCGCCAATGAAGAAAAACACAGACTATTTACAGCGGGATATGTGCATATTAGAAAAAGAGCGGAGCAGTACAGCAAGCTATATACACATATACACGCACACAAGTGCTTCTTCGGCCTTCGACAGTTCAAGGGCGGGTGTTGAGGCCCGTTTCCTCAAGGTACGAGAGGATTCCCGCAAAACTCACTGGCCTTCACGATCGCCTTCAATCTGCCTACTCTCGAACGCGATGGGCACCAAATGAAACCAACGAAACTCTCGGCCCCAGTGTTGACGCGTCAACGTAGCTGAATTAAGCAAGCCGATTTTTTGTGGCGTCTTGGTGGCGACCTACTTTTTATTTCACAAAATAAACGATTTTGATCCTTCTAAGACGTTTTTCTCCGCGTTAAAAACTTCAAATTAATGAGTGCATTTCTTTTTCTGGTCATTATCACCATCATGCCTAACACCTTTAATGCCTTTGCGTTTCGGCGTGTATCACGGCTGGCCCAAATAATGCCATTTGATTTCTTAAGCCCTCAAGCACTTCGGTTGTAACATCTGTTACAGAGCACTGCGTGTCTTAGGTTTTACAGCGAAACTGTATATTTCTACGTGGCGTTTTCTGGGTTTGCACCAAGTGTAATGGAGCTTTCGCTCTGATAACCAACTGAAAATAGTCGCATTAACAGTTGCACGGTTGGACATCTCAAAATTAACGGGCGAATCAGCACAATCTCGGTGCCCTTTCTCGCCTCTCTTATATCGCCTAAGGGCAACCTGATATAGCGAATTAGATGTTTGTTATTCCATCTGTACAAACTATGCAGAGACCGCCACATTCTGGTCTCAGCTAGAGGGTGGTCGTGTAACCCCATTGATAAGGAAAGGCCACATTTTAATCTGATAATTAATATCTAGCCACCAGATAACCACCTATGATTGCCTAATTAGTAAGGAATTATTCATCAGTGGTGTTTAATAGATTACACGCAGCTGAATTTACTAACTTTCACATCCCTGTCGTCTTCCCCTGAGGGGATTTGTGGTTCGACAAGCCTCACAGAAAAGACTCCCACCACCAGTGCAGTGATGATGGTGCACTACCTCTGACCATTACAAAATTCCCGCAGGCGTCGTCTGTTCGCGGGCCTCCCCGGACGAAACCAGCGCCTACGCGTCGGCCGAGCTGGAACAGCTAGAGCCGCGGAGGGATCATTACGGAAGCGGCAATTACGCGTACTCGTTCGACGCCACGGCTATTACCCGGGCAAGGCCCCGCTGCCGTCGCAGTGGCCCGTTCCCCTACACGCACCCGTACTGAGGAATGACAGCGTGTTTAATGGCCGCACTTCAGCTGCCCGTCCACGCTGAATCATGCATCCTGGCCATCGCGTGTCCCCGGTGCCTGCCTGGACCGCGCTGTGTACGAGAGGCAGCCGTCTGTCTCATCACTTTCCCACTTGCTTCCAGTGCCTGCTCCGTTCATTGCGTTCACACGGAGGTGATGTGTTTTTTTAAAGCGATAGCTTTCAAAAAAAAATTACACCATCTTCCCGAGGGGAACCCTGAGGTGATGCGAAGCATCGCAGAGTTCCAATCCAATCCAATCCAATCCAAGCCAAGCCAAGCCAAGCCAATCCAATCCAAGCCAAGCCAAGCCAAGCCAAGCCAAGCCAAGCCAAGCCAAGCCAAGCCAATCGAATCCAATGCCACTCGCGAGAGAGTGTTCGCTATTGGAGAGGAGAGGTGGTGAGCGGCGGAGAGCGCAAGTGGCGCGGCCAGGAGAATGGGGAGGGGTGGACGCCGACAACGCCGACAACGCCGACAACAACGCCGGATGGATGCAGGGACAAGGCGAGTGAATGAGATGCGTCGCATCTAAAACTGATTCATTTCTCCATAGACCGGTTGGCCGAGCGAAAAGCTCTGATCAGATCTCCGCACACACGGCGTGCGCTTAAAACCGGACTTTCATTGTGTCCAAACGGTGTGGGGATCCTGACGCCCAGGCCATTGCGCGATCACTGGGTTTGTGCCATCACGCGGCGCTTTTCCCCTCTCTCCTCCGAAATTCCGGCTCGTCTTGGCGCCTCTGTGTAGAGCCGAGCCGTCTCTCAAACTCTTGCGTGAGGTGAAGCCTGCAGAGACCGTTGCGGCGATAAAACACTGTCACGCAGCGGGCGCTCCGCCCTGGTAGCGGAGCTAACCTCACCTCATTGGTCCGTTTGAACGATGCCCGAATTCGACTCTCGCCGGGAGGCGAACGCGCGCCCTGCGCGGGGGTCCGTTCGGGGAGACGCTTCCAGGACGCCGAAGGCGTTGGCCGAAGGTATGTGACGCTTTCTTTATCAGCCGGCGGCAACTCTGTTGCGCCGGCGAAAGCCCACCAGCCCTTCCGGCTGCGGCCCGTGCCTAAGGCTGCTCCTGTCGCCCCTACGCTCGCATATAGTAAGGCCGTACCTCCCACTCGACGATCACGCCGTGCAGTACGCGCCTGTGAGCGAATGGGCCCCGTCTCCCTCGCTGCTACGAGCCGATCTGGCCAGCACGGCGATGCGCGCGCGCACAACGTGCGCGCACCCCGGAATTTGCCCTGACAGAAGAGCCCACTGGCTCTGCGCCGACGAAACGTGCGCACTTGCGCGTGGCGCCCCATCGCCCCTTTCACCTAACGGGAAGTACGTACCTGTGCTGTAAATTGTGTAATTGGGACTGTAAAATATGTGACTAGAACGTTAGTATAAAATAAACGTCTTCCCTCCGTACCCTGGGCATATTCCTTTGTCGCCCTTTGGCGCGACGGCGTTTCAGTATCGTGAGCGTGCTCAAATAGCTCGAACCTGCGGTGGTTCCTCGCAGTGTGCATGAATGCCTGCCTTGTGCAAAGCTAGCGTTATGCATATTGTGAGGTAGAGAGACCACAACGGTTACTTGAACTTCGCGTAAAAGGAACGGTTCTAGATAAGACACTACACGCGTCGCTCATGAAGAAGGAGTGCATACAAGGCTAGGTTCAGACTACCGACGCAAAAGCTGTATCGTGATCTATGGACGTAAAAAACGGCGTGTCACGCAGTTCGGTTGGCTGAGACGTGAAATGACGGCATTTTTTAAAGGAGCCATGAAGACAAAATAGAAGTTGGGTTTATTAGAAAGGGTGCTTAGTCCCGATAACAATGATACCAATATCATCGCAATCTTCGAACAAATAACGGAGATATTAAAGAAAACGTGTGAAGCAGTCGCGACCCCCTAGCCAATTTCCCGAAACTTTTCTATGATGTCACGGAACCTTGTTTGTGCGATTGGCGGCCGCCTAACTGACCTATCGCGACGACACATGACTGGACGTCTGTAATGGGGCCTCTAGTTCCATTTGACCGCATCACTTGAATGCTAACGTGCAGTTAACGCACTGAAAATTATGTTTTATTGTTGGCCCGTATGACGTCATTCTTGCTCATAACACGTCACTGTGGCGCAAAATTTGAAAGTTTTTAAATACTTCTTGCTTTTTTTTTCGTCAAAAAGACATCTTTTGTGGCTGTAATGGAGCTGAGTGAGATACTGAATCCTAGTTCTTCCAAATTAAACGAAGTTGTATTTTCTCTTCATGGCTCCTTTAAAGTCATTACGACCGTTGCGGCAACAGTC
Organism: Haemaphysalis longicornis; assembly: GCF_048455015.1. NCBI lineage: Eukaryota > Metazoa > Arthropoda > Arachnida > Ixodida > Ixodidae > Haemaphysalis > Haemaphysalis longicornis. The sequence goes on from NW_027526204.1 coordinate 142,464,819, forward strand.
TGAACCCGGCCTAATAGTATTCCACCTTTATATCATAAACCGCGTATCGGTGTACATTTAGATCGTTGGTAGATGCGTTTACTTAGTGGGCGAAGAATCGTCACGTGGGTTTGTTCTCCGTTTGCGATTTGGGTCTTTGCAGGTTTCACGATATATACTGGACGCACTATGAGCGAAGGTCGGACGCAAATTTAACTCAGGTTTTGACGCTCTACTGAGGCCATTTTGATGTGAGAAAGCTTCCGCGCTCGTCGCAACTTTATTTATACGAAGGAATGGTGAAGTACTTTAGGAGACATTTTAATATTGGCTCTGATTATAATGTTTTCCTGCCGATGTTGCATGCGGAGAATAGTAAGAACATGGTAAACTGGCAAAGCTAACCTTGTGTGTGCAAAGAGGCCGCAAAGTCAAGCCAGCATTTTCATCGTATAGCCACCCTGTGGGGTAGTACAGCCTTATTATGAATATGGCGCGAACCTGTGTCCCCGTTTATTGCTCTAAGCAGACTATAGCCATGCAACAATAACCACATGATTTCACTCTGAATGATTTCACAGCACAGGATATATCAGGAAATGGTCAACTTTCATTCCATTCAAGGGCGATTATAAGTCACAAGGGCGATAGTCGTGAATATGAACAAGGAGCAAACGGTTTAAATACCTTTCTACATGATTGTCAGGGTGCGAAAAAGGAAAGATAAGAACCTAAAGAAGGATATAAGAGAAGACAGTCGGGCTTAAGCACTATATAATTATATAAGCAACAGAATAAAGATGAAAAAAAAAAACGTTTACGGGACAGTGACATTGACTGCTTCCAAATCGCAAAAAAAGTTGTTAGTGCGTTCAGCAAGACGTCTCACGCTTTCAAGGCAGATGAAGCGCTTGCGAACGGAACCAACAAGGACTCGACTGCCACTACACCTGCGCCCTGTCACAGCAGCGGTTATTATCGCATAATTGTCTCTGCTGCTGCTTCCGCCTATATTAAGCCGAAAACCTTGTACGTTCCAATGTGAGAAAAGGCGGTTGCGTAACCAAGATGCTCATTAAAAGAAATACGACCTGGAACACATATATAAAAAGCTCAATGCTGATTGGCCAACGCACTGGAACCAAGAAAAAATCGAACACCAGCTGCTGTCCCGCAAAAGACGACGGCGATGACGTCGCCGGCTTAAAATCGCCCCGTTGTGGCCAAGTTATATCCGTTACTCTGTCTGTCTGTCTGTCTGTCTGTCTGTCTGTCTGTCTGTCTGTCTGTCTGTCTGTCTGTCTGTCTGTCTAAAATCCTAACTGGGACTTGTCGATAACCTACAGCACACTTAGCCCCCTTAAAGCCGGCTTCTCTACTACACAGGAATGCATTGCTAGGCGAAAGGTTTGCGGGCGCCACAGGATGGCCTTAGGGCCGTTTATTAAATGCCTCCAAATACCCAATTTATCCCAATGAAGTCTTATCATTGCTTCAGCCAGAGGCGCAGCAGTCACCAGGTGCTCTGTGCGCGGCGCACTGCCAGACTCTGGCGGCTCTATAGCTGACACTACTTCTCTCGGAGCCGAGAAAACATTCCTGCATTTTTCCCGAGATATTTTGTGACCACGTATTGTGTATTTGGGAGACGTTAGTTGTTCCGGCTTGATCTCCTTATCAGTATTATTTATCTCTCTCTCGCTGGTGTGAGTAACCTGAATTGTAGTCCCCGGCAAAAGGTTATCCTCAACCAGCGATGCACGCAATTAGCGCCAGCTGCATCGCAGCAGCCGCTCCTACCAAGGTGGTCAAGCAAAGCGACGGTAAGGGGAATGGAGGGGGGTGGAAAGTGGGGGGGTCAGTGATCCAATTGGCCTGTGTATACCGGGGCGGTGATCCCATCATCGGCTCATCGACTCGCTGGCCACGGCGAGCCAGCTCTGTGCGTGTGCCCGTCTGCATACCGGGGCGCTAATTCAGGGTTTGTCGAACGCAAAAAGCGCCGAGACCGCCTTGCATTCAGAGGGCGAGCGTGATGGGGCAACACCCTCCTCGGACGGAACATGCCTGCGTGGACGCCTTTCCTCACCATTGATGCAAGCGTGTAGCAAACGTGTACCAACCGACGCCTGTGCCTTAGCACGGAGAATGCCTGAGCAGTCTCCGGATACGACGATGACGGATGGATGGACGTGCAGGGAATCATGACGGCTTTGGATATGAATGCTATTTGGTTAGATTGATTGATTGATTGATTGATTGATTGATTGATTGATTGATTGATTGATTGATTGATTGATTGATTGATTGATTGTTTGATTGATTGATTGATTGGTTGATTGATTGATTGATTGATTGATTGATTGATTGATTGATTGATTGATTGATTGATTGATTGATTGATTGATTGATTGATTGATTGATTGATTGATTGATTGATTGATTGGGGAGGTTAGCGCACTGAAGCTCCACCTGGGCTGTGAGGCGTGCCGTAATTGAGGGCTCCGGATTAATTTAGACCACCTGGGTCTTTTTTAGTGTGCACGTACGAACTCACTGCGAGCTGTCCGAAAACAGGAAATAAAAACGTGCAGCCCTAGGAAGCATAGCCGCTCCCCAAGCAGCAAGTTGACGGGGCGCCCTTTTATTTATTTCGCTGCAGGCTACTGCCAAGAACGGCGGACCGGCAGCCCGCGCATGCGCAGATCGCTACTGGAAAAAGGTCTATTCGCGCTAATGAGTGAGCAGAATAGGTGGAGATGTGGTGGGCGTCTTTTGGAGCTACATATAAAATGCCTCGGGGGTTTCAACGAGCTACTGTGACTATGAGGCGCTCCGTTATGGAGCAGTTTCCTTTGAACGTGCGCCGAATGCTCGACACACGGGCGTTTACGCTTTTGGCCTCCATCTGAAACGCAGCCAACGCGGCCGGGAATTGAACCCGCGACCTTGGGCTCATAAGCGCAACGTCACAGCAACTGAGCCAGCACGCCGGATACTATTTGCACTCAAAAACATGTATTTTTGGACTCATTAATACGCCTGGTTGCAAAATCGCATTTAGTCGTCTTGGTTAGCAGACATTTATGCGCGTGCGCACGCACGCACACAGAAAAGAAGCAACTCGCATGCAATGCAACCAGCGAGAAAAAAAAAATAGTTTACGAAGGTATGCCTTCGCAAACTATTTTTTCCCCTCTGGCTGCTTTGGAAGCCATCGGACTCCAGTAGAAGACCGAAGTGGGCTACCTCACTTCTCACATTTTCAGCGTTGTCGCTAGCCAGCAACAAGTGGTTGTTTTGGCAAGCAATGCTTTTAAGGCCAGAAATCTGGCACAGTTGCACTGATAGCGATCTAAAACTGTGGCCGTAAAACCCCGAGCTGGAGTCAGAAATTTTCCTGGCACTGGCAACTTTACGTTTATTTCAATGCTCGTATTGTCACAACATGCAAATCTCTGTCAGGTATGCAGACGCGCCCAATGTAAGCAAGGATAGCTTTGTACGCGGGCGCTGAGAAGTAGACGTCGTTTGCTAATTAAGCTCAGAAGGCCGGACGACAACCGCGTCAAAAAAAAAAAAAAAAGCAAAACCACAGGGTCGAAAGTAGGTGCACAATTATATCCCTTTGTTTCAGTTGTATTTCCCGCCAAATTAAATTTTGCCCCGTTGGCATGGGCTGCACTTTTGGTCGGGATGCATTCCTTCTGTCTTGCATGAACGTGTTTTTTCACCACGCCAAATTATGAGACCAGCCCAACAACACGTAACAAGGCCAGCTATGCAATTCTATCATCAGTTCGAATATGTCGGGCTGAACAAGCCCAGCTTCGTCTATTTCTTCAAAAATGAAAGAAGAAAAGAACAATTAAACGCAAGCACCGCGCAAACGTTTGCGTTTACGCTATAGCAATGCCAGGGTGGTTGCTTTTTTGGTGGAGGCGGAAATCGACATCGCCCGCATGTCGAGATTAATCCGGCGCGTCTCATACCGCAGGCGTAGCTCTGGTGCGTAAAACCCACAGAATTAAAAAAAAAAAGAAAGCTAAATGGTTGCACAGACCAGGGCCGCGAAAGGTGATGACATGACGTTTGAAGACTCACTACAATACTGCCATGGTGGCATCAGTGCCTGAACGCACCGAATACACTTTCCTCGCCGAATACACATTCCTTTTACGCCGAAACACACATGCTCTTCTAGTCAACCGAGAAAATTTTTCCCCTAAACTCACACGCTTTAGACACTTCGCATCGCCCCAGGTTCAGAACTTTGCTTGGCGCACTTATATATCGCCCCTGTCAGTTTAAAGCGATTGAAGCAACGCCGCAAGCTGTCTGCATCCCTGCTCAGGCCCCTTCGTTTCTTCTATGTGTTGTTTTCACCTATCAACCTCTTTTTTTTTTTTGTTGTTTCAGGATGGGCAGTCATCTGGTTTTATCACTTCCAATTTCATTCTCGTCGCCGCCCCCAGTGGTGACCCCTACTGCCCACGTCCGCAGGCCGAACGCATTGTGCACCCGTCATGCAAACCGAAGCCATCTATAACACGGGCATTCATATTCGCTACGCGTCAATCGCACACACACACACACAGCAGGGCGCGTGGACGATGATAAAAGCTTTCAGGGATAAGAACCCACCCCTCCCTTCCGTCCTCATTGGATCAAAGAGAGAGCGGGAACAAGCGACGGTAAGATGAACGGTGACATCAAACACAGAATTAAACAAAAGCAAAAGTAGGAGCCCAGTGTTCTTTAGAATAGAAAGAGACAGGACTGCGGGAGAGCAGAATGATTAGACGGACAGGCGAAGGAAGCGACGAGACAGATCGAAAGATTGAAAAAAAAAAAAAAGGAAAAGAAGTCAGTGTAAGAACCTAGGCGCACAAGGTTCGGCTGGCGCGACAGGAAGAGGGGAGGGCATGGCACGCAGCGCTGCATATGAAGGAGGGAGGCGCTGGGGAAGGGGCATAAAACCATTGAGCGACGGCGGCTAGGCAATTATGCCGCCTCTTGCAGAGCTACCGACTCCGTAGATTCAACAGAAATGGGAGAGGGGGAGGAATAAGTGTATGCACTCTTGCCTCCCCCCTTTATCCGCCCTTCGTAGTAGCTTCAGGCTGCCGACGACGGGCAGCGAGGTAGAGAGCCCCCCTCGCCCAATCCATTTCGATGGGTAATCCAGCTCCGAACCGACGAACCGCGGCACCGCGTATGTGGAGCGACGGTGGCGCCACCTGGGAGCGAATATAAACGATTCACGCCATTTTGGTAGATCGTGGCTTGTGGGATGGTCGGTGTGCCAGCTCTGCCGTGCCTATTCAGTGCAACGGCAGGTAGTTGACAGGTTTTAATGTAGGTGGTCTCTTTGTTACTCTTAGTTATTAGTTTCTTCTAAGTCAACTCACGGAAATACGAGCTTGCGAAAAGATGTCGCGCGACTCCCAGCAGGACTGCTTCTCGTTTCACAATCTGGGGTTCAGGAAGAAGACCGTCGCACTATATTGTAACGCCTCACATACTTGGACATGTACATGTCCAAGTATGTGATTCCTTGTGTGTGATGTGTATTTTCTTTTTTCTTATTTTGGAACCGGCGAGTGACCTGTTATAGAAACTATGCACTAGCTATCTATGCAAGGAGACGAAATTGCCCTCTACTTGCATTAAGACCACAAAACACACAAACACATACAAACAAGACAACAAAAATGGGCGGTGCGCGGTTCTGTTGTTCTGCTGTGTCTTTTTGACACGACAGTGTTTTATTCCGGTATACACAAATTTCACTGACGTCATATCCGTCACGGAAATGAAGCCAGTACAACGAAGCAAGCGGCCTGTAAAGGGTGCACACCTGCGCACAGGGTCTTTTTGCGGGGAAGCAAACTTGAGTACTAAAGAGTATGTTATACCTAGGGTTGTTCGTTTTCAGGTTTTATATTTTAACAGAAAGTTGTTTATGCCGGGATGCACCAAGATTTCACTGATGTCATATCCGTGACGGAAATGACGCCAGTACACCTTTGCCGAAGCGACCCGCCAGAAGGACGTCGCTCGCCAAGCACGTACACAAGACAGCCGCCGACCCGCACATTATGCACAGCTGCAGATTTCGGTGCACATTTCCCTTTCGTGTTTTGTCGACTCCTATGACAGAGGAACCAACCACAGTTTTTTTTTGTGTGTGTGTCCTATTCAACGAGCTTATGACGGGGTTGATTCCAAATAGACAAGGCTGTATGTCAGACGAAGGCGAAATATAGAAAACGGCTGTGGATGTGCCTGGAAGCTATATAGATGCAGCCTCTGTACGTTAAGCCTTCCTTTGAATTGAACAGTGGGCATTGGCGGATACAGAGGGAGTGCTAAGGGAGGGGGGGGGGGGTCGGGATATCCTTACCCCCTTAGTTTGTGAATTAATACCCCCAAGAGGATGACCCCTCATTTCGTAGAAAACGTCTAGTTGATGATTTTCTTCTATACAAAATTTCGGTGAATAAAACTGGCCGATATCATCCTCATCCTCACCACCATCACCATCATTATTTTAATTACTCATTAAAGCTTACACCTTCTCCTCCAGCAAAAACCTGGATACGCCCCTAACGGTGCCACATCGAAAGCAGAGGAATTATCGCAACTGAATACTTTACGGGGTCCATCATGAACAAGATATTCTACCCCGAACACGCTGCAGCATATCTCAGAAGCAGCGTTTCTAGGAAGTGTCAGAACACCACCTTTGTGGTTCCTACACGCATTCAAAATTATCTAAAGCCCGCAATATTTTCGAATAAAAGGCAGACACTGAAAGACAGGGGCATCATCAGTGCCGTTAAGGGCCGGATCTCAAGGTCACTCGAAGGTTCAAGGTTTCCTCGCGTTTACTTATCCGGGAAAGGACATCGACGCAACGCGAAAGAGAGGAGACGTGATCGATGCATACTTACGATTTTTCGTGCACCTTTCAGGCACAAGACAGGTCGAAGGCAAGCTCGATACCACCTGCGATCCCTCCTTTCCTGTGGTATCCTGCGTTCACCGAACATGACAAGACGTGACTTGGCTTCACCCGGCGGCGCAAAACACAGGCCCCATACGCACACCTGACCGGATATTGGTCGCGGTGGCGCTGATTAAAGCGCTCCCTTCGTGAATTCTTCGTTCCGCATTAATTCCCCCGAGATAATACCAACGAGGCAAAAAATAAAAGCCTAGATAAAGTAACATGGGCGACTGCGTGCGTGTGTTCGTGCGTACGCCTGGATGAATGCCTGTGATCAGCCCGATTCGTACCGGGGGGGAGGTCCCGTGCGGCTGCTGTTTTTATGACGCTTTCCGTCCAACGTGCCACGCGCCGCAACGCAGTGCAGTACCCCGGTCCTACGTGCTATGCGTGTCAGTGTGCGTGCGTGAATAGGAATAAAAATACGTAGTGCAGGGAGCATTGTGTGGGTACCCCCCTCCCCGTCTGGCTGAACCAGGATTTCATGAATGAGGATTAGCTCCGGCGCTGCGGGCTCACGATCTCTGCAACTATCTCACGCAGCCCCCCCATCTCAATAATCTCCTCTCCCACGCTTCCTCCTCCCTCATTTATTTCTGCCTCCCCGCTGCCTCCTGTGCGCCTCTCTACGCGAAGCGGCGTAGCGCAAAGTTCTACCCTCCTTTCGCGACGGAGACAGAAACAACCACAAATTCTTTTTTCCCCTATTGTACCTACATGCGAACAAAATAAAACAAGCAAGAACAGACCTGTCGATGTTGTTTTAGCTTTTACGTTATTTCTTTCAACACTTTTTCGCTCTCTCCTTTAAAGAGTTTCTTTCACAGGAGTTCCAATTTTCAAAACGCATAATACAGGCCCGCATTGATGTTTGAAGAACAGGAACTCCAATTTATTAGCCTGTGCCGCAAAAGCTGCAAAAAAAGGATACATTCACATATACGCATAGGCAATATATATTCCTTTCCGTAGGACTTAAAAATATTGCCATTAATGATAAGGAAAAAACAAAACTTACAAACATCCAGGAGTGTAGCCCTATTCGTGCAAAAGACTGAAGGTGAAGCTGGGGGAAATAAAAGGGGACAGAAAGGAAAAAAAAGGGGGAGGGGGGAGGGAGAGTATGAAATCTTTTCAGAGAAGACTTCTAATAGGATAAAAAAAGAATAAATGGGCGTGGTACACACGAGCTCTAAAGCGGTGCCTTAGAGAATAGGATCCGCCGGGGGGAGCGGAAATTCCCCGGTGAATTCATTAGGATCGCATTAGAGAGGAGCGCGTTGCAGGCGAACACGGACACCAAGGCTTAATTGGAAACTTTGTTCCCGGGGCGCCGCCGCTCCCAAGCTTTTGTCTTTCGAATCGGGACACTCGCAGTCGACATTTCGAAGCCACGTTTTGCCGCTGCTTCGCTTATGGGAACCAGTTTCACTTTAAGTCTCTATACTATTTGATAATCGTGATTTGTGCTCAAAGGTAACGTAGAAAGAAAGTGTCATTTATCTCGTCCCTCTAATACTCAAAGTCGTTATGTTGTTTCCCGTCGCCGAAAGTTAGTTCCGTAAGGTTGCATATACTTTCATTTATACTTATGATAAGCTGGCAGCGCACAAATAGTGCGCTTATCAGCCCAGAAACAGTAACTCAGGTAATGGCGGACTCGCGAATATCGAAGAAAAGGACGAAGTGAGCTTCTTATAGTATGAGACGACGAAGAGAGACAAGCGTGGGCAGCTTGGTCAATCCCCTCTTGTGGACACGTGATCAACTCGTCGTCGTCGTCACCTCCACCACCGCCATAGTTTCATACTAATATATACTAGAGGGAAATCTAGCGCTACTGTCTAGGCGAGCCGCGCATCAGCGAGCGTTCCGTCATGTAGCGGGCAGGCACGTTTTCCTTGTTCTTGGCACGGCCCATAAAGAGGCTGAAAAGTTGCCTCTGGCTCCAAAAACGTAACGACATCATTATTGTAGGAGATTAATCAAATTTGTTTTGTTTTTATAAAGTTGAAGCTCCAAAAAGATTCATTTGTTAAGGATTATTTACAAGCTTCATGCAAGATGTACAAGAAAAAGATGTTACTCTTTTTTTGTTGATTTTGGCTTCGAAACAAAAAAGAAGCCTTGTGGCCAGCCAAGCCAAGTAGGCGAGGAACGTCGCTGGCTGCAATGGCGGCGCCCGCGACGGCCCTAAGGTCCCTAAAATTACTAAGGTAGCGCCATCTTTAGATCTCGCCGCCTTTCGCCCTCGCCCGCGCTCTTCTCTTACTTCGTTTTTTGCCATTTTCTTTTTCGCCGGCGAACGCCGCGCGCCATTGGCCAAGGGAAAAGTCACGTGGATTTTTTTTTTTTGCTCCGCCGCCGGGTCGCCTCGCCGATGCCTCGCCGGCTGGGACATTGCGCAACGCCGCCGCTGCGACGCCATTGCTGGCTTCCAAGCCACCGTCGCCACCGTGCTTCAGTACCGGAATTAGCTGCTCGCTTCGAACTTCGAAAAAATGTCGCACCGTTGTCGTTTTAGGTTGCTTCTCGGTGTCGATGTGTTGTGCCTTAGGCAGCGCGAATATCGTCAGGCAGGGCACAAGACTTCGTTATTCCGTCCGGGAAACGCGACGCAGAAAGGAGAAAAGTTTGGTTGCATAGATTTGAACGGGCATACTTCAGGCCGACGCTACCATCACTCTTTTGCGAGGTAAGTTTCTGAATGCTTGTTCTTGCTCTGTTAAATTGTGCGCGAGCTTGAGCGGTCACTTACGAAGAAATGCGTATTCCCTTCGCGACCGTCGTCCACGCTTTGTTCTGAGTAGGCATTGCGCGCAGCGCCGAGTTCGTCCCGTCGTAAGCTTTGGTTTGGATAAGAGGCCGTGTATTTGTCATGTGCGCGCTTAACTTCCAGCATCAATATCAGCGGCGTAGCATGTTCAATCAGTTGTCGTAAGGGTTTCGTGACGCGAGAATTGTTCACCTGAATTCATGCTTGTTTTGGCCGACGGCAGCTTGCGTCTGACCATGTATCGTGTGCGTTCCGAGTGCGTGTACGCTCTTTTTGGCGTGAAGTCATGTTTTGTGTGTTAGCTACCCGGGTGGTATTATAATCCCGTTGTTATGACATCGGAGTGATTTGCTGCGTAATATGGGCTTGGTCGGTGCGGCGCAAATTGAGGCTGTTGCGAGAAAAAAAAATTGCGGCTAGGTAAAACAATTTAAAGGGGCCCTGAAAGGCATTTTGAGCACACTAAATGAACTAGCGCAATCGCTAGATTGGGTCGCCAACGTCACCTGTGCCAAGTATTACTCTTTTACGCGCAGCGGAAAGCTCACACTTTTGTTGCAAAGTTTGTCGCTTTTTTCTCACCCTTTCCTTCGTGTTTTTGGACGCCGCCATCTTCACATGTCTACATCATCGATTCCCAGATGTTCGTCATGAGCTAGACATCCTGCTATTGGGCGGCTTTTTCACGCACTTCCGGCAAAGAGATGAGTCGTCTGCTCAGCGTCGGCTCGCCGGCTGATCTGCCAGCGGAGTGCCGGGGTGCTTTGACATTTTACGACAAACGAAACAAGTGTAAACAAACGCTTAACCGTTTGTATTGAATGCAACACGGCCATAACACGACGTGGATTTTATCTTACGTGAGTACGTACCGTAAAGAAAGTCCCGTGGCACTTCTTTGGTGCAATGGCAGAGAACGCCCTGAGCCGAATGCCCGGGTTTGACGCGTACATTTTATTCAACTTCAAAACAATCCAGAGATGCGTTTCGAACGAACGCAACGTCACAACATGCGTTGCAAGTCTGAACCGCGATTGACAGACGATGAGTTGCCTCCTCCTGCCCGTCGTAAATACGGCACTCACCTCACACCCGGTTTGCGGGGACGAGCAGCAAGCCACAACTCCGGCGCGCAAGCGAGAAGGCTTTTAGCCAGGCACACTGCACATACCCCATGCGAGGTTGAGTGGTACGTCGTTCGAGAAAGATAATCCAGACCATGGGAAGCACTATCCACCCGCAGAAGTACAATGTCGCATTTCATCGCGAAATGAACGCGTCCACAACACACCGGAGGCGATGCACACACACACACACACAGCTTCGGTCGCTGCATTGGCTTAGCTGCAAGCTTCGTTCGGACAATCAGCGATGCTACGACGATACAGAGCTGCGTGAGGACGACGTGCTAACCACTTCACGTATTTAAAAACACAGGGGCAAAGAACTAGGTTCATCGGAAGCAAAAAATCTTTCCTCCATTATAGTGCCTGAAATATACTGGCTAGTGTGCCGAGGGCGGGCTCCAAGGCGGGCGCCGGGAGCGATGTACGCGGCCGTCTGCCGCTTGGGGCGCGGCCATGCGGGAGTGTGCGCGTTCATCCGGCCCGAGCAGCCTCGCGCGGTTACCTCCGAGCTGCGTAGCAGACGGCAGCGGCAGAACTTTCCATTCCCGCTTGCGACGAAAGCGAGCGAAAGCGACGGGAATTCTGTCGCGCAACCAAAATTTGTCCCGACCATTCGACAAAAACGATCGTCGCGCGACAAAGCGACGGAATTCCTGCCGCTCTCACTCGCTTTCGTCGCAAGTGCGAACGGGCCTTTATGCGCAATCTCCGCCCCACATAAAACAAGCTCTTGCTTGTCGCCTGAGCATACGGTTGATATCTGACTACGTTACACTGTGCTTGCCAGTGTATTTAAACGATGTCACTAGGTTTGAAACGTACGCGCTCGGCGTGCAGCTTTGTAAACGCAAGCGGTTTCACATACGCACGCTATTTTGCTGCTAATAGAGTTTTAGTACAGCGTTTGTGGCCTTTGCATACGCTAAACGCTAAATTTTTGCGTCCCGCTACGTGACACCGCGATGGGAGTTTTAGTAGAGCGTCTCATCAGTTTTGCGTAGCGACACACTAATGCATACGGCGCCATCTGTCAAATGTTTTCCGAAATGTCTCGCCGGCTGATCTGCTAGCGGAGTGCCGGAGTGTTTGGACATTTTACGACTATCCAAACAAGTGCAAACGCTTTCCCGTCAGTGTTGAATGCAACACATGGGTGCAGCTTGTCAGAACACGGGTTCTCGCTGATCGAGTGCAGCGTTGGTTTGCTCTTCGCCTTCACGTTCATCGCCGCTGATAAAGCGATCCGATCCGGCGCGTTTTTTGCGCGGGTTCTGTGTCGGTTGAAAATGTCTTTTTTCACATGCCGCCGGTAGTAGGAATTACAACCACCGCAAAATAACACCCGGCACCAGCGGGGCCACATCTGAGACCGCGCTTTTTGGATAAACAGTGCGCGGTGCACCAAAGGGAACGAGCGCACGATTCTCCCCACGCGGCTGCGAGTTCGCCGCCGATACCAACTGCAGCCCTGCAGCTACGTACACCGCGAAAGGGCAAGGCCAGGCCGCACACATGCGGCCAGGTCATTCGTTCGCTTTTCCAGCCTGGGTCCATGGTGTCTACAGAGATGAAAAAGCCGAAAGAGCTGGCCCGTAGCAGACAGCAGTCTGTGGGAGCGCAATAGCGGAAGTACGTCACCGCTGAGGAGCGGAGCATCATGGGAGGGGAGGCCAACAGCGAAGAAACAGTTGAAAGGAGGAGGAAATACGGCGCGACGATAATTCGCGGTTTTTGATTTACGATTTCTCAGCTAATACTCATCGCTTTAACAAAATTCTTGCAGGAGGAGATTGCTAATACATTGCTTTATTTGGTTACATGTACATCCATGCATCGGCGGAAGGCATTTCAGGACCCCTTTAAGGTCAGCTAATATAGTGACCGCGCCGTTGACGTACGTTTGATGCGCAATTTCTGTTATCGCTTTATTAAATTCGCGCACGTTTGAATGAGCACTTCAAATGCATATTCGCACCGTAACGGCTGTACGCCCTTTCTTCCGTGTATGCACAGAGGAACGTTAATTACGACTTACGTTTGCATTACACGTGATGCCGTACATTTGCAGTGTGCGCGCTTACTTCATCTTAGTAGTCAATGGCGCAGCGTATCGAGTCATTGCGATTTGAACCAAAACACACTGGGCGACTATATTATTTTCAGCAGACGTATTTTTGTCCAGCAAAGCGCTTGCTAAACGGGTTTAGTGTAGCGAGTTGAGCGGACGCGGCACTGAGCAGATGCGCGAACACGAATTTGACCATGCTACGGTAGAACAGTCACTAACCCCCTTCTGCAATGCATTATTGCCTATATTTGCGGAGTGTTTGTGGCGCATCTCAAACTCGGTGGCGACATTTCTTTTCCCTTCTCAATAGGATTATTTCACGGATCAATTTGAGCAACGGATATTGGAGAAGCTTGGCGTTAAAAAAACTAAACCCAAATGCCACTCCCAACATTTTTTCTCACGGGAAGCCACGTCAGCAGCACAAGCCACCTGCACGACGTCATTACGGACGTTTGTTCCAATAAAATATCCATTTGCTGGCACCAATTCATTTTTGTGATTTATTGTTTTCTCTTGATAATCATCGTGACATTGGTCCTCTTTCGAATTTCTTTCGGGTGTATCCCTGTGTTAGTGCAATGTACAAATCTGCCAGAATATATCCCAGCACAAAACAATTCTGTCCAGGCGCCTCCATTAATAACGACTGTAAACGACCGCGCCCGGTGAAAAAACGTATTGCATGATTAATTAACTGCAGTAACTAGTTACATAATTTGTACCTAGAGGGACTGTAATTTCAGTTTACCCGATCGATTGATCGCAGTCTTCTCTGGCGCGTATTCCCAGAATTACAAGTCTGCGTTTTTCACTAGGTTCGCACATGAACGTACGGCCGCGAGTGTAGTTTAGTGTATCCGGCTGCGAAGTCGGGGAAGCAGGGGCTTTTCACGTTGCTGTACGTGCACACACGCACAACAGCATGTGTATGTTTTTAGTCTACTCACAGCAGCCTATAACGACATGAAGGTGAAGGAAACATTTCTACAAAAACGGCAAAGCACTCTAAACTGCGCGTAATTAAGGTAGGCTGTAGGTCGTTAGTAAAAGCGGGCGCAGAGTGAACGCCGCTGAGGATACACAATTATCGCAAGAAAGGCGAGTGCAAGGACGCCAGCGCAGCGCTCGAACTACGGCATTTGCGAATGAAGCGCACTGTATACTGCCGCGAACCGTGCGCAAGACCTCTGTGCAGTGATTGCACGACCACAGTCACGCGAATGCAAGAACGGAACTACCGTAACAGAGCAGTTTGAAATGTCCACGCTCGATCCTTTCGCATTCACGAGCTATCCTGAGGTGTTACAGAATGCCGCACACGTAAACAAAAACCGCGCTGTGCGTATGCGCCAGCGGCATCCGCCCCGCAAATATCCCCTTGTAGACAAAAATATAAAACAAAACACTATCACTCAGTGCCTGTTGGTAAAACGGGGCTCTAGAAATCCTATAAATGCTACCAAAGAGCGATTTCGGCGCGAAAACAAGAGCAAACTGCAGCGAGCGCCCTGAAGAGTAGCGAGGGCGTCTGCTCTCAAGTGGCCAACAAATATGGCGGCCCCGCCGCGGAGTTAAAGGGACGGCGGCGCCGCGGGTGAGGGGAGAGAAAAAAGAGGAGGGCAGCGGAGAAGGAGGGAGCAGTTGGCGCTACCTTAGTTCTCTCAGGGACCTTAGACGGCCCGCGATTGCAGCGCCAGATTTCCCTCTAGTGTATAGTATTAATATCACACTATATAACCACCACCACCATCCCCATAACTATCATTGGCTTTCTTGCTAGCGTAGGGCTTCTTTCTAAATAGATCCATTTTATTCCTACGAGTAGTTGCGCTGGAACACAACCTATGTGCGCGCAATGTCGGCACCTGTTTTTCGTGTGGGGCATCACCGGAAAGCCTCACCTGTGCAGCATTTTTGAGCATCGGTGACGCACGGGTAGCGAGTCAGTCTATAGGTGAGATTCCCATACTGCGCATCCGTAAAGTTGTAAAATCATCCGGTTGAAGTTCCAGCCTAACAGGAAGTGCGCAACATAAAAAAAAAAACGAAACACACAGGGCGAGCACTGGCAACAACCAAATATTTTCTGTTATTTGAAACGAATATCTCTAATTGTTAACAAACAGACAGGCATACAGACAGACAGAGAGAGAGGGGGAATTGTATTGACGCACTAACGCTCACCAGTGTCGCTACCAGCTTTTTTAAAGATATGCTTGCCTTCTGGGAGGTAAGAGAAACATGGCACTGTGTAGGCTACACTGTTGTTAATAGTCCGTCCACTGAGTACGCCCAACTCACCGTGAAGGAAAGCGACAATATGCGCCAATATGGTCCTTTACGGTGAGTTAGACATACTCAGTTGGCGGACTGTTAACAGCAATGTAGCCCACACAGTGCTGCAGCCAGCTTCTGAACTGAACAATAGTTTTGGACCTCGCAGCGCTCCCTCATTTCTCCTTTTTTGTTCCTGCTCGGAGCTAATAGCAACGTTGGCGCGAGCTACTCGATGAAAAAAGCTAGACACGCGTCTCGTTGGTGCTCGGTACAATGCGGGCGAAGACTATGACATAGTTGGCAGGTTCTCTTTTTCAATGCGCGCAAGCATCACCGGCCACACGACGAGGTTGGCGTTCCATGTAGAAGGAAAACATGTCTACACAGGGACTGCAGCATAAGGTGGCCGAAGTATGTTTTTTAAATGCTATATAAGCTTCTAGAACAAGAAAAGAAGACAAGAAATGGGCTAAGGCAAAGCGAACAACCCCAAAAGAAGCGAAGACTTTGAAAGGGAGAGAGAGGCTGCCGATTGCAGGTTCCGATTCGAGGGCGAGCACCAGCAGATGTGAGCCACCCGGCCGACGAAGTGGCGGCCACATGCTTTCGGCTTCTCTCGGCTCTGGAGGCGGCGGTGGTCGAAAGAAAATAAAACACCAGCGGCACCTAACTACCCAAGGAAGAGGACCTCGAAGCCGTCGCGGCGGTCTTCAAGAGAGCAGGGCAGACGCGCAGCGTCGCTCACTAATGCCTCCCCGAGTGAAAGCACGGCGTCTCCGACTGTAAACGGGAAATGAGCGACTGACGGGCCCGGCTTCGGCAGCAGCAGCCTCCGAGAGCGGCGGCGCCGCCCTCTGCCCAAACGGCAGGCAGTAAACACATTTACGGCGTTTCCCCCCATCCCTGCCTCCCCCGAGTGAGCGGCTCGCCCAGCAAACGGAGGAAAGCCGACGTCGGGGGCAACTGGGGAAACATACATCGCGGGCCAACGGCGTCCGGCGATGACATTCCTGGGGCCGCCGCTGTGGTTCTCGGATGGCCGAGGAAGGGCCCCTCGCTTGGGCGGCTGACGATGCGCGCGGCTCAAGGCTGAACACATTGTTGTCCTGGTGGTTGCTCCCCCGAGAATGCACAGAACTTCCTTTCTGGAGATTTGTTCGAAATTCCTCGCCCCCCTAAACAATGCGTCGTTAAATAAGACGTCCTGGGGGTGAGACGTGGGCGAGCATATATGGGCGGGAGCATCATCCAGAAGGCACGTAGAAAGTACGAGGCGGTAAGTCGTTGAACAATTTCTTTCCCATCGGGCTATCGGACGGTGTTCGAAATCCGGCGCTGGCCGGAACAGCTTTGGAGAACGTTCGCGTTCATTAGTGTATGCTATGCCCGAGCTGGCATGAAAGATCCATAAGCGGTCAAAGGAACGTACGGGTGAACAAGAAGATAGTCACACACAAAACGTACCAACGTAAGCAGCCTACTACGGATACAACCGTTCCATAGCGCGCGGACATGGCAACTGCGTGCAGTCGAAATGACAAATGTGTAGAGCGCAATTACGACGGTACCGTCCATCGAGCGGCCGTGGTCAGTGCGACAGCCTATGTGTTCCCATCAGCATCTAGTATAGTTATTTCAGTAGAATGAAATACTTGGCGAGTTTTTGGTACGAGCTCATTCACAGCGCGATGGGGGGAGGGGAAGAGAGGGGGGGGGGGGGGCGGGTACGAAGGCTGTGGCAAGAATATCACCGGACGAGCGCTATTGCTTGGAATTATTCTAATCTTTGATGCTACTGGCGCCACTAGGGTTTTCCCATTACAAAACACTCCAAATTTGAGATAGAAAAACGAAGGATTTATTTGGTTAGCATACCAAAAACAGCAACCACAAAGATAGTCCGCCATATTTTGTTTGCGTCAGAAACCATCGTATTCAGACTGTTCTAAGGCCTCTCTTACTTTTATCGTGAGTTTGTCGAGCTGGCACTTTGACATAAAATGCTTGTTATGTCTTTTCCTGCAAGTTGTCTTCTTAGCAGTTTTTTGTGTACAGTTCTGAAGCCGACTTTAAAACGGCTGGGTGTAAAAGATAGTGTCTGTAAATCTGGTATTGTCACAATTTATATTGCATTGAAGCCTACACTTGAGAAACTTGAGCGCTCGTTTGGCAACGTCATACTCTCAGCAACATTAAACTCAGTAGCATAAGATTTAGGGACGTTAAACTCAGTGACACAACTAGGCGATATAACTCCGCCGCAAGGTATGATCAAGCATTTCTTTCAATTCACAAGAGAGAGCTTATGTGGCCCTTGTAGTTTCTTGCGTAATTTGCCACCGTAGTGTTAAGCCTCTCGAACTGGGGGTCACAACTCTATAAGACGGTAAACCAACCTCTTAAACGTGATATCGCGCACAAAACAAGCATTTACTTCCGGCACCAGGTATTCGCGAAAACTTTGCATAACGATTACGAACTATTTTAAATAAATCTTTAACCTAATGGTACACGCCGAAATGGTGCACAGTGACCTCAGGAGGGGAGGTTCCACCGTCAGGAAGGCAACCTCCTTAAGATACTTAGGACAAATGTTTGATGGAGCAGTATACACAAGAAAAAAAATGCACAAAGGGAATCTAGGCAGATTATACGAAAAGAAAGATTGTGTCAGGAGCACTTGCGACAAGAAGATTCATAACAAGTAGAAGGGCCCGCGGCTGACTATACTTTTACAGGCCAGCAGTGTTCCTTATTTCTTTGGAAGTGTTCACCGTGGACCTTCTTGTACTAGTGCTGTTGGAGCCTTTGGAGAAGTCCAACTTCCAAAAAATTTAATGATTCAGAAAAAGGGTGTGCACGTGCGGTGTCACAAGGAAACATCCAGTCCAGTACACTCCGTGGTATGAATTTTGAAAGTCATAGACAAGTCCAAGACTGGAAGTGCTGAAATGCTCTGTAGCGAGGGTGAAAAGCGACATCTTGAAAATAGGATGCTGCGGTCAGAAGTCGAAACAAGGAAAATAGGGGGCCAACCAATGATATATGTGGCAGGACACCATGAACAGGGCAGGACACCACGATATAGTGTGTATGAATAGTGGTCGCGGGATGTACAGCTTATCGTAAAAAGCGCTTCGTTTACTATTTCTTTGATTCACGAAGCTTCGAACATGTGTACCCTTGCTACACGGTGTGCTGAACTGCGCTAAGATGCAAACTCTCTGAACGGGAAAGGTTAATAAGAAAACGCGCGAAGATACAGCACGTAATATACAGAACGTAACTCAAAAAAAAAAAAACAGAAAGATAATTGACCTGGAAATGGGGCGCGGGAAAAGAGAGGGAAAGGGATGGCGACAGAGAGAGAGGGGGAGTGAGAGAAGGGGAGGGGAAGCTACCCAAAACGGAAGGCGGGGCAGCACCCGGAAATGGACCTGTTAAGCCAAAACATGCCAGTCACGAGCACAGACCGAACAGCTGTGAAGCGCGGGCTTCGAGGGCGCGGAGCGGGGTCTACGTGCGGAAAAAGAAAGAAATGAACTAAATAGCTTGAAGGACGGGAGGAAGTGGGGAGACCACGTATAACGACAGTGCTAGCAACCATAACTGTGCGCCGTGTATTGGCCTTTTTTTTCCCCCTGATTTCTTTTTTTTTTTTTTTCGTACTTAGAAGAACAGCCGGCTTCTCTCAACGGGCCGGGTCGTTGGGGGCTGCGGCCCCGTGGTTCATGTGTTGGTGTTCATGAAAAGAGCCCCGCCATGGTTTGCTTTGGCGTACCGCGTGTGCCCGAGTAGCGGCACAAGAAGTTTTGAAAAAGGCGGGAGGGGAGAGACGTAGCGAGAAGGTATCCCTTTCAAAACTTTGGCCGCCGTTGGGGTCGCGTCCTGACCCCCGCGATTTAAAGCCCCGCCGCATTCACTACCTGCCTCCCTTTTCAGCGCCTTCTCCCCCTCTTCTCTCTTCCTCATTCCCCCCTGCATCCGCACTTCCCCCTTTTTGAATCCTACTCCCTTCATGGTGTTGACAGAGAGCAACTGTCACGGGAAGGGCAGCGCGTCTATTCCGAATAAAGAAATTAAAATAATTACAAAATCCTATCTGCGTCACGCTTTGCGCACAACTCGTTGTAATTAGCCTCAACGCTAACTGACACACTAGCACAACAACAACGCTTCCCTGAAGGCGCACATGGCACTCCGTCTCGCTTTATGCGCGCTCCCCTCGTTACCATAGCAACTGCGCCGGTGGTCACGTGGTCGCATCCGCGATAAAGAGCCGATAGTCACGGCCATGCAGGAGCATACCATTAACATGTCCACTGTAAAAGAAAATACGATCTCAAGAACAGGGTAACCATTGCTGTATGTAGGCGAACAGAAACACATCGAATTAGAAGGAGGTTGAAAAATTATTAGATACGTATAATTGATGTCTTCGCGAAAAAAAAATGTGTGAGACACCGAAATTAGTCAAGCGGATATTTCGTCCGTCCGATATAAGCAATAAATCGGAGTATCCTAGTTTGATGTAAACAAATTAGGCAGTATTGAATGTGCGGTTCATATTTACATTGAGTTTGAGCGCTTATATGGCGCGCCTATATTGCAATACCATATGTCTTCACTGTTCGCATGCTGGCGATATAGAGCACATTTCATCTGTGTGTGTGTGTGTGTGTGTGTGTGTGTGTGTGTGTGTGTGTGTGTGTGTGTGTGTGTGTGTGTGTGTGTGTGTGTGTGTGTGTGTGTGTGTGTGTGTGTGTGTGTGTTGAAGTGCGGCGCCATCTTTATGGGGACAGCGCCACCGTGAGGTATCCGTAGTGTGATACACAGGAAGAGGTTCTGTGTCACTCTGGCCGTGGACTAAAAAAGGCGAAGTAACCAAGAGAGCCGTTGCACTAAACGACATAGCCCCAAAATTTCTCGCGCCGACAGCCATCCAACCGGCAACGAAGCGTTGTCCCACCAGACAGGAGCCCTGCTTAAGGTTCTCGTCCTGTCTCATAAATTCGGAAGCTCGGCGCAAGAGACGATGAATGCGACAAGGAGAGGCCCCGGACATCATGACAGGCTTTGAGACACAAGAACACGACCTTGTACGACACCACCCATAGCGACCAAGGCCTAACGAACGCCTCGCCCCTCATGGTCCTCCCCTCTCAGAGCCGTTCTCGCCGCCAAGGTAGCCCTGGTGACGATTTCATTATTCTAGCCAATCAGAATGCGGCATTTGGGAGATTGGGAGATCGTTCCCGTGACATTCGCGAAGGGTTTGGGCATTTTAAGTAGTCTATGCTGACTCGAGGGATGGAAACGCCTTGCCGCGGAGGCTCCTGAAGTGCTACAGAGTCTGCGGATACGCTAGATGCGACGAGAGCCTCTTCCTTAGCGACCCGTATCGCTGCTCCCAGAGATCTCTGGCACTCAGCGTAAAACGAAGGCAGGGCTCTTCTCTTTTTCCGAGAAAATCGGCGGCTTCTCTTTCTCTCTCTCTTCTCGACGTAGTTTCCTGTGCCCGAGCGCCACAGCCCACGGCACTGTACCCACAGCGCGCAGAGCTGTGCGCCACATGGAGCCCGAGATGGGCTTTAACGACGACCAGGAGAAGATAGACTTGAAGGAGAAGAAGGGCGCCCTGGAGAGAATGCTTTTTCGGAGGGGAAACTTGAAAACAGCCAGGCGTCACTGGAAGGTCTGCTGGGGTGTTTTATGGCGAGCACTTTTCCCTCTCTTCTGATTACTTCAGCCACGCCGCCCTGCAATCAGGTCTGTGGTGGCTCCGTGCGCCAGCGGAAGAAGAAAGCCCGGTCTTTGAGGAAGAACGCCCCGGAAACGTGAGCGGTAGGGACAAGATGATGAAATTTAACGCCCTTGCAAGCACGTGTTCTAAATTTGTCCCCCGCCTCCTCGGCAAAGTTGTAGTACGCCGTGCATAAGCGGCCATGAAGTCGTGGTTGCGAATATTGCGACCACTCTTAACGGCGATCACCATAGCTAATGATCAGACTGTTGATGCTGCGGGACTGTCAATGTTCATATACGGTTAATGCTAGGACACTTTGTGGACTACCAAGAGCAGTGAATGACAGTGCAGAATATCCATTCGTGTAGCTGTAACAAGGGCGCCACAATTTTGTCTCGTCCGGAAATGCATACCTTGTTTCCCGCTTCTTCGAAGAGAATGACCAACGCCACCAAAAATCTTGACTTCGGGTCATTCTCAAAATTGCTTAAAAAACTGAGTTCAAATCAATACAAAATTTACAATCAACTGACTGACATCCCTTATTTTTGTACATATTGAGGATTTCAAAAAATTCGGCAGAAATTCAGAGAATTATCTACTAATGCGTAGCATTCTTATGCCGCTTGTCTTGGGTGTGAGTTTTGACAGTCAAAGTTTTTGGATTTTCTAAATCCTGCCCGACCAATTATCTCCATTTAAGTTATTATTGCATTTGAAACTTTCCAGAAATCTGCATTTTTGTGAAAATGCAGGGCGTTACATGGTCCGGGCTGTGGGGGTACTTGGCAAAGAATGCTACGCGTCAAAATCACGATGTGAAATCGGTTTCTACCTCTACACATTTTAAAACGGCGCATGCTAAAAAGATCCACCTGCGCGGCAAAGAATAATAGTCCAGAGCCTTCTCTTTGTACAGGGTGACATTTAAAGGACGACAGTGGCAGATCGGTCGCTACTTTTACGCATCGCTATAACGATGCACTTTTAAAAGAATCACCCGCGAGGCAAAGAATAGTCCATAGCCTCCCAGCATCCGGAGAGTCTTCAAAAGCAGTTAATGCGACTCTACGGTCGCACGTCCTGCGCACTTCGCGCTCGCATATATATTTTGCAGGATATATACGACCTTACTGATGTATATTACCGAGCAACATCATCCGAAGGGGCTCGCGGCTACGTCTTTCCCTTCGCCTCGCTTTTATTAGTTTCGCTCCTTTTTGAGCCCTCCCTTCGGGCGTCCGTTGGGCCCCGCTTTAAACCCCGGCCGGGCTCAGCCCCGCGGGCAATATCCTCGGCCGTCGGCGTCATCAGCGTTGTTATGTTAGGGCCCCATGCGTGTCAGCGGAACTGCAGCAGCGGCCGCGCATGCGTTCGTTGCCGCTGTCGACCCCCGGCGCGCGTTCCCGCCTCGCCCCGCGTTCATCGCTCGCCCGGCCATCTGTCTGCCGCGCCTGAAGAACCGGCCTGCCGGGTGCTAGTGGTTGTCGTGGCGGCTGCGCAGAGTTCGTTGGGAAAGCGGGCGGGGAGGGTATGAGGCGAACACGGTCTTTTTTATCGTGGACCTTTGTACGCGAGCCCCGTGAAGGCCTTCACTATTTATGGAAGGGCGTTGTTAGTCGAGTCGTGGTGTACACCAGGCCGGTCTTCTCTGAGTGCCGCAACCACCGAGCCAAGTCATCTGGTAAATCTTGCGCGATTACTGGGAAATAGTTTGAGAACGCGTTCGCACAAACCGCCACATCTGATTGATTGATTGCGGGGTTTAATGCGCCGACGGTACACGGGTGATCAAGCGCGCCATAGTGGAGGGCTCCGGATTAATTTTCACCACCTGGGGATCTTTAACTTGCGCCGAAATCTCGAACACACGGGCGTTTCTGCTTTTCGCATCTACCAGAAAAGTGGCTGCCACAGCCTGGAATAAAACCCGCGTCCTTGGGCTCAGCAAAATCGCCACATCTTCGCCCTCGGTAAACTTACCAATGACACCACCGGGTGGTGGGGCCCTCTAATGCTTGATTACCGCATCGAGTAGCGGATTTTTTACGCTTAATCTGCAGCAAAATAGTAACGAGGGAATGCTACAGGGCACATGGAACAAATTATGAGTCATGCCTGTATTTGTGCAGCGTGGAGCACCGACACGAAAAATCTTTTACGTCGATTACTCTTTTCCTCTGGATAAAACAAAATAACCTCGAATGTAGTTTAAAGGATATTCTTGACGACAGGTTCGAGTAATCCAATACCGTTGCCTGAGGGCCAACTAACACACAAACACAGAGCTGTCAGCGTCATTTCAGTAACCTTTCCGCTTCGCGGTAGCGTATTGAAACGAATTCATCCCTTCGTTGTTCTGGAACGCTGACATAGTCTTGGACCTTCTGAATCAAGTACGAAGAAAGAAAGAAGACAAAAAAGCAATAGAACATTATATGTAATCTTAGTACACCGCCTAACGATTGCGCAAAATTGAAATAAAAAGTGTACATGCACACACATACCAGGGCTGTTGCGTAAGTTTGGAAGTAAGTTTTAAGATAGATCATTGTAGCTACGACTTGATGCGCCGTTCACTATCTATCTCAAACTGCTGTCTTGCGCACAGACGTTGACATGCACTAAAATATATACAACCTCTTTGCCTTCGGCAGAAAGAAATCAAGACATCACATAAATACGCTGGTAACACAGAATCCGAAGTCATAGCCGCAGGACGTCGACCCGTGGCGCAAAGTGGTTCGATGGGGTCGAGTCATCGAGACGCCACGTCGCCCTCCTTTGCCCCAACAACGACACCTGCGGTGACGGTGCCCCTCGCCAACGCATGAATGACTTCTACGCGTGACCCACCTTCCCGTAAAACCTTGCCTTTAGAGAAAGCAGCGAAAAAATACATCGTCGTTCCACCATTTCCACTAGAGACAAATTCAACACACACACATACAGTCCCTCGCTGCCACCTCTCCTCTACTATGCATAAACTGGGGCTCCAGTGGAGAGAGCTCACGGGGGGGTGCGACGCGTCCCCGCATCGACGACCATTTATTCATTCCAACTTGCCTGCGGGAGACGTCAAAGCTTGTGGCAGGACAGGTTTTATCACGACGCCTCGAAGCTCGTCTCTCCTTTCTTTCTTTCTTTCTTTCTTGTTTTCTTTCCGGTGCCCTATTTCACTCCGTTTCCTGAACGGCTGGGGCGGACATGCCGTCCCTGCCGTAAGGAAATGTACGAGCTGGCGGAGGGGGAGGAGGAGGGAGGGGGAAGGGCACTTTAGAAGTGAGGTTGAACAGGACACCACGTTCGGGGGGCCGTATGGAAGACCTGACCCACGTTTTTGGTCACAATGTACGAAGCCCTGGCTTTTTAAAGTCGGGTGCTGCAACTAAATAGTTGAAAATTTTTCTTTTTTACCGAACCCCCCTTGAGGTCAGGAAGTACGGTAAACACCCGTTTATAAGAAATAAATTTAACAGTGAAAATGACTTAAATGGCAGGGAAATTTTGCTGAAGTCTTGATTATTATATAGATAGATGATGTGAAGCCACCGTTTGGTTTGTTAAGTAAGCTCTAGTTAAGTCCATACATATTTTACGTAAAGTGCTTCGAGAAACGCAGAAAACTCGTTAATTTAAAGCGCATGCCTCCATTAGTATTTTCCTGAACTTCGTCCTTGTATGTTATACTTTCTGAATTACGCTGCAAAACAATCAGTCCAAATCTTTATTTTAGTGTGAAATTTCATGCCCCGACGCAGACGTACGGTTCATTAACAAAAAAATTAAAGCCGTTTCACTCAATGTGAAAGCTGTCGAAAGTGCACAGCAGTGATTCGCCATAATGGCACGCAGCGCCCATTTATCCGCTCACTGCTACCACCCAGCGCACTTCGAAATTCCCGCCTTCACAGTGCTCGCGCTCCCCCTCCCTGAAGGAGTCTGTTCTTTTTGTGCTTGCTTTCCATAGAGTTTCTTACAATATAACTAGAGGGGAAACTGGCGCTGCGATCGTACGCCTCAATGGGCGTGATGGGTAATTGTGGATTCGGATTGGCGCTTGATGGCTCCTGAAACTTACTATGGATTGCAGGCAGTTTCGTTTTCGTTTTGGATTTGCACGAACGCATTTGCCTAGGCGGGGTGTTGGGAGGAGTGATCAAAATACGTTTCTCCTTGAACTGCATGCCTCGCGTGCACTGACGCCGCCCTGAATGGAATGTTTACAACCAGAGTTGCGAATTGGGTGGGTTATCAATGCATTGCCGCACAGCGAGCACGAAAACACAAATGACGGCGCTCTGTGCGGCGAAGTTGTCTGCTAATTAGGAGTTGCGGCGCTCTCATTCGGCAGAGCAATGTATTGTCGAAGCTGACGACGGTTGCGAATCGCTTGGAACAGCCAAACCTTCCGTGCGAACGCCGGCTCCTACTGCGTAGAACAGCAGCACCGGCGGCTGATAGGAACGCAGCTTGATGTATGTCACTATATAACTTCTCCAAAGGTAATCGGTTTCTTTTTTCTTATGAGCACAAAAATTCTCTTACTATTACAAACCACCAGCGCCGAAACTTTTACAAGTAGTTTTTAAAAAAGTCCGCGTCCTGCTGTAGTTGGCGAAAAATGGCAAACCTGCTCCACAAACCTTCTCGACTCCGTGTCTGCTCTTTATTTAAACGCGCCGTTTTATTTCGTACAAAACCGGTTTTTCGTCACTAACTTTCTTGTTCGCCATGTAATTTGTAAACGGAGAACCGGGCAGTAAGAGCTTTTTTGTCAAAAAACACAATTTGCGCAGCCATAAGCCCGTTTTGATCCTACGCAATCCGGTTCCAAAACTACCCATCATTCCCATTGAAGCGTAAGCGCCGCTGCCATGTTCGCGTTGACACTAGCGCCAGTTTCCCCTCTAGTTATTTGTATGAAACTCTATGTTGCTTTCATTTCGTATGCTGGAGCTGTTTTGCTTCATTTCGAACGCGTAATTTTTTTCTTGCGCGGCTGGAGCCTTTCTGCGTCATTTCGAACGCGCCTTTTTTTTTTTTTTTTTTTTTTTTTGGCGCGGCCGCTGTTCTTGCTTACTATCGTAAAAACCAACCCAACGAGCGTTCCTAACTAAATGAACGCGCGTGCTGCCGGTTATATACAAACATTTTGTCTGAAATGTACCTGAAGTTTTTTTGTTTGTTTTTTCCGCTAAACAACGGGGAGATGTATGACAAGCGCCAGCGGTTTACGAGGTTCGAACGGTATTTAAACCGCGTGGTTTTTCGAAGCCGCAGCGTGACTCCATGACCCCGGTACAGAAGGCTCTACTTGGGTCCGTTATATCGCTGTGCCACCAGAATATCCCGGCAGTTCCATCGACCGTTAGCGAGCCAAGACGACAAGGCGAGCCTGTAAAGTGCGCTGCACTGAAAACGCTCCATACAAGCGCTTATGCACTGCACATCAGACTGTAAACCATTAACAACGGCTCTGGTGGTTGGCGCGCAGAGGGCAGAACTTCTGCAGATGATGCGGCGAGCGACAGAACATAGATTACATTCAGTTTAAAGAATGAATATTCGCCGCACCAAAATTATCTAAACCTCCAGCTGTAGCAAAGTTCCCATTTTGTTTTGTGTAAATATAGACTCAAAAGGAGAAAACGCCAGCCAGATCTTGCAAGCGGCTCTAATTTTTAACCGGATGTACTGGTAGGGACAAAGCCTCAAAACGTTGCGAATAGCGATTCGCCTTCAAAATGATTTCTTTAAGCCCCACTTCTGTTTAATAATCTTCTGAGCATGCTTGCTTCGCAGCTGTACCATCGAAAAGATGTTGGTGGCGGTTCCGCACGGCACACAGGAGTTTCGTATGGCCAAAGCTAATTGAGTACTGTCCCCATACACGCTTCTGCTTGTAACCTGAGGTGGACCTGTGCGAAGCGGACTTTAGGGCATACGGGTTCTTGGAGGAGATATACAAAGGATCTGCAGCTCCGATAATCCTTCATAAGAATGAGGAGTTCTGTATTAATTAAAAAGGGCGTTAGACGTGGAGACGCAATCTCCCCGAAGTTATTCCCAACCTGTCCCGCTGGGGTATTTAGGAAGCTTTGGTTAGACATGCCTAACTCGTTTCCCCTGCTTTACTTGGGGAAACGAGAGTTGCGGACGACATCGTCTTGTTCAAGGAGTGCAGGGAAGACCGGTCAATAACTGTTCGCGAACTGCATTCGAAAAGTACGGCCGTAGAGTTGAAGATAGGTATGGAAAAATCGGAAGTAATGCGACACAAAGCAACTAGCCTCCCTTCCAGCCTCGGTAGTAAAATACTACGAGAGGTAGAATAATATAACTATATTCGAAGATTTCCCACGGCTGATACAAAATGCGAGAAGGAAATCAGACGCACAATTAGTATACGAGCGGAGGTGCATTATGGGGAAGCTCCCTATGGTACAACTGTCAATAAACACAATAGTATGCAACCTTGGCGCATTGCTGGTGATGACTTACTTGATCTTCTGAGCACCTTGAAAAAAAAGGAAAAATGAGAAAAAAAAACTATTTCAGCTTTTCATAGCCGTGGCGAGAAGGACGATGGAGCAACCTTCATGCGCATAAACCAAGGGTCTTAAATTGGTGAACAAATTCATGCAGAAAACAGCCTTGACCATATTAAGAGAAAAAAGGGTTGATCTGATACCACCTTGTGAATAACGGGATGAAGACTGACGACATGTGTACCTCCGGTGTAACAGAATGGCTAAAAAGGGATAGGGCGAGGAGTAAAGGAAGACGGATAACTCAATATAGGGATGCGATAAGAGAAGTAGGGAGAAATTAATTAAATCAGACGAAACGGGACAAGAGCGGTTTAAATTCAAAGGGAGATGACTTCGTCGTACAGTGTATCTAAATATGATGATGAAACGCTAAAAATACGCAAGACATCTCGGGCCGGACTAAACGGCTTTTATTAGTGCACATCTATAGCCCGACGCCCTAGGACTCATGAGAGGCTTCTGTGCAGGTATTGCCATTGATTAGTAACACGCGATGGACGTTTGCAAGACCCTGATATGCGTGGCATGCGCTGCAGAAGTTAGGGCATCAGATAAGGCTTGGGCGGCGCCAAGCGGGAGACAGCAGTTGACCTCTCAGCGTCGTCGTTTTGTTGAGCCAGCGGTTGACCACGCCTCACGCTGTCGCTTGTTCGACTGGATATCTTACAGCAAAGATCACAGCCAAGCTTGCAGACAAGTTGACCACGTTTGTGTGCGCGCTGCTTTAAAGGTCCCCTGCTCCACTCAGTTCTTTTACTTTTGTCAACATCTGAAATGCTTTGAAAACCAGGGACATCGCGTCGCACTTACAAACATTTTCCTTCGCAGATCGTTTCGTAATTCTCGAAAACGGTAATTTTTATGTTGATTGCCTAAGTAGGGACAGCTCTAGTGAAACACAAGACTGTCTCCGTTCCGTTATAACTATTTTAAGCACTCCAGACACGTGTAATACAGGTAAACACGTACTCTCGTTGACTTGTTCGCGTATCCTTACTCCCACCGCATAAAAATGCACGGCAACAACGCCATCTTTACTCACTGCGATGAAATTCGCCGTTACACTCACACATCTACAAAACAAGCCCGTTCCCCGACGAGTACGTTCCTCCGGAGCTTATCTTTCCCCCTCTCCCTCTTCCTCAATGCCCCCCGACGACGCGCCCCTCGCGTCCGCATCACAATGGCCTACTTTAATGCCCCCCCGCCAGACCCGCAAGCTTGCCCCCCGCACACGAGCGTTTCCTCCCCCCTTGCCCCACTTCGGCTTCGCTACAAAGAAAAATCCCCTCAGCTGAGGCACCAAAAAGTAAACAGACGAAAGCATCTCCGATCCACCCATGGAATATCCGGCACCATTCGCCTTTAAATCTAGGTCACAGGCCATGACGTAGTGCGAACTCAATGACGGCGCTGCTTCTTTTTCCTTGCTACCTGAGCAGCTTGGCTTGACGACATGTTCGGACAACGTATACGGCAATGTACTCACTCTTACCTGAAACATAAAGGGATTATTGAGCTCAAGCAAACCAGACAGACAATCGACTCACAGGTGACTTATGTACCGAAAGTCTGATAGAAGTCTGATAGAAGCCTACAGGGTCGAAGAGTTGAGAATCCGCGCAAGCACGAAAAGATAGACAAGCGAAGAGCTGAAGCTGCGATACATGCCGGCGTCGTCACCAAAATTGCTCCAAGGTATTCTTGTATCACCTACGCACTTGGCAAACACACAGTCTGTTTAAATGTGTGCAGGCTGGTTAACGTGATGTGTATTGCGTTACCAGTGCAGTTCCGTTAGAAGCCCGTTAAAATACAACGTCATAATTTGACGAGTTGTGTCCAAAGTAATGCATGTAATTTTAACGATGACCCATTGAACTTGCTACCACACCTATTACTGAACGTTCAGTGAGTGGCAGTGAGACGTTTCCTTTAGAGATAACATTGCGCGGAGGTGATAGATCTACTATCCCCGAGATCTAAAAACTATGAAATAGATCTAGCAGATGTAGATCTACTAAGATCCAGATCTACAACATCTATATTTGCTACAGAAAGATCTACAAACTAAACCTTACTGATATCCTGAATCAGGTATAATACTTTGAAGGCGGCACAACAGGAATATAGATATAGAAGCTAAATGCGGACAAACCTATATTCTTCAGTGTACGCCGGTAGCGCCTGCCTGATTCTCTGCAACGGGGACGAACGCGACATACAAAGCGCTACAAGCAGAGAACCATTCCGTCATACTTGCAGTATAGTAAACTTGCGATACGAAATGCTAGTTTTCGATAACGAGTATAACTGAACTGGTGTTTAACCTAAAGCTGGAGACCCTGAGCAATGCCATAAAAACTGAAAGCCCGAATTTATTGGTTTAACGGTATCCTTCTTCACTATTGCGAAGAACTTGCTGAACAGAAGGACCACGAGAGAAGAAGTTTCAGGAGTTTGCATTATTTAAAAGCGAGAAATGGCGTACATAATGAGTGTGTTTCTTTTTTTTTCTTTCTTGTCTAAAAAGATTTCCAGAAATGCGAACTCATGGCCAGACACGCTGCATTGCATATGTGAGTACCGAGGTCCCTTTTTACTGCACTAACAGTGACAGACTGCATTCAAAGCGAACGTAAAATAGGGCCAAGCATCAATCCCAATTCTGAAGCGCTATGTGCAAGTTCGAAATTTCCAGAGCAATCCTTTAAAGCTTTCGCGTCTATTATAAGTACTTGAAGGCTTAAGCTGAACTATACATAAGCATAGCACCTTGCACTTAGCAAACTACACTTCCTTGATTCCTTATGGTTTCACATCGAATAAGCGTGTCACTGCTACACACTCAACCGTAGCACACTTCCCAGTAGACTCGTCGGAACGATTCGAGGACCGCTTGATTTTGTAGCACCATTTACAGCTTATAGTCAAGTGAACAAAGATTTCCATATTACTTTATTTCTCCAGAGCATAGTAATATCTCAACAGAAATGGTGAAAAACATTGGTTGTTTATTTACCTATGCTGGCTTGAAATATATTCGTATTTATTTTATTTATTTATTTATTTATTTATTTATTTATTTATTTATTTATTTATTTATTTATTTATTTATTTATTTATTTATTTATTTATTTATTTATTTATTTATTTATTTATTTATTTATTTATTTATTTTACCATCAGGGCATGCAACCATTGTAGAGGGGAGGGGCTCCCATCTCACATAAAAGAGCAAAAAAGAAGTCAGAAGCACGCGACAAGTCTTCAACAATTGTAGATACAAAAATATACATTAATGTTTAAAAGAAACGTGGTAAAGCAAGTGCATTGAACGCAGCCATACACGCAACCAGACCCGGAGCAAAATAACTTCATCTTATCATCTTAAATAATGTAGCTTGGAATTCTGTAATCCGCACGAAATGTGGATATCCAATGCTATTATTGGCGTAATATGCCTTTATGTAGTAGATTTTTTCTTTCAATTTTATTGCTTATATTCTGTTTTGCAGCGGTCTAATCGCCACAACATGTGTCTGCTCGCTTAAACCTGTTTTTTTTTCTTTTACGGTGCACACAAACCTGCAGTTTTCACATGTTTGCTTGGTGAACAGACGGTGAATTTGGGGTAAGATTTTGTCTAACACGCTTACCTGAGCCTGTACTGCTCTGCTGTTTCTCACACACTGCCGCCATACATATTTGCACTGTTAAATATCGCCGCAGGTGGGCTTCACCACAACACTCGTGAACGACCACTATTCGTTACCAAATGTGCAAATTTGGCGAATGACGAGACCCAGCATGCGATTAGAGCAAAATACAGTATCTGCGCTGTCAGAACAGCGCTAGGCGTGCAAGGCGTGATGCACGCCTTGTGCTGCTGCGTAGTTGTTGTGGTGAAGCCCACCTGCGGCAATTTTTAAGAGTGTGAGGCAGGAGGTCTATAAGCTGAGACTGGTGACTTCCCCTTTGAAGTATTTTCTCTTCGGTACTACCTTTTAACACGAAAGTGTTTTATTCCTGGATACACGAAGATTTCACTGACGTCATATCCGCCAGGGAAATTGCGCCAGTACAACGAAGCAAGCGGCCTGTAAAGGATGCACCCCTGCACACAGGGTCTTCTTGTGGGGAAGCAACCTTTAGTACTAAAGATTACTACGTTATGCTTAGGGTTGTTCGTTTTCGGGTTTCATATTTTAACACGAAGGTGTTTTATGTCGGAATAGACCAAGATTTCGCTGACGTCACGGAAATGACGCCAGTACATCTTTGCCAAAGCGACACGCCAGCTGGACTTCCCTCGCCAAGCAAACCCACAAGACTGCCGCTGACCCACAAATCATGCCCAGCTGCAGATTCAGCTGTACATTTCACTTTCTTGTTTCACCGATTCCTATGACAGAGGAATCAACCACAGTATTTATTGGTATTCGTTTAGCAAGGCGTTACGCTGCGCATTCCACTTTCTTGTTTCACCGATTCCTATGACAGAGGAATCAACCGCAGTTTTTATTGGTATTCCTTTAGCAAGGCGTTAAAAAAAAATAGCTCCTCGGAACAAATGTATTTCAAGTACTTCCAGACTTTTCTATAGGCTTCCGAAAGTATTTCAGTGATGTAAGCATACTACCCTGGCCCAGTTTGTCCGACATTTTAATGATGCCGACCAAACTTAACGACCACACAGGAAGCCCGAAGTTTGTCAAACACTAGTCGGATTTCTGTACCTGCATATGTCGTATACCCAACTAAAAGGCTCAGAGCGCTACAAACATTACACTGGTAAATATGAGTTGTGTAACTTCGCGCACTTGTTCATGAAGGCCAGAGTGCCAAAGAAACAGAGTAGGCAAGAATCAAGCAGGTGGAGCCAAAGTCGTGCTGTTTCTTATCTCCCCCTCTTCGACCAGCATGAGGGTATCACCCGACGTTGCAGTGCGGACAGCTGTGAAGCTGTGTTCTACATGGTGTGAATTCCCTTGCTAGTTCGCGGCTGCGGCGCCGGTCAAGCGGCAAAAAGATCCATTCTTGATGCTGTGGCAAATTGCCAAATGTTTGGAACAGCAGAACTTCCCCTGTGAATGCTTCTTGGCCTTTAGAAATTTGCAGCAGCATTGAGAATATCTTTTGCCGCACGACCAGCGCCGCAGCAGCGAATTCGCAGGGTAGCTCGCACCATAGAACGGGCTCAAGTGCGCGAGGCCATCACAAGCTGAGAAAAGTCAGCCCATCCTGAGCCACCCCCCCCCCCCCCCCGAAAGTTTTCCAGAAGTGTGTGTGTTTCAACGTATTGCCATCCCCTAATCTGATGAGCAGACCGGGGCCGCGAAAAAAACTCGTCCGTGGGCGATAAACGGACGATATACCGCGTTGTATACTTGGAGAACATGTACCTCCGGCTCACGTACACCTTTCACATGTGGCGCTTTTCTTCCAGCCGGAGGCAATGGTGTTTCAGTTTCACTGGGCGACCGCATAAAGCAGATGCCGCAGCAGCAATTAAGGCAACTAAAAAAAGAAGACCCCAATGAAATAATCCCCGTACGCACGATAGAAACACGCGCAAAGATACCGGTACACACAACAGATTAGCCATCATAACATAAATTCCCCCGCCAAGTGCGAACGCAACTTTTTCTTTGCCAATTCCGCGCGAAAGACGGCAGACCTGCGAATTCGCCCCGGGAAGTTTCGCAGGCGCCGCTGGGAAAAAAGCAACGGCGGCGAGTCGCAAACAAAAACAGGAGCGCCTTGCACGTGGGCGCCCGCGACAGTTAGTGGCTTCCGTTTCCTGCAGTGAATGAATGGAGCGTATACTCTAAAACCTTGCTCGCCGTATCTCCCGACAACTTCATCTCATCTTTTTCTCTTCGGTCCGACCCTTCCCGTGCTCCTGCATATCTGCGCCCATCTCGTCGTCTTAAGTACCCCACGAGCCGGCGTGACAAGCTTCTCACAGTTCTCCCAGCGCCGGACATTCCTCCCAAGGTTGCCGCTCCTGTTTCTGATGCGGTTCCGGCGATGCAGCATCCCGCCCGCCTCGGGCATCCCTCTCTACGGTGACCAAGACTGTTTGATACGGCCGACTCCACCGGATGTATACAGACCTAATGAGAAGCGAAGATGGCTGATGCTGAAGTCTAGGATTAGCCGAATGTTGTGGGAAGTATGAAATCCGATCTCGCTATAGCATTCCACAATCACGCGTGTGAGTGATTCGATAAAGTTCCGCTCAAGTTATTTCTTTAGTTCTTTGGAATAGCTGAAATTTCCTACGGAGTCGGAGGTTTGAGCCAAGCCCGTCCTAGACAGCTTGGCGAGGCCCGCAACCCTCTTCAGGCAGTACACAGCGCTGGAATAAGAAAATTGATTGATTGATTGATTGATTGATTGATGATTGATTGATTGATTGATTGATTGATTGATTGATTGATTGATTGATTGATTGATTGATTGATTGATTGATTGTAGGGTTTAACGCGCCGACGCAACGCAGGCGATGAGGCGCGCCTTAGTGGAGGGCTCCGGATTAATTTTGACCACCTGGGGATCTTTGACGTGCGCCGAAATCTCGTGCACGCGGGCTTTTTTTGCTTTTCGCCTCCATCAGAAAAGCGGCCGCCATTGCCGGGAATCGAACCCGCGTACCCGTGCTCAGCAGCGCAACGCCTTAGTCACTGAGCCACGGGGAAAAGAAACTAAGTGCATACAATATAAACGCAGTCGAAATAACGCTGATAAAGAACAAAAAAATCAGATAATGTGCAACGTAAATTTGCGAAGAATTCTGCAGCAACAAATCTGAGGTACGCTATTCAAGAAACAACAAGAAGCCGAAAGTAATGTTGAATAAACATGCAGAAAGCGCCCCGTTAAGCGTAGACATGAAGAGGTGCATTAATATAACTATCTTGGGCAAGTTAGGAGTTCCGAGCGAAACCACGAGAAGGAAATCAAGCGCAAGTACTGTGGACTGGAAAGTATATCGTGAAACATTTTAAAGCAATGAACGAAAAGAAAAGTATAAGGACAATGTGTACTCCCGGTGTTGGCTTACGGGGAAGTAGCTTGGGGACTTACTAAGCACCACGAAAGAAACTTGGGTTGGCTCAACGAGACATGGAAATAAAAATGACAGGCGTAACGCTTAGGGGTACGAAACGAGCGTCTTGGAAGGGACAAACTGGAATGGAAGACATTTTAGCTGAAATGAAATGAAAGAAGGTGGCTTTGGATCCATGGACTTGTAACGCGGCAAAGCGACAACAGGTGCACCACCTGCGGTAATGGAGTGGCTATAGAGATGGGACTAAACTATAAGCAGGAGACCCGTTATTCGAAAGGGGGATGAGATAAGGAAATTTTGGGGCCAAAAATTGGATGCGGGCAGCACCGCAGGATAGAAGCAATTGGGAGTCAATGCAAGAGGAATTTATGCGGCAGTGCGCAGAAACGGATGATGGTGATGATGTTGATGTTGATGATGATGACGATGATATAGGCTTAGTAAGGAGATATTCTGTTCCGAGATACGTATAAGCCAGGTACTTCCAACGCGATGCATAACGTTAATTAAACGTGTTGATACACCGCGCCCTGCGCCTCAAACGACCTAATAGATGCCAAATCAACCTCAGTTACGAAAGGAATGCGTAGAATTGAGCGAAGAGGAGATTTTACAGTAAAAACAAAATCACGGGAAGTTGCTTATATCGTTGCAGTGCTGGAGCTAGAACACAGGCTGTTCTCACCAAAACCCATGGTTCGACCTATGAGCGTCCTAAAACCGAACAGCAGGGTTCTTTTAGCAGTTGCTGAAAACCCGGGCCCGCTTATAGCGAACACATCGGGAAACTGAAATCAGTTCGTTATATCAGCTTTTCGCTATATCTGAGACACAAAATCTATCTACACAAATGATAACGGGAAACGAAGATTTGTTCGTTATAGCCGCTATTTCCCCTATCGAAAAAACCCTTATGATTTTTATATGGGCCCCATAAAGTTCATATGGGCCCGTAAGAATTCATATAGGAACCCATATGGATTTTTATGGGCCCATATGATACGGACCCATATGAAGTCTAACCACATATGAATTCTTATGGGCCCATATTAGATTCCCATATGGCATCTTACGGGCACATATGATACGGACCCATAAGAAGTCTAAACCCATATGAATTCTTATGGGCCCATATGAAATCTCCATATGGATTCTTACATGCATATATTATACGGTCCCATAAGGGATCGATCTCTATACGAATTATACGGGCTTGTTTCAACCACCATTCAGGGTTATATATGGTTCACGAAGTCATGTGGGGGCATACGGTGCACCATGCAACTTTCTGTGGAACTTTCTGTGAGTGATATAAAGCTATACACAGACCCACGTTGTTACCACACTGTTGCAGATCGGGCCCGTAAGGTTGTAAATGTTTTAACACAAATTAAAATTCTTGTTCTACATGGGCATTAATCGTGGACTAAAAGTATACATTTATTTTTGTTCATTCTCATAATGATATTGCAAACGGCGCAATAAATATGTGCACCATACCCAACTGATTCCCTGTCACAAACGGCCGGCCAGGCCCTCAATTTTCTCGTTCGGGCGGCCAACATGACGGCTTCCTCAGCGGAAGCGGCCATTTTTCGTCGCGCTTCTGGACCTGAGTCACCCCGTCCGCTTTTCCCGCGTTTTTTTTGTTTGTTTCTCCTGCCTTTCGTTGGCGCTGCTCCGAAGAGGGCACGCGGCGGAGTCGCGGGGGCCCAGGGTGAGAGGGGAACAAAGGTAGGTGCCGGACAAGGGGAACAAAGGTGCGGCACCGCCGCGAGCGATCGGGCGAAGTTTATCGGGGTGTGAGCGGCTCAGCGGGGGCTAGGGGCAGTCGGGCTGGAGATTTTTCAAGGTGCAAGACGCTGGGAAGGGTCCGGCGGTGGTGCGGCTTTAGCGAAGTCCGTCGTTAGGCCCACGGCGGGACGACCAGCGCCTAATCTACGGGAAGGAGTTCGCCTCGTCGTCGTGGGTATCAGGCCGACCAGACCTCGCACACCGTATCCCCGAAAAACGTAAGCGGCTTCCCGGAGAAGCCGACTCGACTTCGCCGTGACTTTCCGTCCTTGGACTCGCGGTAACCCATAGCCACGACTAGCGTTAAGACGTATGCCTCCTCCTGGTTTTTCCTGTGTCGCGCCCAGCTTTTGATCAGACCTAGCTGCTAGGTTTTTTTTCTTTTTTGTTGTTGTTGTTGTGTTGCATAGTGTTAGGATGTAAGCCCCTGTGTCTCTGTATTACCCCATGGTGTAATCTTTTTTGTTTGGTTGTCACCGGTCTAGTTAACGCCGTGCGTTAGCCGACCGGCGCGCACGTGCGCATAGTGTAGTGTCCGCTTAGCGCCTGTAGTAATTCCTAAGCGACCACAGCTGCACGCCGTTGGTAGTGAGTGTCTTTGCTGGGATACTTGTTTTTGCTAAGTGCATATTAACCAGTTTTCACCTCATTGCAATTAAGCTTACCAAATTAATGTGAACATGGTACACTTTCAGGTGCATTCGACCATTTCATAGGTCAAGTGGACACCGACGTGCCGGCAAAAACCCGACACTTGAAGGTGAACTGGTTTATTCCAGAGATGCGTAAAGACTTTAAATGAAAGCGCATCTCTGCAATAAATGTGTTCATCATGCAGCTCTGCATGTGTGTTTTTGTACACAGATGTGGCAATAAATGCCTTACAAAGCAGAAACCCCACTGTCTCCTTGCAAAGAGAAGCCGGAAAACGCGCCACAGCATTCACCATTCACCACAGCAAATATTTGACATTCATCACAGGACATTCACCACAGCAAATATTTGTGTTCACACGTGTAAACAAGCTAAACAAAAATTATTTGAGCTTTTTATATGGGGATGTAAAATATACGGGTCTGTGACACCATATGAAATCCCTATATGAAAGAAGCCCCATATGTTTCCCCCCATATCCCCATATACCCATATCCAATAATGCCATATATATGGGCCCCATAAGATCCCATATATGGTGTTTTTTGGTAGGGTCGTTAAACCCGGGCTCGCTATAAGGGGGATATACTGTACTCGATGCGAACCAGTAGGAGGCGCAGGGTGCGTACAGGAGGTGACGGGCTTGTACCCACAGGAGTACAGAATCTCGCCTTGGCAAGGCTGCAAGGCTGCAACCATGGACGGCTGGAGCCGTCCACCAGCTAACCAAAAGGGCACACTGTGACGGGAACATTTCACTAAGTTCAGCCTCTGGTGATCGTCATCATCCAACCATTGTTCCTGTCGGTCCACATTCCATGAAGCACGCCATTCCGTTGAGCTGACCGTGAATTTTTCAGACCTCAACAGGGCCATCATCTAGGAAATCCGGTTCGAGCCTGTCCGGGGCGCCGAATCCATGCATCAGCGGCCGCATCAGCTGGCGCGTTCCTCAGGACAGCACTGCCGAGCCGCCGAGTCCAGGTCGGGTCAGGCCGTAGCGAGGCAACCGGGCGCACGCGCCGGACAAACCCGTACACCACGGCCGCTCGATCGCGTTCCAGCGACAACAAGAAGAGCAGCATCAGCAGACCGAGATGAGGTCTCGAAACGAAAGGATTACTCTTGCTCTTCCGGGCGCGATAGACAGGAGAAAAAAGATGCAAGTGGGAAAAGAAACACCCACTAGTTGCTAAATAAATGAAAACAAGAACGTAACCGCCTGAAAGGTTCTTCGAGCCGTTGCAATAAAGAGCGCCCGGCAGGAGTTTCGGGAAATGATAAAATAAGAAGCTTGAAGCGGGGAAGTGCTTTCCCACTCTACATCTGTCCCGCGGCCCTCAGCCAATACAGTCGGCAAT
Organism: Haemaphysalis longicornis; assembly: GCF_048455015.1. Taxonomy (NCBI): domain Eukaryota; kingdom Metazoa; phylum Arthropoda; class Arachnida; order Ixodida; family Ixodidae; genus Haemaphysalis; species Haemaphysalis longicornis. Next base: position 142,503,248 of record NW_027526204.1, read on the forward strand.
GCGGGATCGAGCGTATACGAGAAAAACGGGTCTCGATCCGCCGCGTCTGTCCGAAGCACCGGCTGGTTATTGACTGCGGACTTTCCACGAAGATCAAAGAAGGCTTCTCGGAAGGCGCTTGCGAGTGGAGTCGTCCTTTAGAGAGACAATGAATAATAAATTAACTCGGCAGTGCGGCTATGAATCTTCGCAGGCTGACGCCGTCGGGCCAGCTGACAGCCGCTTTCCAGGTGGCAACGCTGAAGATTTTACGGTTTACCTCACTGGCGAAGCTTCTGTGTAGTCAGCACAGACCTGCAGTACACATTGCGAGACGCATCGTTTGATCTGTACCTGGTCCTGATAGCTAGACAAGAAACGGCGTACGAAAGGCTGGTAGTGCTCGGCGTCGGATCAAGGGTAAACTGATAGGAAAACTTGACCGAAAACTCTCAGTACGTAAATGCATTGCTGACGAAAGATAAGGGCGGAACTTTGCTGTTCATACGAGTTGAAAAGAAAACTAGTTTTAAGAGTGTAGTAAATGCATGCCTCTGACTAGCGCCGGTTACACGCTAGTGAGGTCGACGACATTCAGCTCGGCCTATGCTTGAAATCGATTCCGTCTGCTGATCAGGCGAGACAACGTAGACGCACTTCCCAGTTCCATTCTCCCCATGTGTTTTTTTTTTATTCCTGAGAACCATGCACTAAATTCGCTAAATTCATTTACTGCAAGTTTCCAGAATGGTATGTATATCTTTCTACTAGTGCACTGCTTTAATTTCCAATTCTAGGTTCGTTTTTCTGTTCGGATAAAAAAGCATTGAAAGGAATGTGGTGTGAGACTTGTCCATCGCGCCATGCACCGCTGGGTGCAGCGAATTAGCCTGAGCGTGTTCGAGTCGCTGCAATTAAAAAAGTAGAAAATAAATAAAGAGAAAACAAGACGGCAGGGTATCGTGTTCACTTTTCCGGACACCAGAACTACGGTTTCCTCCAACTACTTGAGGCCCCTCGTTGAAAAGATGCAAATCGTGTTATCCGGAATATCGTTAAATTAGAGAGAGAGAGAGAGAGAGAGAGAGAGAGAGAGAGAGAGAGAGAGAGAGAGAGAGAGAGAGAGAGAGAGAGAGAGAATCTCTTTTTCAATTATGCTGGCAAAACAAACACTTGCCCCCTTACATTGCGTGCTACCAAACTTTAACTAACACGACTCTGTTATTTCTCGGGCCTGTGCACAACCGTTTCTCACTCTAGAAGCACGTCTTATAGTGAGTAGTCCTGTGGAGCACCGATATTAAAGAACGCGTCCTACCATCCTCACACCCCGGCCTTTAGCCCTATTGGTACAACTGCGTACGAGGTGACTCTCCCAACGGTGTGTCCGTAGCCGGTGTTATGCGCTGTAGGCACGAAAGCAAGAAGATTGTGTCTAGAATGCCGTCCGACGGTACTATAGGCTGTCCACTAAAGCGACGTCCACCGGCGTTTCGATGAGAAACTCCCGCGTCCAGCCCTACTTCGCCCTCCTTTAACGTAACGTAACTTAAACTAACCTGAAATAACCTACCCAACAGAAAAAAATATTTTAAAACACGTAAAACTAACCCAAGCCACGATAATTATAATTACAACTTATAAATGTAAAAAAAATAAAGGGGCAAGAGCTGAACTCGAACCACCGCCAAGTGACAGGAAGCTAAGACGGTACCTCTACACCACTTGACAGTGCTCGAATGTGGGCTGCTTGGTTGGAACAATTAAACAGGGTAAAAACAGCGCAGCTAAGGACAGGACGCAAAGGAAGAAACACACAGGATTAGCACTAGTGTCCTGTGTGTTTCTTCCCTAGCGCCCTGTCCTTAGATGCACTGTTTTTACGATGTTTCATTGCTCTACGCCACAACGGCAGACGCTCTGGGTTGTGTCAGCCCAGCCTAAAAATTCGAGTACCGTAGCACGGCACTCTAGGCATGCTTGCAGCGCCGAGCTGTAGTGCCATCGGCCAGCACTCTAGACACTGCGAAGCAAAAATGATGGTGTAGTACACACCTAGCTCCCTCGACCGTGTACATTCTCGCTTCAGCTCTTATTAACGTTTTCTCGCTCTTTGCCCGTCGGACGAGGCGTGAAGGCACGGCGACGGCGTAGCACGAACGCCCGCCTCTGCAGCTTCGCAGATACGCGCGGAGCCAGGAACACGTGTGCACGCGGCGGCGAATTCGGAGGCGATGGCCTGGCCGGCCCCAGCTGCGGGTCGTGCGAGCAGTACGCGAGCTGCGGTGGCCAACCTGTTCTGCACACGCGGCCGCCCACGCGCCGGTGGTGGTGGTCGGGACGAACGATTAATTCTCGGCTGCTGGGGAAGGAAGGGGCAGCGCCGAGCCGCACATAGCGCGGCGAGATGGAAGGAGGGGCGTCGGTTTCCGCGAAGCTCACGCAACTGCTCTTCGGAAGGACGCAGCCTCGCAGAGCGTTGAACTTGCACCCGAATAGACCGAGGTGTAACGTTCCGGACTTTTAGATGCGAAGCATCTCATGCTCGAGGCTGTGTCCCTCCCTCCCTTGTCGTCGTTGTCCGCCGTCCACACCCCTACTGCGCATGCCTGGCCAGGTACCGCTGATGATGATTGTGGCAGGATGCCCCTAGGGATTGGCCAACCAAAGAATCCATCACGAGATAGCTTCGCGTTCAACCACCGTCGTCATCTTCCCTTGGTGAACCACGAGTACCACACCCCCAGTGCGCATGCCTGGCCAGGCCCCGCTGAGTTTTCTTGGAAATCATATGCTTAACTCCGTCCTCGTTCGGAGCAATGATATGTTATCGCATTGTATTTACACCGTCACTTGGCTGACGGAGTGTTTAGGCGTATAGTGCTTTATCCCCTCCGCAGTACGCGGATTTACAGGAGCATACACCTAATGACACTCCCCATCCGGCTTGTTTTGATTTACTGTGCACGTTAATCGCGGTTAGCGGGAGCGCAAGAGAGCGAGCTTCTCACATTTTCTGAACATCCCAACGGTCCGGTGGAATACGGCGATAAAACATCTGTACAGTGCTCACGTTGTGCTACTGTCCGTACGTGACGCAGTCGCGGCGAGACACCAGGCTGCGATTCTGTTAGCGGGGACGTGGCAGGGACTCTTCCTGCGTTCCCGTAAACCACGGTTGACCTGTACCCGGAAGCGATTTTCTTGCGAATCTTGATCAACGGCGATTTCTCCGTAACCGCTAACCAGGCTCCGAGATTTCTGACCCCTTTATCGTATAAGACTCTCACCTTGAGCTGTGTTTTGACACCTCACCGCTGTCATTGGACGCAGAACCTTTGGATGAGCACGTCTGCACTTCATTGCTTCCTGAGCTGTTGATACTGCCACGGAAACACACATGACGTCAGCTTAGAGCACTAAACGAGGTTTAATACAGCGACCCTTTGTTACAAAGTGAGCTTGCAAAGAAGCAAAGAACGCACAAGCAGGCAGATATACGTATACGCGCGCATTTAACTGTCGGCAAATCAAATGATGCATGCAGCGTTTCTTCGGCCCGGGAACTTGTCATCCCGGGACATAGTCGATATCACCTCGGCGATCGGCGAGTGTGACCAAGCGAACGCTTCAGTCTCTGACAAAGCAAGATAAGCCAGTCACAGAGAGCGAATACTTGATAAGATATCCGTACGCGACTTTAAGCGGGAAGGAAACAAAACAAAAACCACACGATTCAGGGCAATATACCGCAAGCACAAGTTGCATTTCGTAGTCGCTTGCCCATTTGTTCCGTTAGTACTTCAAAATACGAGCTACGTAAAATGGTTCGAAATGGCAAAGCGTCTGCCACTCCCAAAAAATTTCGGAGTCGCACGCGAAAATCAGGCCGATTTTATCTCGGCGCGGCTTGACCGCTGCCTCCTGCGAGCCATGCCGGTGCTTCGCCGTAAGGCCACAGCACGAAAGGTAACGCCACGACGACGCCCACACCGACTCCAGCGCCGAGGTCGACGAGGTGGTGGAAGTTCTGCGCGTACCTCTGCACGCATACGAGCACCGCGTGAGCGGCCGTCACCAAAGCCAGAACCAAGACGCCGAGGGGTTTGTCGCAGTTGCAGCACCTCCGGAAGCAGTAGCCGAACATGAAGGCGGACGCGAAGCTCGCCACGGAGGCGTGGCCCGACGGGAACGAAGCGCCGGACTTCTTCGCTTGCGGGCCTGTGCAGTTGTAGTCGGTGATGTCGCCCTCGACGACTGTAGCGATGCGGATGGCATCGTCAAAAACTGGTAGGGAGTCACTCCGCGAACCACCGGGGCCGTCATCCCCTGACACGTCTGACTGCTCCTCGTATACGGTCATCTCACGTCCGGCAACGCTGAAAAAAAAAAAATAATCGAAGAGTAATCAATAAATAATCGATTACTCGGAAATAATCGGGAATAATAAGAAATAATCGATTGCAATTTGGGCGCGAGTTGGTTAGAAATAAAGTCAGGACGGTATACCTTGTTCAGCACAGCCAACTGTTCGGCGTACATGGCGGGGAAGACTGGCTGCTCGCAGGTTGCATTTATGTGCCTATCTTACCAACGCCGCCTGTAAAACATTGCGTGATACAGGCGGCGTTGCTCCTGTTCTCTCACACAGAGTGGCAGTGACGCCCTCTTTTTACAAGTTTCAGAATCAGGCTGGCGTTGATACCGAAAGTAGTCAAGAGAGGGCACCTCAGGCCCTGAAAAGGCATATAAAGAAACATTGGATTGAGTTCTCATTAATTTGAGGTAATTATTGCGTTAATTCGCGATGTTTCCTTATTTTATATTATTGTGTACTTATTTGCGGCCTGGCAATGGTAGCCTACGTGGGAACGGCGCAGCGCGAAGTTCCAGCACTTTGTATGTGAGTAACGTGGGCCTCTATGGCGCAATGAGATAGCCATTAGCATCGTGACGCTATGGACCAAGGTTCCATCCCGACGAGGGGAAGCGGTTTTCTTTTCAAAGCCACTGCCTGAATGCGTGACGCCGTGACCCCGTACGAGCTACGACGACAAGCCGTGACCCTAAAGTGCTCAGCACGTAAAATATAACCAAAGGACACGACGCGCACGCACGCTTACACACATGCAGTTCCGGCGCTGGATTAGACCTTTCACAAATCTACTTAATCCAACGCCCTCATGAGGGCGTTAGATTGAGACTACCCCCCAAAAGAATGAAAAAAAAAACGAAAAAAAAATGCGCGCCAATCAACCTGTGAGGGTGGTTGGAAAGCGAAGCTGTAAACGACACCCACAACGATTACCCATGCGACGTCACTTGACTCTACGACGTCACACGTGGCTCTACAAAGAGTGAAACCAGAGACAAGTGAAATGCACTTAACGACAGACTTAATTACTTCGAAGAGATATTCTTTGCTAAGGTTAAATTAACGCATGATTCGTGAACGGTGGTTGGTTGAGTTGTACTGGTGAAGCGAATGAGTGGAAACTGTTTTTATATAAAATTAAAGGAAGATCAAACCCAGTGTTAGACGATCTCACTTCTCCATCTCGGCTGCCGCCGACGGAGGCGTCGCGATCGGCGGCAGGGACGCAGGAGAAGTGCGATGCCATGGGTATGTGGAAGCTACCTAAAAGTTTTATAACTCCCAGCGCATGCGCAAGTCGCGCACATGGCCGCTACACGTGCCATGGGCGGAGTGCACAGCGGCGCGAGGGGTCGCGTGACGTAATCACGAGGCATTCAGCGACAAGAGCGCAGGAGGTAACCCGCAGATGTGCTCGGTGAGTGCGCCGTCTGTCTCCCGCGTCTCCGCGTGGGCTAGTAGTTCAATCGGTACAACAATGGGATCTCGCCCCGTTTGTCTATTCGTTCCAGGTTCGATTTTTGGCAGTTCCAGTGACTTCTTTTATTTGTTCGCGGGAGTTTTCTGCTGACACCAACGGCCGCGACAGAACCCTTGGGGGGTAGAGGTAAAAAGCTTCGCTTTAAAAGACGCTGTCTGAATCGTTGCTTCAAAACACTTCAATGCCCCGGAGGAAACATAAGATTGGTGAAATGTAGATGCGGCGTAAGAGTGCTCATGTACTTGTAGAAACTTCTTTGAATTCCTGTAACTATTTAAAGAAACGCGAAATGCGATCTGTAACACGGAATATGTCCAGTCTTTTGTAAAATTTTCTAGGCTACGCCTAAGCGCTCTCGGCCACAAATTATTCAAATTATCTAAATTGTTTTAGGACAGTAAGAAACAAAGGTGTTTTCTCTAGCTTTCTGCAGTAAATTTTCAGTTGGAATTTTTTGTGGCCTGTACATTCATGACAAAGGCTGCACATTATGCAGGGAAATCGCCTGCATTACGGGACGGTTGCACACGTGCGCATTTAGATCTCTCCCTTGAAGACAGTGTTTAAGCACCCCCTGAACATACAGATGACAAAATTTCTACACCGAGAACAGAAACTGACACTATTTACACGCACACAACGGCAACATACCGTTTAGTTGACGGAACCAGGGCGCCATCGACGTCCGGAGTTGTGTCGGGCACGGCGAGCACGGAGGAGCCATCGTCACCCGATCGCCTCCACCAATTGATCCAACGCGCTAAGGCTGGTAGCAATGCGCCTGCAGGACGTTCCAAATGTTTCAAACAGATGCGGAACAAAAACCTTACGCGAAATCAAATACAGTAACAGCTCGTTAATTCGAAGTCGGTTAATTCGAGCTTCCGGTTAATTCGAACTCACGCCCTGGTCCCGACACAGCCCTGTATATTTCAATGGGGGGAAACTCCCGATAATTCGAACGCGTCGGTATCCAGAACGGCAAATTCGAACTGGGATCCCCTGGTTTCCATCGCTCCTCGCAGAAGAAGTTGGCCCAGAGTGATTACGATGTGTTTCAAATCCAAACCAAACCAAATTTTCTAGAGATGCAAAACAACGAAACAGAAAAACAACAGCGTGGCGGGCGCGCTGCGCTCCTGCAACAGCTTATTTCGCTTCTACAGAGGGCGCCGAACCACAGGCGCCAGAGCTCCGGCGTATGCCACTATTATTTACGAAGCTTTATTTACGAAATCACCTGCCACAAATGTGTAGTAGCGCCTAATTCGCGATAACGAGTCCAGAGGTGGCTTCTTTGTGTTCTGCCCGCGCAATGAGACTCGATTTTCATTCATGCTAGCGCCCGCGGGCTTCGAACTCCGCTTAATTCGTGCAATTTTATGGTCCCCTTCGAGTTCCAATTAACGAGCCTTTACTGTACGCGCCAGAAAGGCGCCACCCCACTCTGAACGCCTCGCCCAGCCGCCGCTTCATTATAGAGCGCAATTAGAGTTCGCTATTCATGTTACCTGGCAACTCTGATCTCTGAGGTGCAACCTAGCCCTATAGTTCAACCTTCTCCCCGAAAACAGCCGCAGCTAGCCGTCGGCTAAAATGAGACTAACGAGAAAAAAAAAAAATAACGAAGAAAAAGGTGACTTGCCCGCTGCTTTTGTTTTATTTGTAATTTACTTTTTATGGCTCGTTCAAGGAAGAGTTGCCGTACCCATTTCGCAGAGCCCATCGGCACAAGTTGGGGAACACAGATGTTTAGTATTAACTGCTACTTTTCTGGCAATGGCAGGTGCTGCTGCTCTCATGACTGCAGTTGACATAACAGTACCTTACACGGACCTACAGACACACATAAGACGACAGCTTCGTAACACTGCAGTCAACAAACAGAGAACAAACTACATCTAATAAAACCACAATTAGTACGCTACACAGCTGACTCACACAACATATACACTGAAGTCGCCCTGGCTAGGCTGCGGATAGGCCACACACATGTAACGCACTCCTCCACCTGGATCTTCGAGACGCACGTGTAGCAGGTGTGGAAAGGGTCTATCCGTAGTCCACATACTAATCACATGCAAGGCACTTGACACAACACGTCACAAACATTTCCATGAATTATACAGGCGACACTTTCCACTGCACCCATCATACTTTTTATCCGACTAACCAATGTTTTCTAGTCAACGTGTTCTTCATATCACGCGTAATCATCCTGGCCCTACACGCTAGTCATCCGAATTGTCTTTTGTTTCGTTTCACTCTGTTTAGACATAGGTTTTAGTATTTATGCTTGTATAACTTATTAAATACCTCGTTCTTTGGGACTGTTTGCTCTTGTTGGCCTTGCGCCATTAAAAATCAATCATTATTATAATTTTCTGACACTTTTCTGACGCCTTGAGTCAAGGTCGTGATCAATGGCTTTTCAGGTGACGAGAGTACTGCAATCAGGAAGGCTCAAGGTGTTCTCTCCGCGGGTAGCCTCCAAGGAGACCTCGCAGGCATCTTGTGCACCAACGTCGCGTCCCTCATAAACACTATAAAGAAATGTGAAAAGTGCAGGAGAAACTCTAAATAAGAACGTTTAGCAAAATCTCCATGCATAACGAAGAATCCCCGCGGTTTCTGAAGGACCAAAAACCGAAAAGGCACGCGCGTAGTTACCATAGGTCTTGGACAAGAACAATATATTTTCTGTCAAAGAAGTCTCATGAGTCCTTGCTGGTGACCACTCGAAGATCCCAGCATCAGTTACATGTCCCCAAGTCAAACTTTGCTCCAATAACATCTGTCGGAATGGCCAGAGCTGCACCTGACAGTCCTCATGGAAGAACATGTTGATTTCTTAATAAATTGTTGTCTCTCTTGCATTTATTCTCTGTTTTTGTTATATTGTACTTTAATTGTGTTGGGCAGACATAAAGTAGCGCTTTTTCAATCAGTATTCCCAGCTGTCAAGTATTCTTTGTCACGCCTATTTCACTCATATGCGACGCTCGAACAAGCGACAGCGGTCGTCGAACGGAAATGTGAGGTGTGCGCTTATTAAAGGCAAATTCACCGTCATTAACTCTTTGCGTACCGGGCGAAAAGTGCCGTTTTTCAGGACAATTTAACTTGTATGTCCAACTATTGGCTCCTTTGTGCCAACATATTTTCTGTTTCCCTGTCGTAGATACAGATCGCGCACGCCTTCGTCTGAAAATATCTGCAATTATTTAGAAATTTGTGGTGCCTATATATATAATGACGACGTTAGAAACCTAAAATGCTGTTTTGCCTGCTTGTTTTTTGGCGCCTAAAACACGGTTTTTTCAACGCCTAAATGTCCGGCCTCTAGTCATATGCCTAGGCTTGTGTCGGCGGCTGCAAATAGCACTAACAAGAATGATTGACGTCATACAGAAATCGCCTGAAAGTGGCCCGTGTATCGCCACTAGTGAATTGCTTCACTGTTGTATTCCCTCAGTCTGTCGCATGTCTGACAATACCTACATCTCATTTGCCTCACCGTCCATTACTAGAACAAATCACCACCTTAATTAAGCCTTACCATTGTAGAACCAACGCATTCAAATTTAGCTTTTTTTCCTTTCACTGCCGAACTCTGGAATGGATTGTCTGGTGACACTCGTTCCCTTCCGCTGGAAAAATTCTTACTTGCTTTTTCTGATTTGTGTTAATTGTTCCTTTGTTGCATTGCTCTGTTGATCTGTTTAATTGCTATTTTTTGTTCTCTTGAATGCTCGCTCCTGACATAGCCCTAAGTGGGGGCTGTATGTACAAACAAACAAATATGTTTTCTTCGATGTTTTGATTATGGTAGTGTCTGCTATCACGGCAACCGTGAGAATTACCGTAAGAAATTTCTCACGGCAGTCGCCTCTCATTGGCTAAGAACGCTACCCTGAGATTCTAAGGAATAAATGTTCCCTAAAAAGCCGTGTTTGCAGCTGCGCCCCTGTAACGCTGTGGTATAGTACTTGGTTTTAATCGACAAGGCTCAGGTTCGAGTCCGACGTTGCGGTGTTTTTTTTTTAGCTTTCAGAATTTTTCGGTCATCGTACTTTGTTAATGCTTCTTTTTACTGTTTTTTACTATATCAAGAGATCGACGCACAGGACTTCTAGAATGGGTTTAATTACGTTTAATATAGGTTGTGCTCTGTGTCGTTGGGCTGGGTTAGATTAGGCTTGTTGCAGGTCGGCTGGATTTGGGTAGGTTATGACGCGATGAGTTATGTTACGTTACGTTACGTTGGGAGGCAATATTATTCAGCAAATTTTAGGCCAGCCAGCTACTGCTGTGAGAATTTCCAGGAGGTAATTCTCACGGCTGCCGTGAGATTAGACGCAGCCTTCGATTATTTATTTGAAGCTTTTGATAAAATTGCTGTCACCGTTGTCGGGACATAGCATTCTTTTTAACCAGCCAAACTTGTGTTTCGTCTTCATGGCCTGCTTAGAGTACCACTGACTCATTGAGCTTACTCTGCACGAGTTTCATGACGACGGCCTCTGCTTGCTGAGGGTCCTCTTCGAAACCTCTGGACGTCGCCGCACGAGCCTGCTCTCCCGAGCAGACGAGAAACTCGGTGCCGTTTGCGAAAGTTATCGCAGGCTGACACGCGTCGATGAAGTACGGCCTCTTGGCGTTGATCACCACCTGAAGACCATGCGCGGAGCAGCCTACGAACAACCACATTGCAAGTTGCGCACGACCGGTTACAGGAACCATGCATGAACTGGGCCACGCGAATGTCGCGACAATGCAGTTTTCCCGCAGAATGACTAGTACGCTCGACTTCGACGAATATTGTCCACACGTGTTCACGTGGTCGTGAGCGGACTAGTACACTCAACTTCGGCAGAAACTATTTATACGCGTTCACGTGGTCGTGAGAAGACTACACTGGGAAACAAGTTAAAGGGGCCCTAAATAGGCTCCTGAAGGTCGCCATTTCAATTGCGCAATTGCTAGAGTACCCATTCACGACAATGTATACCAAATATTACACCTCTGCGTAAAGCAGGGGCCGCACAAACACGCCACAAAGATGCTTTCTTCCTTCCTTGCTCACCTACCGCTTCCTTGCCGCCACACTGCCGCGCTCTGACGTGCGACAGACCGCTTCTGACGCACCCTGTGACGCACGGTATCACTCCGCCAAAGCGACGGGCCCACATGTCAACGGGCGCGCGCGTTTTGAGAGGAGGTTGCTACGAGTGCGTGATATCGTCTGCCTTTTCTCGCGTAGTTTGTTTGTCATCTCTGCAGTAGTTCATAAGTATATTATGTCTAAAAAATCACGGAAACGGCTCGCGCCATGTTCAAAATATTCCCAGTAACGCCGTATTTGCGCCGCGTGGAATAACATCCGGCTGCGGTGATGAAGCATATAGTCGCAGTTCTCAAGTTGCACCCGAGTATAGTACACTCAACTTCGGCAAAAGTTGTCTATATACGTGCGCGTGGTCGTGAGGAAACTAGTACACTCGAATTGGGCAAAACTGTCTACACGTGTTCACGTGGCCGCGGGGAAGCGCGCGTATACACGTTCCCTTCCCTGGCACACTGGCGTACAAGATGCAAACGCATTGAGGTCTGTTAAAGGCGTTGTGTAGCTGTGACGACAGTCATGGGCATGATTCCCGGCCGATGAATAGCGTATGAAGGCAGATTCATCCGCTATCCGCACGCCTCAACTCCTTCAATCCTGCTGCTGCAGTTTCATGTGCCGATTCCGAAACAGCAAGATTGCGGGTTTAGCACAGGTGCACGGTGAATACCCTCTCTTGAACACAGCCAGATATTTTGTAGCGTGAGCTACACTGACTGAGGTTGAGCAGTTTCGCGTGGCTCCCGTGCTGCGCATGCGCGAGGAGCAGTGACGTCACACGGCGCACAGAACGTTGCTCGCTGCCCGGGGTCTCTCACACACCCCACGCGCCCAGCGTCTTCACCGACCTCCGTTCCGCACGTGGCGGCCCGGTCCACTTTTATGATCATGCGAGGAGTGGCCGGGTGTGGAACCGATGGCTCGTGCGTCGCACCAACACCGGGCCACCGGCGTGCGCCTGTGAAACCAGCTTAGCTCTGGGGCAATTGGTGACGCTGCGCCGGAGCCGCTTGATAAATATACATGTGTCACATAATGCGTATACCGTGTGTGTGTGTGTGTCATTGAAGCAGCAGTAAGCATGGTAATCAAGCTAGTCTAGACAACCAGGAAAGCTAAGAATAACGAGCTGAACCTTAGCTCACGCTACGTATATCCTGGCATAGCCGAGCTAAGCCACTGGTAATTTTTTTTCATACGCAGAAGTGCGAGAATGATTGGAGAAAAGTGGGGAACATAAAAGGGGATCTGCGGATATCTAGCTACGTATTATGCACCAGAAAATGTTCACACACCTTCTTTCGCTTTTACACTATACCTTGAGGATATTTTTCTAACAAGTATAATTAAATTGATGCGGATGCTTGACACTAGCAACTGCTCATGCAGTTCGTGTTTTGTTTATTAAATGGCACAGTGAACATACGCGTTCTGCAATTCTTCGGCGAGAAAACATTATACTGAACCTCTCATCGACGACGTCGCATATAGCGGAACACTAGTGTTAAGAGTTTGCGTTCCGCGAAGTGCAAAGACGCTATACTAAAACTCTAAACTAGAGCGAAGTGAAACTCACACGGGGTGGCGCTGGCGTCGGGAATGATTGCCGTCAAAATAAGGGTGGCTGCAATGCTGTAGGCATTTCAGTGACGGTGTCAATCAAGAATTTCGTCAAAAAGTAGCGGTGGCTGGAAGGAAAAGCGCAGTCCTTGCATAGGCAAATACATACAATCCCCCTAGTTGCTTAAAGGGGGGAGGACTTTACGGGCCAGGCTTGTCGTCGTAGCTGTTTCGCGGTCACGGTGTCACGCAGCACCACGCACACTAAACAGAGGTTTGGGAAAGATACTCGCTTGTCCCTCTATTCAGGCTACCGGACGAAAGTTAAGAGGGTACTTGAACAAAAAGCTTATTACAGGCAGAAGCGTTCGATACTACCGTAACCACTAGCACTAGTCATACATGACCGCATTATTTAGCGCAAAGAAGACTGCAGGTACATTTGAGGCAAACTATATCATCCCCAGCTTTCTCGCTCGAAATTCCGGCCTCTCAGGAAGCTAGTAAACCACTTAAGGAAATTGATATTTGGCGTAAAGCAAGAAGTTGACCTGGAGATCAAAACTCTAAAAGAACTTTCCAGGATTATTAATATTTTTTGTGTAATTCTCTGTCAAAACTTACTCGCATTTCTATGGGATAGTTTCCATGGCTCCGGAGGCTTGGTCGCGCCCAGTGCTAGACTTGAAACTGAGCGCAAAGCTCGCTTTCGCCCCCAATATTAGCTGCGCGAAAATATTTTACATTCCGCTAAATAACTACAAAAGCAATCACTATTGAAAGGACTGCATTGAGCCGGAAAGCTGCACCTGTGTACTTAACCGGCAGCCCCCGCGTTCATTTACTTAAGGATGCTCGTTGGGATGCTTTTTACGACAGTAAATGAAAAAGTGGCCGTGGAAGAAAAAAAAAAAAAAAAACGACGGTTTCAAAATGGCGCAGAGAGACTCCAGGCCGTGCGACTTGAAAGCAGGCACAAAAAAAAAAACAGAACTCCCGCTCGTGTTGTTTCAGTCGGAACAAGTAACGAAAGATAAAGAAAAAAAGATGCCAGTTGTCCCATAAGAAGAAGCGCGAGCACTGAAAAGGCGGGAAAATTGAATTGCATTGAACAAATCTCTGTTCAATTCGTCAAGAGAGGCGTGAGACGGAGAAGGGAAGAGTGTGGCGGGTGGTAGCCAAAAGCGGAGAAGGGCGCCACAACCCCTCTGCAGCGAATCACTGCTCCGCACTTGAAAGCTTTCAGGATGAGTGGAACTGCTTCAAAGGGACCCGCAACACTTTTGATAAGCGCTTTCACTCTTTCCTCCGCGTCTGGAAGCACTGCTAAAGCTATAGTTATCGCCAGCACGGAGCGGATACGCCTTTCATTTCCGCTTTTGTGGCTTTCTTTTGAGTTGCTATCGAAAAGCGTTGACTGTTGCAACTGAAGGAAAACCATCCAAAATCCGCTACATGGCCTTAGTGACGTAATTCGAGCAGTCGAAGAACACCAACACCAGGAAAAAGAGGGGACTCTTTTGAGCGAGTTTACAAATTATCTGATGGGCATAGAGCAGGAATTTTTGGCTAAGGTACTTTGCGACACCCTAATCTAAGTACTGGGTGTGTTGGGTGACTATGTTCTGCAAGCATTTAAAGGGACCCTGCAAAACTTGCCATCGACTACTAGTAATGTATTTTGGGATAAAGTCTATTGTCCCAGAAATCTCCTCCCGCAAGAATTATGAAAATCCGTTCACAATTAACGAAACTACGCGCGATGAGAGATCGCGCATAATCGTTCCCTCTCAACTCGACCGCGGACAACGCGACGAAAGCTGCGCGCTCTCTCCCGGAGAGGGGGGCGGCTCGCGGCGTTCTCTTCGGCGGCCTTCGATATATCACATGCCGGGTAGTTTTCTCCTTTTCTCCGCAACGCGGAGGGGCCTATTTCCGTTCTGGTGCCACAAAAAAGCAGGCATGGGTGCCTGCTCGCAAGTGCGCGCTCGGGCTGGTAGGGCGTTTTTGAAGCAATAAACGTTTGTAGTCGAGTGGTCCCGTTGAAAGGGAAGTATTGAGCTCATCACTCAAACTCCGCGCGCACCCAAAACACAAAAGAAACGGCAAAACTGTGCCTACAGGTTCAGGCATAGAAGACAGCGATGACGACGACGGAAATGGGAGAATCTAGCCGCGAAGTTGACCAGTGACAGCCGATCGGGCAGCCATGGCCTATGTGACGTCCCTTAGGCCATGCCAGGGGTTGCATAATGAGGACAACTGAAGAGAGAGCGGTTGGTTTTTCCGCGTCTTTCACATCGATTTGCGCGCTCACCGCTTCACGTGCACTCCTGGCAGTGTTCCTGGCAGTGTAATCTAAACGTCGCGCAGGTTTACTTACACTGCTCGAAGAGTGTTGCAGGGTCCCTTTAAGATATGAAAAAAAATTGAAAACAAGTGTTGCAGGGTCCCTTTAATTTTTGAGTGCTTCACACTTGCCCAGGATGAGGCCTCCAACGAGGTACCGCTGTACGTGCCGCGCCGTCCAGTATGTTGCTTCCGACTTTCGGCTGTAAGTCCTTCCGCAAAACTCGACGATGAAGATCGCTGCGACAGACACTACAGCCGTGGCGGCCAGATAGGGCACAGTGGGCAGAAGGTTTTTGCCTAGGCGAGCTTGAAGTGCTGGGTCGTCGCAGCGAAACGGGGATGAAGGCGCCTTCCTGAATTTTCCTGCAGCGAAAAAAGAATTGCACCAGAGTAAACTTCCGCCCCTTTTTACGAATTTCCCGAATTAGCGAACTGCCGTATTTGCTCGATTCTAAGCACCCCCTTGTTAACACGAAAGATCTCACCTGCGTCATATCCGTCACGGAAATGACATTTCCAGAAAACGTTCATTGGCGCGGCTGCGCCTGGATTCGAGCCACGAACTGTCTCGCCGCAACGGGAGGTACACATCGCTCTGCCAAGTGCGCCATGAATTCAAGCGCAAGTAGGACTACGAACGCGCCTTATATCTTTCCCACTACCTTCTTCATTCAGATGGTGCTGCCGCCTACGAGAGGCGAAGCGAAGTAGTTCATCATGACGGTAATGAGCGCCGGCAGTTGGCGCCTCGCTGCCAGCGTCTTCGTGTACGTGGGACGCGGGTGAATCGAGGCACCCTCCACCACTTACTGCTTTTAGTTTCGTTTTCGGTTCAGTTTCGTTCGCACGGTTTTCAAGGGGCTGTGGTTTCAGTCGGATTTACGCAATTTTTAGGTGCGTGCAATATCCTCTGTCTAACGTTAATATGTCTAACGGTACCATACCGACGTAATATAAATAGCGATGCGCAAGTTCATATGGATGCACAATAAACATTTAAATGCTCTTGTGAAGGCACATTTCACTTTCTGACCGCCACCGTGGTCAGTTGCTTCGCAGCCACTGGAGACTGAGGGCCGAGGGTTCATTGGCGTATTCATGGGAGGTTGTGGCCGTTACTACACCAGGGTGGCCAATCCTGCTCTGGTGAGGGAGTGCGTTACCGGCAATGGTCGACGGGGTCAGGTCCCACCCCAAGCCCCATTCCGCAATTCCATCAATACGCGGATTTTTTAATTCGGTGGGAATTGTCCGGCACCGGGATTCGAACCACGGTCCTTCTGCACGCGATTGTAGCAGCGGTGGCGTAAAGGCAGAGAATCCGCCTCGCGTGCAGAGTCTTGAGTTAACACACTGGTAACTTTGTTTTTAGTGCTGGCCTTTATTACGTCACGGCCACTTATGCGTCACTCTAGCGCGAAATTTAAAAGCGTTTTAATCTATCGTTTTCTCGATTAAAAAGGCGTCAGTGGCACACAGGAACACAGCTGAGTGAGTTACCAAGGGCTAGGTCTTTCGAATTGAACCAGGCTGTATTTTTTCTGCAGGGCCTCTTTAAGGGTGTTGTAATGTTGTAAATGTTCATGTTGTTTATCGTGAGGATATTTTTGTCATTTTTCAACCGATGTGCTTGAGATTTGCCCACTAAGTGTAGTTCAACATCCTGAGCACAAATATGCAGTCAGTTTTCGTCTATGTGGTGTAAGTTCAGAGTTGTGCAACTTGTTATGCCTTACCCTTCCTGACAATTTTTTAATTATTTGATTATTGAATACTCACTCGTTTTACCTCTTCATGCTCTAGGAGTACAAAAGAGTGCAACTATACCACAGCAGTAATTTTAGCACTGTTTGTGCAAACGCTGTAAACTTGTTAAATGTCAGGTTCTCAATTACCAGTTTCATATTTCATATTTTTGTGTTTTTATTGCACTGTTCATTTTATAAGCCTTTGAATGCAGCAAAAATCATACAAATCTGACCAGTACATCCCAAGATATTGTGCCCGACAGTCGAACGCGTGGGGAAAAAATTGGTTCTGAGAAAACGAGGCGCGAAGTTTGGAAACAGGCGAAAATGGTCATCTAGCTGACATCAAAGAGCGATAGATCTTTCAATACTTATGGTACATCTATAATATTTTGCAGGTGCATTCCTTGGGACGTGTAGACTGCACATAAAATTAATGCAGAAAATTAATTTTTTGGCACATTTTCGGTCCTCAAGATTAGTGTGCTCCCTTAAAAAAGAGAGAAGAGCTTCCTTAACATTACTGTATACTGAAGTAAAACCACTTCAATTTTTTTGCTACACCAAATGTTGTCCCGGGGCTCATATACGTGGGACACTCGCATTCACCACAAGTAGCGAGACCAAACATTTTTGACCACCAACCAACTCCAAAGTATGTGTCGCAGCAAGCAAATATGGCTGCTGATATGACCAAACGCCTTCTCTCAATGGACCTTTTTCCAGTAGCGTAGCCCTCGTGCGGCTGCCACCCGAACGACACTTGGGGGATTATAGAACACGCCTTCTTTTTTCCGCCTGCGCTACACAGTTGAAGAAGCTGTACCAGGCACCAAGCATGGTGCGGCAGAGAAATGTTTCGATCGCAGCCGTAGCACCTACCTGTCGGTTGCTTTCATGGCCCAGAAAGCGGAGCAGCACTTAGCCGGCTCGGCGGCGGTCGCAACTGGCTAATTCAATATGGCGTCGTTTTGTTTACATTTTGCCCCCCCGAAAATGACAGGTCGGTCGCTGGGAGCGAGAGTAGCGCATGCGCAGAGCTGTACTGAAAAAAGGTTTAATCCCGATCGCGTCTTGTTGCCACATTATACTGCCTGGACACCGTTTCCAGCAGTTTCACAATTGCGGCCACTGTATACGGCAGTTCAACACCCTGCGCCACACGTTTGACAACGTGGACGAGAACTGGCTCGGGTAATTAACGTGCATATTTTAATGCGGGCGTAGCTGTTATCTCTTGTTCTGCTATGCCTCTAATGCTCGTTCCCAGTTCGGGGTACATGTGTGTCAGCCGTCTCCGAAACATTCGATGTTCATTCCACCACGACCTAGCTCACATGTGCACTGCCTAAATCGGGAATATTGAAAATGTGTGTCAATCGCTGATAAGACACATTTGAGCCAACTAGTTTTCTTAACTCCCGCAGTTATGTGCAGAAAAGCCAAAACAACGCTTTAAAGCGGAGCTTTCAGCCTATAGTGATGTCTGCAGTGCACCCAAAGCGCACTGCAGGAGAGCCAACGGTGTTTGACGGTGATGACGATCGTGGGAGAAGTGAAGAAAAAACAAAACCCTTTTAGTGTCCGGAATCGAACCTGGGTCCCTCGAGTTACGAAGCCGATGTCTATCGGACTGGGCCATTCCTGCACGGGCGAAGCAGTTTGGATTTGGAAAGAATTTGGAAAGAATTTGGAAAGGATTTGGAAAGTGGTCGTGCAAAGTAGTCAGAAAAATCATGCATCGCTCAGTCTAACGACAAATGGTTGAACGCGAAGCTTTCTTCGTGCGAAATTAAATAGGGAAGGTGTAAAGTCAAAGCCACTGCGACCATAAGTCCAAACTGCGCGCGAGTCAAAGTCAAAACTCAGACGACAACTAGGGTATCCATCACGAGAAAGCTTCGCGTTCAACCACCGCTCTCGATAGTCGGTGGGGTGCATGATTAAAAAAAAAAAAACTGAACTCGACAGTGGGTCGGGCATACCTGCGACGATGATCCCGCCGAAGCCTATGAGCACGATCAAGACGATCCCGTACACGAGGCCCTTGATGGAAAAATCGGGAAAGAGCGTTGCAAAGAAGAGCTTGATGAGTCCGCCCGTGCTTTCGTCCGCTGGAACAACCTCTGGTGCCGGCCCTCCCGCTGCCGTTCCTGTTGGCCTGGACTCCCCAGTGGCGGTGTCCGTAGCAGTAGTCATCTGGGCGGAGCCGAAGTGGCGTGGTCTCATAGAAGCGTTCTGGCGACACGCTGAATTACGATATCCGAGGCGGATTTCTGGGTTTAAATACTCCTGGTGTTCGTCCAAGCTACGGTGCAGAAAGATGTAGTTACTAAATGGCGCTCCTCGTTGCTCCGCCTGTAGCAAGTAGCTGACACCACACCTGGTACAAACTGCAAATGTGCACATTTCACGGGACTAAATAACGCGCTCCTTCCCTTAGATTCAAGGGAAGACAGTTCCACCCCCCCTCCCCTACCTTGGACCTGAAGCCGAGGATGTAAGAAGACTTAGGGCAGTACTCATAGTCCCTCCTCCACTCAATTTGCTCCCTCCACTTGGCTGAGGGGAGGCTTCCGCAATGATTATGCATGGGGAAATCGATTTCAAGGATCTTCACTGGAGATTCTTGAAATCCTCCCTTTAGCCGAGTGGAGGGAACAAATGGAGTGGGGGAGGGACACAAGATGCAGGCTCTATTGAGTAAACGAGGCAAACGAATACAAATCAAATAGGCTCGACTGGCACCAGCGAAGTACAACCGATTCATACGCAATCGTAAAGTAAATGGGTTGGCCAAGTGGCAAGTGGAATTTGACCACCAGAGGGTGGACATAACGAAATTGGGAGAAGCTACTCAGCGACCCCCAGCCAGGAGTACGATTCCGGAGAGGCTCCCCTGATCTCCTCCAGGACGTAGCGGAAAGACTGGGGTTAAAGGGGGAGAAGGGAATGGGTAATGGAATGGGAACGGAATGGGAACCGCCAGTTTTCTTTTATCTATAGATGTCTGATTCCTTTTCAGGCCTGATCTCTCACCTCAAGCAGGGCATCACATTGTGCCAATTCACTAATTTTGCGGCCCCTGCAACGGCGTTGCCGCTCACCCACGGTGCCGCTTGCTGGGCTCCGGCCGTCGGAGGCAGGAAATTTATTAGGGGGTAGCAGCGCTCGCCCCTACTCGCACTCGGATCTACCGCCCGTGCTTCCGGTGGGCTCCGACCAGCGGCACTAACGATTCGTCGAGGGAGTTTTCCACTCCATTGGCTGCTCGTGCCTTTTCCGGACTCCGGGCACCGGCAGTTTGGCTGGCGTGTTATAGCGGATCACTTCGGTCTAAATCATGCGGCCTGTTTAATGTCCTCATGCAGCCAACTCTTTCGCTCACAGGAACAAGAATCTTCAGGCCGCTGGCCGGAAACCCAGCGGAGGAGATCAGTGCTGCACTACTAGCCGCTACCCAGCAAGGCGAGTTTCGCCGGTCGGTGTATAATTCCTTTTCCTCGTTTTCCCCAGAAGATCGAGACCACGCTTTCCGCACCGACCATTTCGTCTTCGAGTGTCAGTTCGAGAGCTGGCCACCGTGAGTCCCCTGCGTAGGACCTGATTCTACGGACCTGAACCTCCGCGTCTGCAGCCAAGCACACGTACGTTCCCAGTGGCTCGGCTTCCTAGAATTTTGCGAGGAATCTTTTACCGAAATTTCGATCCAATTACCATTCAAAGATCCAACATCGGTAGCCACCCAGGCTGTCCGGGCCCGAGTCCGCATCACGCATCGGTATCTTGGAAGGAACTTGCCCTCAGAGTTCTTGGGAGCTGCTGCAGATGCTCTCATAACGCGTTGAATACCCCGAGAGTGGGTCCTGGTCGCCCACTCACCGCTGTCCTTGCGGCGGACCAAAGCTATAGGCAGCGGAAACAGCCGCACAGCCAGCCGGTAGGTGGGGCACGTGCAGGCTGACAGTCGGACAGTTGAATGGTAGTTTTTATTAGAAAGGCCTCAAGTTATGGTGATTTTTTGGTCCCCACTCCCTAGATGCCTCGGTTAAGGTTTCCGCCAACGATGGGAAAATTTCTGCCAGGGCCCAAGTCGAGGGTCTGTACGTGGGCAATGGTCTAAATAGTGTTGCATCATGGCGGTGATGGGAGCAGTCTGTGTTGATTTTACCCAACCGGACAAACCGAGTGATTCTGGATAGTCAGTGAGAGGAAGCAGTTTGGCCGGCTGGGTAAAAATCAAGACAGACTGCTCCCATCCAGTGAGGCAACCCTCGCTGGTGTCGTTCCGCATATGCAAGTGAACAGTGTGTGTTGATTTTACCCAACTGGCCAAACCGCTCCCGCTTACTGACTAGCCAGAGTCACAATAATAAATAACAGTGACTCTGACTTATAGTCAGTGAGCGGAAGCGGTTTGGCCGGTTGCCCTGTGCTTATGCACCCAATGGCCGTGCTAAGACCATCGCACCCTACTGAAACACCCAAATATGTCACTCAATATAAACTTTAACCTTGAATGAGTGAGCAAAGCGTGTATTGAGCCGGAGGAAATAAACGTGTGGGTGCCTCGAACAAACAAAAACGCTTCCACTTTCCTATTCATACCATCGCAATCGCGGCAACGTCACCCAGATAAAATCTGGCGAAGTCAGCCGACAAAAAACGAACATCGGAAGTCACGATCCGCATTTCGCCAAACATTGGGCCATTGTTACGCACAGCGCAAGGCAGCTTAACGTGGGCAGGAGAATGCCAGACAATACCAGCTCTGCGCGCATAACAATCAACTGGGCGGCACAAAAAACGGTCCAACGTCAGCTAGTAACAAAAGGGTTGGCGAGGAAGCGATGTATCTGTCTGCCGCGTCACGCGAATGCAACCCGACGATCCACGGCGTTCTCGCTGCCGATGTGTCAGATTAGGTGTCAAGCTGTCAGCGTAGGCACCCACGAAACAAGGCCCAGGGGACTACATGTGATGGAAAGAATACAAAACAAGAACGGGTGCTTACCGCTTGTCATCGGCTAGCAGTCTCAACGCAGACGATGCGGGACGAACGTCATGAAGAGAATGAGGAAGCAGTGGCGCGCGCGCTGTTGCGCCATACAGAAAGAAATACTAAATCTCTATGGTTGCGCCTCGTGGTCCAGATTGTTGTCCGATGCTCGTCGCGTTTTCTGCAGTTCTTTTTTTATTGCAAGTCAAGCTTCATAAGAGCCCCATCATAGGCTGCCTGGCAGCGAACCCATAAATTAATCTTTGATGCTCAGGTACTCTGAACATCATCATAGGACAAAGTGTAGGCCGATCCCTCGCGTGGGTGTAACTAGTCTTCGAAGCAGAGCGTGCACAGTCTGGAATTACCCTATAATTTGGCAACAGAATACCTACCAAATCTCAAGAGAGTCTTGGGATTTAGCACTATCCAGCTCGACCTTTCGACACAGCGTGAGCTGCTACAGAGCGTCAAGCTGGGAGCCTTTGCTATTGGAGTCCTGGAAATAGGACTTCACACATAACTCTTTCCACATTCCCTTCTCCCTATTCTCAAATACAGTTTACTCTCTCTCTCTCGTGCAAGTTCCGACTTAAGAGCTAGAGCGCAATTGTAATCACTCATCGAACACCTTAGTTGATGAAGCGAGAAATACTTGAGGCATGGCACGAAACCATAGGACCCTTGCCATCGGTCCAACGCAGTATAGGTGACGACTTTGCTAGGTTTTTTTAGATGCGAAGCATCTCATGCTTGGGGCTGTGTCACTCCCTCCCTCGTTGTCATTGTCCCCCATCCGCACTCTACTGCGCATGCGCGTCTCTTCAGCCCCGTCAGCGTTTGGGCTGACGTCAGCGCAGTCCACTATGAAAAAAAAAATAGTTAGGCGGCGCCAGGTTTCGATCCCACGACTCTGGCCGCAACGGGAGGTACGTGGCGCTGTTCCCACTGCGCTACAAACCGAGACGGGAGCATGTGATACGAACGCGCCTTATGTCCTTCCCTCATTCAAACTACGTCAAGAAGCTACCGATACAACGAAGGCACGCGAAGCTGAACGTCAATGGAAACGACGAACTGAAAACTCATGGGAACTTCAGCCGACCCCATGGCTGCTTCGCATACTACTCAGGGTTCCCCTACGGGAAGATGGTGTAATTTTTTTCTGTGAACAGTGCCAAGACCTTGCAGGAGAGAATCGAGAGATAGTCCACAACATTTGGAGCGTGTCTTTAGGCGCGACATTGCTGGACCCAAGGTTCCTATGCTAGCGGCGGCAAGAACATGACGAATCTGTCCTCGAACGATTATAACGGCTCTGCAAGAGACCTTCCCATTTTTTTGTATTGTAAGCACAACGTCGGCAGGCACATAAGAGGCATTTGATACAGTTCACTATGACAAGAGATAAGAGAAAAGCCGAACAGCGCAGTTTGCTCAACTGATCGCGAAAGCTCACATTTCAACTAATTCGACCAAACTCAAGTCATGGCCAATCCCCCTCAGCGCGAATGTGCCACCACCTCAAAGGAGAAGAAAGCTTACCCGCTCCCACAACTTCACGCGAGCGGAGTGAAGCCTCCCGTATTTTACAGTTTACAACTGGCTTGCATGAAGGTTCATGACCAGTAGAGTGAGGGGGCGATGAAGGTATGTGCCGATAGGGCTAAAGTCATGCTTTGGGCGCTAACGTCGTCAACCCGTACCCGCTGCTCGACATACAATGAATATGACGTGGCTGCTTGTTATGTCGTAAGGCTCAAGTTTAAGGTTACTCAACGTTGCGACTATAGACGTTGGATATCAGGCGTAACGTCACGTTTCGGCGTTTAACGTCGTTAAGCGGCACATATTGGGAAAAGTACTCAGTGTACTTGAAGTCGCGGGTACCAGCTGCTGTCAGAAGACCTGAATGCGTAACGCTAGGCGTAAGCTTCTTAACTAAGTTTCTAGGTCTCATCTTCTCAGCTTCGACGCATTCCCGGAAGTTGGCCTAGCAAAGCGATACAACCCGCAGAGTGGCATGCAACCGCAGTGGGGCCCTATTGGACATAGCCAGGGATGACGCTTGATATGTCGCGCTAAACACATGGTTGACACAGTAAAACGTTTCTTTTCTTTTTAGCTTTTTTTAAAGCCAGGTTTAAGTTCTCAGAGGATTGAGGTGCATTTGGAAGCATTTCATAAGGAAGAATTAAAGAAATGGGATTGGTCAGCCACTCCATGAGCCAGAATGAACCAAGCTTATGCAGCCGAAGTCAAGTTAAAAGGGAAATAATTACCGGAAACTGTCGCTTCCATTAATGGAGTTGGAATGGAAATGGACGACGTCAATCCCCAACTCTGCTGGAGAGAACCAGGGCCATGCTGTAGAAATGGCTTAGACTCAGATTCTAGATAGTTCAAAGTTGAAGGTGGTGTTCTTGAGAGCCAAGGTGTTTTGTTTTTCTGCATTCAGTTCTCTAAACACTGCTGCAGCAGGACCGTTTACAATTTGAATCGGAGATGGAGAGAGAGACCTAGAATACACGTTTATTGCAAGAGTTCCTAATCTGAGAGAGACAGACAGAATAAATATTTAGTAGAATAAACAATGGTGGTTGAACCATGGCTCTGTGGGATAGGTTGGCCTTACTATAAAAAAATCTGAGCCACATGCTGATGTGGTGTAAAAACGTGCTAGTTGAGTTTAGAGAATGTCTAGGCACAAAATTGACTACCAAACCAGTCTTCTTAACTTAGGGTATTTGACATTTTGTTCACAAATGTTAATAAAATTCATGCGCTTGCAGTTCTGGGAATTTGCGTTTTCCCAACATGTTCGTGAAGTGGAATTCCCACCCATTTTGATGTACAATTGTTGGGTTCTAAATACAAATTTTATAAGCTGCTGTTAGCCCCAGAAGGAAGAATACCAATTCCCGTCTAGTTTGTAGAGTTTGCCCTCCTCATAACAGCATTTTTAGTGATCACAATGGGAGAAACCAGCCATTGCTAGAGAGGTCTGTATGATAATCTGGTGCCTAAAGAAAAGAAAGAAAAAAAAAAAAAGAACAGCCTGAGGTGCAACTTCGTCGGCATTAAAAATGGTGCAGTTTGTGTTTCTTCCTGTTCCTTACGGGTAAAAGCTGTGAAGAATGTTCAGAGCTGGCTGTGGAATCTCAGCCAGCTCTGGATGCTCAGAGCTGTGACTTAGAATGTTGCTGCTGCAATGTTTGCTTTTTCGCCTCTCCATGTCACTTGAGACAGGCTTTGCCTGAATGCCTCCACCGGAGGGTGGCTCTTTGCATAAACACTCCATTTCCAGCACACTTGCTAAGCTACTGCTTTCGAAATTGTTTGGCGACATTTCCTAGCATCATGTCTGTTCTGGAAGCAATTTCAACCAGTTGCTCGCGCACTTCTTTGCTTGCTTTATCGGTCAAAAGGTTCATCATCCATAAATCTAATGCACTTGATAACTTCCTCAGAGAAACGTAGTCTGCCATTTTGTTTTCTGCTAGAATATACCAGCACATTTTTTTCACAGCGTGGATTGTCTAACAACGTTAAAGCATTGGAGTCGCAACAGATAGAGCAACAGCAAGCATTCCTGGCAGTTTCCACGAGCTGTAATGGATACTGTACCTACACCACCTGGAAAAGAATGCAGCATGCAGCTATGAAGTGTGACATTTTTACAAAACTGAAACAAAATGGATGTCCCAAATCAACTTATGGTGGCTAAGAATGAACCAGTAGGAATAAGGCTCAGTTACTTTGATGCCCATTCCAACCTTTAATGAAGCACACAGCAATGTGACACCATGAGACAGGATATTTGCACGAATATCAAAATGTCTTTAATGACTAGGCAACAAGTTGAAGGTAAATACACTGTTAAAATCAGCAGAAGGTTATTTTCTAGCAGTAAATAGGCTCTCTGTTAAACAAAGTATTATAATCAATGTCACCCATTTTCTTGTATCGGAGAACATAAGTGATAACAAAATGATTGTTTTTTTGTTACAAAAGGTAAAAGAGCGGGTTTGTTCATTTCAACGAACAGACTAAATTGCTGCTTTTTACACCTTGTTCAAAGGTAATGACAAAGGAAGCAACTACAAGGCTCAGAAACATTGAGAATCAACACATGTCCAACACCTTCGGAACCCGAGTCTTCAACAGTGGTAACACACTTTCTTGACAACACGAATATAGCCTATTGAGGCTATAAGCAATTTTAAACGTCTTTTCACTTTTGTTTGTAAGGGTTTGCCAAGCTGCCTCAGTAACGAGCTTTGCAGTAATGCACGCATTATCCAGCTGGTAGCCTCGCTTCGAATATGCCAGTATAAAACGTGCAAGAGTTTCCTTCATTAACAGGTGATACAACATCAAAAACAGAAACAGAAGACTACCTCATCTTGTAATTGCACATTACTGAAACAGACTTCATCTCTCTTTTGACAAAAAGGCAGTGAGGTGCTTGAAACACTAGGCAAATGCACACTGTAGCAGTGAGCTATACACACATGTAGCCCTGTACGGCGTGACCACTGTGACCACTTCCAACCGTGATAATGCGGTAAAAATTATACGAGAATAGAGATTGTCTTGTGCTATGAAAGATTAATTGGTCCCGATAACCATAACAGGGTGATACATGGAAGAGTGCTGTTCTAGGCAGCTGGAATATGGGCATTTTGTTATTATTCAAGTGATGTGCAAAATTATTAAACAACTAAGGATACTATTCTTGATCTAATCAGAGCTGCAGTCAAGTGTTTTATACCAAGTTCAGGTAGCAAGTATAATACTATACGAGTGACAGTTTTTTTCACACTCACTATATGAAAGGGCACTGTAAAGATGTGCCTAAAATAGTTTTGGCACATTCAGGAAATATAAGACTAGCTAAATGCAACCTTGGAACACACAAAAATACTGGTGCGAAAATATGGCTGCTTTGTACAGTGATTGGAGGCACAGTAAGATCAATTTTCCCACTTGAACAAGGTGGTAAATGCACATCAATCACATTGCACTAAGAGGATGCTACAGATGACCATCAACAAAATTACATCAATACCTTCAACAAAGGAATGGTACCAACAAATGCAATTAGCGCATAAGATATTGTAGCAGTTAGTATTGCTCAAAAATAAAATAGCACATTAAATAACATCTCCAAAAACCAAAAAATTCAACAACAGCTTAGAGAAAGCACAACATAAAACCAGTACTAACAGCAAAAGGCCAGGAACTTAAAATGCTAGTAGAAAAAAATGGGGAAAAAATCCTGCTACAAGCTCACCAATCCTAGCTGTTCGCAAATGCACTGACAAAATCGCAACAAACACTGCAGGCCTGTCATACGTAGTAACAGGGCCCAGAAATTCTCATTTCTTCCCAAAGCATGTAATACAAGAGTATATGGCTTGTCATTTGGTAAATGATGTGAACGCGTACATGAACATATTCAGAGTTCCGTGTACAGGGAGATTCACTTTCTCATAAACCGCAAAACACTTCTGAGGCACTTAACATTACTGCCGCTTAAAAACATGTTTGACCACGACACGCTTCGAAGGGTTTTGATAATAAAGATGTATATCAAATAATACACATTTTTCCAAGCAAAAAATGCAGTGACCTTAGCGATGTCTTTTCCTCTGTTGATGCATTTTCAGAGCTAAAACAGCTTGAATTCATAAATTCATACAGGCACAGCTAAATATATTTGTTCAGATTAGCCAGCTAATGAAATGTTACGTGGCAACAGTGTTCCTTCTAGCATGAAAATGGCATTTCGCAGCACTTCGAGCATGTCAACACCGCACTCAGTAACTCTTCCACAATGCACTTGCAGCAAAAAACTTGAAAGACCAAGCAATGCTACGCTGCAGGTAATCAGATGTTTGACTACCCAATCTGATGACCATTACGGACAGATCTTGCTGCACTTGTCCTGGTTTCCAGGATGTAACACATTTTGAACATGGCTTGTCCTTGCTCCCAAAGAAATATGACAACAACCCTGCTGCAATCATAGCAGTTGGATTAATCAGGGTATGGGGTGTGTTCTGTCCAACAGTAACGCTTCACGAGCCACATCAACTGTTCCCGATGTCACTCCCCAACAATGGCCAGAAAACAGCAACATACACGGCATCTTCGCCAATACACTGTATAACAATTTTTGTGCTCAGAAATAGGCTTGTATGAATGTCCCGCCGCCGCTTTCAGCTGCCTTCACTGTAGGACAGCTGCCTTCTTTGTAGCCCCTGACTACAGATTGCAAGTCTGCAGACTGTCCATGAGGAATAAATGCACTTCGTTTGACAACATACACTTGACATTTTCGCTCTGGAAACTTTCAGCAGAGTTCACTCGCAGAATGCTGGTAGCTGTGATGACAGGCGATGCCACTTACAGGTCGTAAATCGCTGAATCGCCAGAGGACCCCTTTTTTGCGGGG
This sequence comes from Haemaphysalis longicornis, assembly GCF_048455015.1. Classification (NCBI taxonomy): domain Eukaryota; kingdom Metazoa; phylum Arthropoda; class Arachnida; order Ixodida; family Ixodidae; genus Haemaphysalis; species Haemaphysalis longicornis. Next base: position 142,531,326 of record NW_027526204.1, read on the forward strand.
TCATGGCGAAACAGGCATCAGGAAAAGGGCCACAGGACGAACACGACAGCCACAGCCAGTCCCAAGGCCCCGCCGACGCCAACATCCCACCAGAAATGCATACGCTCGACGATCCTCGACAGAGATACAGCCACAGCCGCAGCCACTAGCAAAGCCACAAGGAGCACACGAGCCGCCGAAGGTGCCACGGCATCGCCTCTCCAAATCAGGTACCCGACTAGGTAGAACCCCACGTAGCAGCTCACACTGGCATGGCCCGATGGGAAGGAGTCAAAGGCTCGTTTCACGTCTCTCGGCTGTCCGCTGCAGACATAGTCGGTAACCAAGGGAGAAGCTGTGGTGACCGTTGGGGGGACCGAGACTATGGAGGCTGCTGTTGCAGTCATCAGCCAAGGAGAATGAGGCATGGGGAAAAAAAAAAAAAAAAGAGTACTTTGAGCATTTCTTTCACACATATAATACCTTTATTTTTAAGTAGGCTTCCCTAAAATACACGAAGCAATGTTGGAAAGCCGACTTTACAAAGCTGAAGTCATTGTACAGTGGTGACTTACACATGGAGCGCTATAGGGACTGGGCAGCTGGACGGGTGGCGCCGCCACTCGGCGCTCCCTTCGTTACTTGAATGGGCCAGTGCATTAGACTATGCAGCCTTCCGTTTTTGTCGTGGTTGCTTCGGTGCTTCTAATGTTTAGGTGGAGTTCTGAGCGGATGTGTGTTGAGTTCTTAGATGCACTAATGGCTACGTAAACTCGTCGGATGCTTCAAGGTTGGGTATGGGTTTCAATGACATGAGAGCTTCTTGCAGCGCTGTACGCCTGGCTACAACCGATTTGGTACAACTAAAACTATTAGTATTCACTTCTGCCAGATGAAATTATTTTCACTGGATTCAATGACTACGGTTTCCACAGCAGTCTTAACGGTGGAATATCTACGAGTTTCAATTATCGTACGAGTTCAATTACCGTGGAGCCGTAGAAACATCATGGCAGTTTACACTTTCTTTCTGTAACCATGAGCTTCGTGCCTTCTGTTTCCATGAGTGACAGCATGGGAGCCTGAGAGCTGAAGCGGAACTCCCGGGTTAGTAGTGGTCATTTTAGATAGAGCCAAAGTAATTCAACCACCCAACAGCCCAAGCTACAAACCCTCCCCATTTTTCCACCTGTGTGGAATAAAGGCTGGCACCAACAGACAGTCGCGGCGTTAAAAAAAAGTGGCAGAGTGTTAATGTCAGCCTGCGTTTTTCAACAGCAGAGCCGTTGTAGCTGGCTGTAATGTGCGGCGCGTACCGCATTAAAAATACCAAGAAAATGCCAAGCCACTTTCAAGATTTACCAATCTGAAAAAAAAATCCTTCCTTGTGGTTATGCTCGCTTCGCAAGCCAAATTGCAGCAGAACGACAGAAAACCATGAACAACTACGCCATGCCGACCGCCATCGGCATTCCACTGACGAGTGGTTCGCCACGGGCGGCGCTGTTCGCTGAAGAGACGGTCGTGCCATGCAACGGCCACTTGGTCCCTATAAAACTGGCGTTACCCCAATACAGGCTGCGGTGCATACTGCAACACTGCTCAGAAGCAATTTTGCCACAACAAGTACGGTGCAAGAACCGCCAAATAGCATAAATGCTGCAGTGCTTCCGCACATGGGTTTAAATGTGAGCTATGGCCTCAGCCCAAACTTCCTGAAAGGTATTTAGCTGCTTCGGCTGAGTTTATAGCCCCCAATGAAACTGTGCTGCATCCCTGTGAAAGTGAGAAGGGACTCCCAGGGACCACATACTACCCACCCTGTCAAAAGCAGCCTAGACTATTTGAGGGCTATTTAGTTATTGTAGCCGCATTTATAGCAAGCAACCCGTAGAACTGCACTACTTCCTTGGAAGGTGGCAAGGGCCTCCTAGAGGCCACCCACCCTGGCAAAGCAGCGTGGCGTTGCGCTGGTTTCTGAAGACGGGCTTGCAGGCGTCCAGGAAGTAAGGTCGCTTCTCCGCCACGGCGTCCTTTAGCAGCTGCGTCGCCGTGGTGGCCAGCAGCAGGCCCACCAGGTAGCGACGCAGCAAACGGCCGCTCCAGAAGAACCGGTCACGCATCGGCGCTCCGCCACGGCGCAACTCCAGCACGAGAAGAATGGCCGGTGGCACGGTGACGACAAAGGCGACCAGGTCGCGCGTTCGAACACTCTCAGCCAGAAACGGCGACTGCAGGTTCGGGTCGTTGCAGCGGAATGCGGGACGCTGCATCTCGGGGCTCGAGCCTACCTAGAACACATGGAAGGGCAGGAGAACTGCGTTACTGAAAGTTCCCCGAACTTAAAGGGACCCTGCGACATTCGTTGTGGCGTGCAAGTAAATCTGCTTAGATTACACTGCCAGGATTACCTCAGCCAAATCATACACGTCCACGTGAAGCAGTAAGCGCGCAAATCGCTGTGAAAGACACGGGAAAAACCAACCACGCTCTCTTCAATTGTCCTCGTTATGCCCCCTTGGCATGGCCTAAACGTCATTTGGGCCATGACTGTCTTATTGGCTGTCGCTGGTCAACTTTGCGGCTTACTTTCCGCATTTCCGGTGTCGATCCGCCATCATCGGCGCCGTGTACCATCCTCTCCTATGCCTGAACCTGTACACACAGTTTCTGGTGCTTCTTTTGTGTTTTGAGTGCGCATGGTGTTTGAGTGACGAACTTAACACTCCCTCCCCTTTCAACAGGACCACTCGACAACAAACGTTTATTGCTTCAAAAACGCCCTACCAGCCTTAGCGCACGCTTGCGAGCAGGCAGCCATGCCTGCTTATTTGTAGCACCGACCGAAATAGACCCCTCCACGTTGTGGAGAAAAAGAAAAAACTCCTCGGCATGCGATACATTGAACGCCGACAAAGAGAACGCCGCGAGCCGCCCCCCTCTCCGGGAGAGAGCACGCAGCTCTCATCGCGTTGTCCGCAGTCGAGTTGAGAGGGGCCGCTTATGTGCGAATTCACATCGCGCGTAGTTTCGGTGAAAGCGAACAGATTTTCATTATTCTTGCGGGAGGAGATTACCTGGACAGTAGACTTTACCCCAAAATGCATTCCGAGTAATCGATGGTAAGTGTTGCAGGGTCCCTTGAATGCATTTGAAACAGCATGTTATTAATCAGCCACACAAAAACTGCACGTTACCACACCCATGCATATACCTTGCTTCAGGTCACACTCCCCTGCACTCTTCAAAAACGCCTCCAAATCTGCTTCATCACAACGCTCCTGAATGACCAGCCATACCCAACATCAGATTTGCTAAAATAAGTGTGGTCTCCGCTGCGACATTGCAGAATTCAAAAATGATGTTTCGCATTAATCGACCACATTTAGGGGAAATCTTCAAACTGGAGTAAGTTTCTGGGAAGGAAAGTTTCCCGTCCACCTCAATGCAGCCGTACGGCTACAAGGGAAAGCTGTACAGAAACTTCGAAGTTGAAGAAAAACTCATCCTGGTGCAGGACTCGAACCCGGGACCACCGCATAACCAGAGCAGTCGCTTTGCCAACTGAGCTAACCAGGAGGCTAGCAGTTTGTAGCGCGAGAGCGAATTGATCAGACCAGATTTAGGGGTAATCCAATCCCCAACCAGGTGAAATTTTTCATGGACCAGGATGAATTTTTCTTCGACTGCGCAGTTTCTGAGAAGGCTGCACAGCTTTCCTTTGTAGTCATACGGCTGTTATGAGGTGGATGTCTAACTTTGCTTCGCATGTTTTTCATTGCATGATGTCGTGCTGCAGATTACATTTTCGAATCAAGTCCTAAGTTAAGCCTCGTAATTTGTAATCTTATCCACAAAAGGGCATAGAGGGGCATGCCGCATGCAGATGACTGAGCTTAGTGCTAACGTTATAGAACAACAAATTTGAGCGAAGGTGACTTGTGCATGTCCTTCTCCAAACGTGCGAAATCGTTCGTTCCAATTCGCACGGCCAAATCCGCGCTCACCTGAAAGGCGCCCGCGATGGAGAGGATGACGTAGACGGCGAGCGCCGCCAGCAGCACTTCCGTGGCGAGCTCGGCCAGCGTGCTGGCGGGCACGAGGGCGTCGAGGAAGACCACGAGCAGGGAGGCGGCCGACCGGCGGCGAGACTTGCCGGCACGCTGCCCGTCGCACGACGACGACGAGGCGTCGGCGATGATCTCCACGCTGCAGTTCTTGAGGAGCTCCTGGTCGGTCTTGTTGGCGGGAGAATCGGGGCTCCCGGAGCCGAGCGAGACCGAACTCGCCGCCATGGTCGCTGCTCACCTGCGAGGAAGATGGACGCGCCGCGGTTCAAGCCACAGGGCAGAAGCAGCTCGCGTTGCAATGAGCTTTTTGCAATGACGGAGTGAAACTCGAAGCTGACGTCAGCTGCGGGCAGTTCACCGCAGGGCATCCGCTTACGACTGGGCGGCTCGGTGGAAGCGTCAGAGGAGACGGTTTTGGCGCAACGCCGCAGCACAGCGGACGCGTACAACAGCGCTGTTACGTTAGGGTCGCAGTGACCTTTCGCCGCGTGACACGGCACAGCCAAGCACCGATTATAAAAAGAACACGGAGCTGAGCCTCGCTTGTAATCTACAACGAATGGTAATCTACTTTCACCGGCGGAATGCAACCAACAAAGCATTGCGTTGAAAGCCTCCTAATAAAGGAAAGAAATGTACCCCACACGCCCAGCATAACTCCCTCAATATTCGGCCTCGGCTATCAAGAGATAAGCTTACTAAAAATCACGCGCACCCATTCGAACACGAAGGGCAGATGACCTTGCGCTGGAACCTGCACGCCCTGCTACAGCGCAGCAAAATGATTTCGTGATGACAGTCAGCACTCATCCCGCCGCTGTTCAAGGTACACTGAAGTGAGTGGTAAGCAACGTCTGATTTATTGGGTCATGAGAGTCTAGAGGGCGCAGGCCATTCTATGAATTTCTTTTCGGCCGATTTACACGCATTTTTAAAGACGTGGCGTTACCCTCGCACCAGTGCTCCCCACCGATTTACTAACGCACATGACAACACGTTGACAATTTCGCAGGGCTAAATTTAGCGGATTGCTAGTATGTTTAACCTGTGCATTGCTTTCCTGATTATCTGTGAATTTCATACCACCCTCTTTCGCTTAGTTCCTGTCTTCTCTCTTTCATATGCGGCCTGCCAAAAATCACGGAGCGATAAAAAGAATGAAAAGGAAACCCGCGCGCGAAGAATTCACAAAGCAAATGTTAAGGATAAAATTGGTGGACATAAAAAAAAATGGGCGCCGTGATAGCATGAAAGCAAGATGCAAACCCTTGTCACACCTTTAACGGTATAGTTTGCGCAATGGCCTCGAACGGCGCACGCTGTTTTCTCAATTTCCGCCCAATACATATTAGAGTTTTAGCACTCCGTTTGCTCCGTCCGTCCCGTTCGTACCGCGTTGACCGGGACCCGATTGGGCACTTGCGCATTCGTTCCGGTAGGGTGGATCAGCTCTGCGGGCCGGCCCTCGCCGTGCCCGCGCGCGAAGGCGCAGTCGGGCCCCGGCAACACGGTAAGAACGAAACGGACGGAAAAGACGGAATGCCAAAACTGTGTACACTCTACAGCTCTAGACTTTCGCTAGTCGGCCTGGCAACCAATTACGTGGTTTAAACTGCGTAATGTAGCCATAAATAATACATCGCAAAGTTCGCTTCAGTATCCCCGAAGGACTTGGAACCTCAAACAAATCATTTCCTCGATAAGGATGAAGAGAGTGCCCACAGCCGCGTAGGTACGTAAGCCAGCACATTCTCAATAAGTCAAATCACTAGAAGCCGACCTCTGCCCCCTTTATGAACCAAACATTTCAAATTTGGAAGGGGGAGGGAGAGCTACACCTGGGCTATGAGGCGCGCCGTAGCGGAGGAATGTGGAACACATGAAATTTGAAATCTGAGCCATGCTTTCATTTTGCCTCAAATGCACGCAAGATCCTGAACACCGATGCAATCATTTCAGCCCGATTTGAGGAAAAGAAAAGCAGAGGGTACAACGGACAACCCTGCGGGGTTCCCTGACCCGCCCCTTTTCAGCTGCGCGCGCTTTCCCCGCTCGCACACAACCTGGCTCGTTTTCACACCCCGAGAAGCACGACCATGAATGGCAACCGCTTTTTCGTCCCCGACCACCAAGGCCAGCGTCGTTTTTAGCCGAGCCGTCACGGCACTGTCGCTCGCCCTCGCCGTGGTCTCTGCCTCTCTCTCCCCCGTCACATCAGCGTTTCCACGCAGAGGGACCTCCAGGCACGGCGACGACAACAACAGTGCGAAATCAAGAATAAAAGTTTCGCCGTCGTTCCCAAGAGCGTTTCGGCGAAACGCGCATCTTCGTGAAGGCGCAGGTGCTGTATGATGGGAGCCGGGAAGACGAAGGTGGCCCAACAAACGACTTCTTCACCGCCGCTCACAGGGCCACGCCATTCAACGACCAAGCCCCTTCTTTCCTTCACAAATAGTGGCGGCGCAATCGATGGTCATTCACACAGCCTGGTCAACGTTCTCGTTTGCTTAGCTGTTTGTTTCTTCTCGGAACGAGGGAAGCCCCTGCCCCTAGTCGTCGTCGTGTTGATTGCTTGCGCGATCCGCTCGGATGATTCTGCGCCGGCTGGCCGCATGTTTTGCGAAGAAGGCATGCGCCGGGCGAAGATGACCAAGGCTAACGGAGACCAGACAGATCCCCCGCACCGCTTGGCGCCGCGCCAAAAGGGCACGGTACTTGAAACAGCCTAATACCTACAGCATCGCGAGCTGCGGAAAACACGAGTTGACGCAAGTGAGCGAAACGCGTTACAAGATGCTACACAACGAAGATGGGGTGGTTTCGCGCGCATGCTGAAGGATTTACATAAACATTCAAACTACTTCGTTCTCTCAAGCGACAAAAAAAAAAAAAAAAAAAAAAAAAAAAAAAACCCAACCTGCCATGACTGCGCTCACAGGCGTCACCCCATATCCCTTACGAAGAGTCACGAGCCCTCATTTCTTTTTTTTCTCTAATGCCTAGAGGATGCAACTAAAACTGGATTCGAGATCATAGTTTGCAGATGGTCACATGTTTGTTGCGATTTCAGCGCGACTTCGGATGATGACAATTACAAGGGTTAAGTCTTTCTTGCCAACCTCCGGCGTCGACCATTGGCTAATTTCTGGCCAATTCCCGGCGCTTTCGAAGACATCATTGACAATGGACATTGTGTTTTGGACGCTAACTGCTGCCCACGCGAGACGACAGCGCAATCATGGCGGCCAACAGTTAAGTCCTTCGAAGAAAACGGTGACGCCGCATGTAGTTCACAGCGCGGAGCAGACAACCAGCAAGCAAAATTAGCCTGGCAGTCAACAACTCAAAAACAGACGGTGACCGACGTTCATTGCGTAGTTCGCACTGTCCGTCGCTAATTATAGCAGGACACTTGACCTCAACCACCGCCATGCTCCGTAAATTACGACTCCAGAACTTAGAGAAAGGCCCCGAATGTCGTGACCGGTCTGCGTAGAGCTTCATTTGTTGACTCTTCCAAGCGAACAAAAAGCCAACGATAAACAACGAGGAAAACTCTGGGAGGGCACGTTTTTTATGTAAATTTAAATTGGACATTACAAGAGAATAAACAGGCGGTTTGTGCGCTCACCTGAGCGCTGGCCTCACTCTCACGGGTTTACCACCGTCGTCTCTGATGCTCAGTCGACGGCGGAGCGCGTCAGCGGAAAATTGTAATTTAATTGATCACGAGGAACTCCAACGCACGCTAAACAAATAACTATAGCAGACTCGCGATAATTCAAAGTCGAGGGTATCCCACGATTTTGTTTTAATTATCAGAAGTTCTCATAAATATGACTCACAGCAACATACCAACTAATGAAACATTCACATATGTTTAATAGTACAACATTCACACACAATACTGAAGCGCTATATTATCACATTGAAAAAAAAAAAAAAGAAAATAATTACGAATCGATGGCTGCTTTGTGTTTGCACGGGAGTTCAAAACAAAAGTTTTTGATGCCAGCAAGGGCAGCAGAGAGCAAGGACATCGCGAGTTTTCTGCACTGGTCAGGAACGTGAGAATACCAGCATTGCGCTGAAAGCTCCGTGCACTTTCTCTGTTGTATGCAGGTAATCGGCCTTATTTGTGACTGTTAGTGATACAAGGATGCAAATGTGCAGCTACAAGCGGCAAATGCAGCAAATATTTTCCAACAAGGACAAGCAAAACGTACGAATTAACCGAATTTACCCGCGCGCGACCAGTTGAAATTAAGCGGCTTTAAGATACATTAAAAACACGGCGGGCCAACCAAACTTTCGAAACTTGTCTGAGTTAACCGAAAGTTTGAATTATCGCGAGGCTACTGCATAATGGGTGGTCAGCAGTCTAACGAGGGGGAGGGGGTGCAGGCTGTGTTATGAACATTGTAACCCAATTAAAATAAACATACTCGAAGGCTGTAGATTAAGGCTGAAGCGTTGAGCGAAGTGCCGGTGGGAAAGACGACGATGCTTTAAAACGTCTGGCCTCGATTGTAAACCGTGCGCACGCGCGTTTGTGCAGATGAAGAACCCCGTATGGTGCACACTTTTAAAAGCTGAAATGTTGCTTCCGTGCTACGGAGTAATCTGCATTTTTGTCGTGCTCACTTTACTCGACGTGGAATGAATAGTTTGTAAACGCTGCAAGCGCTTAAAGGTAGAACGCTTGTATGCCGCTCCAATCAATGTTAGTAATGTAGGGTCTTTCAGCGAAATAAACAACATTACACATACACGCACGTTGAACATACATAGTTCACCCAATATCACAGTATATAGTACAGAGAAGGCCTCTCCCAGACTGAAATGATGGACAGCCGTCCACGGGCACAGGCTCCTCTACAGCTAATGATACTACGCCTAGTTTTGGGACTGAAGTAAAAAAATCAAGAAGCCCAGGCTATGAGAGCAAAATTTAGGTGCAAGTTGGCGGGGAAGGCTGGACGAATTGGCGTGCTCAGAGGTTACTAAGTGGTGTCATCGTGACGTAATACTAGCAGGTGTATTAAGATCTGACGCCTAACGCGACCGAACGGAGGCGCGTAAGGTCATCATTAGCGAATGGCAACGGAATAATTGACCCGTTCTCTCACGTGCGCAGACGTGTAGCGCATTACAGGAGGTTTCAATCAAAAATTACGCCCATCTTCCCGCGAGGGAACCCTGATGTGATGCGACGCATCGGGGGGTTCAATTGGTCGTAACGTTGCCTTGAGCGTTTGCGCTGACGCTGGTATTGGATTGTGTCAGCCCACTCGCTGAAGGGACCGTCGCTTCCATCACGTCTTCATCGGAAGAATCAAGTCAAGCACGGAGTCGTCAAGCTAAGTCACGCGGAGTCGAACTAGAGCGAGCGCTGACTGAACCGCCGCAGCGCGCTACCCACTTTATATTCACAGCGCCTGAAGGAGAGGAGACAGCGGAGGAGAGTCGCGCATGCGCATGCGCGCACTTGCGCACCGGAGCAGAAGCGAGCGGAGCGAAGCGCGCGCGCAGCTGTTATGCTAATGCGACGGAGTGAGAGTGTTGCACACAGCTGTGGGAGAGAAGAACGGGGGAGAGTTGTACATGCGCAGGTGGTGTGCGTCACGCATGCGCGAACTTGCGCGCGCCGGAGTAGTTGTTAATGCAGCGTTACGCAGCGAAGCGCGCCCAAACAAGCGCGCCAGCTGTGGTATGCTAATGAGCCGGAGTGAGAGTGTTGCACACAGCTGTGGGAGAGAAGAACGGAGGAGGGATGCGGACGGACGCCGCGACAACGACGCAGGAGGGACATGCCTCAGAGCAAGAGATGCGTCGCATCTAAAACCCCACCAATCAATCTGCAGTTTTATGGCTTGCGAAACCGCACGATGTCTTTAACGACCCCGTGGCGGGTAATTAAAAAAAAAAAAAAAAAAAAAAAAAAAAAAAAAAAAAAAAACGACCTGCCTTGGTGAAGCTCACAGGGGGATGAACCCGGGCGAGAAGGCAAGGTGAGCGTTCTGGGAAGACGCCACGAACGGGAAAACACGAAACGGCTGGAAGGCTCCAACGACAACACGACTCGATTACGGCAGCAATCACGTAGACGCGAATACAATTAGAGGGACGCGGACTCACTTTGCGTTCAAATAGCCGATACCGTAACGCTGAGGAGCAACCAGTGCTTCGTCAAAAAATCGATAGAATAGAACGTCGACATTAGAAGAAATGGCTTGTCGGTTGTTCGCCCTGCGTGCACTCGACTGTCGGTCAGGTCATGCAGTACAGCGAAACAAAACAGTACACACATTCATTCAGTGTCGTCGTCCTCTGCGGCAATTCGTTACAAGGTGAAGCCAAAATGGGTTCGCTGCGTCTCTGATTAAAAGGCTGGATTTCTCTCCCAGTTTCTCTTTCATTTGCTCGTGACGTATAAAAGCGCGTTACAAAATGACTGCGCCTGTGCTGTGCTGCCACCTGAGGGAAAGTGCAGAAAGTACCCTCACAACTCGACAGGAGCTCCTGCAGCAGACAGACAGGATGGCAGGAGGACGTGAACGGCGGCGAGTGGTTATCGGCCACGCACTGCCTGTCTTCCCACCTCCTCGCACCTGTACCTCTACCTTCCCCCTCTTCCTACTCCCAAGCGAGACCTGGCGGCCCATACGACTCCACCTGGCCATTCCGCGACTGCATCAGATCCGACTATATATGGCACCTTCCAGCGACCGGCCTCCACCCGGGCCGCCCTCTAGACCTGCAGCGCTGGGTTCATGGACCATTTCATCGACAGCTTTATACACGAAGCAAACTTGTTCGTGTACCTGTGAACTCGTGCACCGTTATGCCGCAGGGCAAACTTTCGAATTAAAAAAAAAAAATTAGCAGTGGCTTAGCTCGGCTACGCCAGGATATACGTAGCGTGAGCTAAGGTTCAGCTGGTTATTCTTAGGTTTCCTGGTTGTCTAGGATTAGCTGATTATCATGCTTACTGTTGCTAAAACGATTTCCAAACCAATCCAATCCAGTCCAGTCCAGTCCAGTCACCGCTCCTCGCGCATGCCTCCTCCCGCAGCACGGCTCTCTAGGAGCCACGCGATACGGCTATCAAGCGGCTCCGGCGCAGCGTCAGACTTGGCTACTGCGCAACGGAGGCGCACAACTAGGCACGCGCCGGCGCCAGTGCGTCTGCGCGGTTATGACGTCACTCCTCTGGAATGCGCAGACTCAATTCTCTACACACCCGTACTCCAACTGGATTGGATTTCAATCCAACACGATCCGATACAATTAAACCCTACAGTCAATCAATCAATCAGATGGGGATCACGAACGATTCGCATATGATAGCTGAAGAATGAACTGTATTACAGCGAAGCTGTTAGCCTCTAATTGATCGGAAAATTCCTATCGTAAACAAAAAACCCCAGACAGGACCCAGCAGCTCTCGCCTAAGACGCTGAGCGCATGCGTAACGCTAATCTGGCACGCTGCATAGAGCTCAGTATTCGTTAAAACACACACACACACACACACACACACACACACACACACACACACACACACACACACACACACACACACACACACAAAATAAGCATCGAATCCTCATTATGGATGATAAGACGCCGGTGAACAATGGGACCCCCCTCCATCCCACCATGTATTACGTCTGCAGACAATGTTTGAAGGCTAGGCAGTACTAGACTCACTAAATAGAGCAGTGCTTGCTCAAGAAGCCGAGCGCGTGCTTCAGGCCAGGCAGGACCCAGCATTTGCCGCCAGAGAAGCCGAGCGCGACAGGCCCACCGAGACGACAAGAAACGTTTCATACCTTCTCCTATCAGCAGCACTTGTAGTGGTTTACAGCAGCTTTGCTGGAAACCCACTTTCGCAGGTCGGGATGGCGACGTTTTTCTTTTTATCTTTTTCGCTGTGTGGTCGTCGGACACCATCCAGTCGACTCGTTCATTTTGATAACGGGGGGATGTGGAACGAAGGGATGACAAGAGAAATGAGGAAAGTAATGGGGTCACAAAAAGGAGGTGTCGAAATGTTAGAAGCTACACTCACTGTTGGCCAGATGCCGCCGCTATATGCCCGTAAGGATAGCCAAGAAAAAGCTAACGCCTCTGAATAATTTATACATTAACGGAGCGACAATTTATCCACCTGTCACTAACACCACTGCATTTGTTTGGAAACAGTTTAAGCATGTATGCTTGTTCCCATAACTTTTCCTATCACTGCCGCAGCGGCAGAAAGCGTGCTACACTCGGCTGTCCAGTGTATGTCTTCAACCGTTTTCAGTATCACGGTGCAAACAGCCCAAACTGCACGAAACAAGACACACTCCGGCAAACGATGCTCTCGTTACAGCTCAAATAATACCAGACAAACATGGCGGCGGAATGTATCGAAGATTTTATTGCCTGAGTCTAAGCACTCGCGCGCAAATGCCCGAACTTCTGGGCCCGAGGAATGAGCAACAGGACAAGACGTTGGGACGACAATAACACTCAAATTTCCGCCAAATTACGAAGGGAGAAGACAGCACGAATAACCAGGAAGCACACACCAAATTTAGGAATTGCGAGACAGTTTGGGCCAATTGCTGACAACAGCCAGCCAGGCGTGCAAGTGGAGCTACACTCGGGAACAAGTTAATAATGGCAATCGCTCATGTGCGGTATCGCTCCGCCTCAGCGACGGACCCGACGTAACGAGAGCGCGCGCGTATTGAAAGGAGATAGCTATGAATGCGTGGCATCGGTATCGTCTGCCTTTTCTCACGTAGCTTGTTTGTCTTCGCTGCGGTAGCTTATAAGCATATTAAGTCCAAAAAATCACGGAAACGGCTCGTACCATGTTCAAAATAATCCCAGTAACGCACTACTCGCACCGCACGGAGCGGCATCCGGCTGCTGTGATGAGGCACAGTGGCAACTTCCGTTGCCGTTCTTAACTTGTACCGGAGTATAGCCCATAGCATGGCGGAGTGAGGCAGCCCCATAAAGTTGGCAAGCAAAAGGGACCCAGAACATACGCGGGAAGGCGCAATCCATGTGCCCTTCCGTGAGCGGTGTGGCCTTTTTCGTTAATTGCACGCCCAGCTCCGTCATGCTCTGCAGCCTCAGTTGGTACGGCCGAGTTAGCGCTAACTTGGGCATGTTGGCGCGCCGCGTTGAGTGCTCGTGTTAATATTTAAAACGCGGGAAAACTAGACGAAAGAATGAAACGCAAAAAGGTTACTGGCGCAAAACAGATAATAGCTGACGCAGATTAGGAGAGATCGTCACGGAGGCTTTCGCCACACGAAGTGGGCGGGTTACGATGTGCGCTGGTGGCACCACTGTTGGCCCTGACATCGCAACAAACGAGTCCTTAGTAGCGCTAACAGCTATAGTGTCCTCAAAAGTGTCCCGCAATGTTATTTTTTCTTTGCGCTATGAAGGTATTTGAGACCCCCCCAAAAAGAAGAGATAAACCAGAACCGGCAGCTCGTAACGTCTCTCTCGTGCGCCTGACGCATGCTCAAGCAGCGACGTCAGTACGCGGCCCATTATAGAGACCACAAACTCGCAGCCCGGAATAGCCGCAAGTTGGCATGTAAGGCCCACATTCAAAGGCGTACCCGGACATGCCGTGCGCCCGCTACGCGTAGGAGTACGCCGCGGCGAATGCGTATCGCGCCTCCATCTTCATTATTGTTATTATTAGCCACATCGATTCCATTCCTCCCCCTCAGCCTAAAAATACGCGCACGCGTTCGCCAACCACGCGGCACACCGGCGAATTACGCGCGCTCTGCAACGTCACGGCTTCAAGACTCCACCTGATGATGACGTCAATCGGACCGCAGCCAATCAGGTGGCCGCCATTGCGTGATCACGTCTCTACCGGGTGTTGACTCTGCAACGTCATCGCTTCTTCCTTCCTTCAAGAATACGCCTGTTGGTGACGTCATATTGGCATCAGCCAATCAGGTGGCCGCCATTGGGTGATCACGTCTCCACCGAGTGCCGACGCTTCGGCGCACACAGGCCTTGTCTCAGTGCTGTTACGCGACCCGTATTCGCACGAAAAAGAAACCCTCAGCACGTGCGTGCTCGCTTCTTTCGGACGACGCGTAAACACGGGGGAGTTGCAGGTTATGTAAAAGAATGCGGGCTTAGATTCGCTCGATATTAAAATAGGTTCCCCCATGACGTCCCCCTTCGCGATCACGCCACGACCTGCCATTCGTTCTCGACATCGTTCCACTACAGCACATTTCGTTTTAATCGTAGCTTATGCTCCCTTTAGACGAGATATGAATCAGAAAAAAAAAAAAAAGCGTTGTTTTGCTAACCTATACACGTTCTCAGCAATATTTTTCCTCGCAATGCTGATCGGATTATACGGTTCACTGGCTCGCCCGCATAGTAGGTAGGTGGTTTTTGATCGCGGCCTTACACGCACGGCAAAACAAGTATTGCATCGGCATCGCAAAATCAGCAATACCAACGCACGCGAAAAGCCTGGGACGAACAGAGTTTTACGGTCGGAAAAGTTGGCATTTTGGCCCAACCATACGGTGAAGGTAAGCAGAAGACGAAGAGGAGGATTTGGATGAACAAAATAGGGCAAATGATATCATGCCGCCACGATCACGGTGAAGGCCCCTAATCGGAAATGTTACGTCAGTGGCGTCACGAGCTTGAAAAAGTATTACCCGCCGCGGTGGCTCAGTGGCTAAGGCGTTGCGCTGCTGAGCACGAGGTCGCGGGTTCGATTCCCGGCCACGGCGGCCGCTTTTCCGATGGAGGCGAAAAGCAAAAACGCCCGTGTGTACGAGATTTCGGCGCACGTTAAAGATCCCCAGGTGGTCAAAATTAATCCGGAGCCCTCCACTACGGCGCGCCTCATCGCCTGCGTTGCGTCGGCGCGTTAAACCCTACAATCAATCAATTGAAAAAGTATTCGCTGAAAATAAACTTTAAAGTTTTTCAAAGCGCACCGATGGGGCGAATAAGGCATGCGCGTTTAGTCAAATATCGTTCGCATGCGTGTTCCAGCTAACAGAGGCAAGGTGGCTTCACCCAACATTCCGATACTTAAGGTAAACCTACAATCAAAAGGTCAAAGGTCAAACCTATTGCCAAAAGTCGGCATTTTGGCCCAATCTGTGAAGTAAGCAGAAAACGAAGCGGATGATTTCGACAAACGAAATGGAGACAAATCATGCCGTCACGACCTTTGGTGACAGTCCCCAATCGGAAAATGTTACGTCGGTGGCGTCACGAGCTTGAAAAAGTATTCGCTGAAAATAAACTTTAAAGTTTTTCAAAGCGCACCGATGGGGCGAATAAGGCATGCGCGTTTAGTCAAATATCGTTCGCATGCGTGTTCCAGCTAACAGAGGCAAGGTGGCTTCACCCAACATTCCGATACTTAAGGTAAACCTACAATCAAAAGGTCAAAGGTCAAACCTATTGCCAAATGTCGGCATTTTGGCCCAATCTGTGAAGTAAGCAGAAAACGAAGCGGATTTTTCGACAAACGAAATGGAGACAAATCATGCCGTCACGACCTTTGGTGACAGTCCCCAATCGGAAAATGTTACGTCGGTGGCGTCACGAGCTTGAAAAAGTATGCGCTGAAAATAAACCTTAAAGTTGTTCAAAGCACACCGACGGGGCAAATAAGCCATGCGCGTTTAGTCAAATATCGTTCATATGCGTGTTCCAGCTAACAGAGGCAAGGTGGCTTCACTCAACACTCCGATAATTAAGGTCAAAGGTCAAACCTATTGTCAAAAGTCGGCATTTTGGCCCAATCTGTGAAGTAAGTAGAAAACGAAGCGGATGATTTCGACGAACGAAATGGAGACAAATCATGCCGTCACGACCTTTGGTGACAGTCTCCAATCGGAAAATGTTACGTCAGTGGCGTCACAGGCTTGAAAAAGTATTTGCTGAAAACAAACTTTAAAGTTCTTCAAAGCGCACCGACGGGGCGAATTAAGCTATACGCGTTTTGTCAAATATCGTTCGCATGCGCTTTCCATCTAAAAGAGTCAAGGCAATTTTACCCAACACTCCGATATTTAAGGTCAACCTATAATCATCGTCACCACCATCGTTATCATCTAGGGGCAATCAACTTCAGCAGCAACAAAGCTCCGCATTTTCCCAGCGTCAGACCTGCCAGGTTCACCGGGACGATTCAGACATACATCCCGTAGAATTCGTGATGTTCCGCAGAAAATTATACACACAAGCGGTCCCAACTTTAAGCGCTACCCCGAAGGCATAGCGCTAGAGTACCTGGAACGGACAACAATTTTTTTTCTCACCACGCATGAACGACCGAAAATCTCAGCATCTACATACAAACGTCTGGCGTAACCCGCGACGACCCAACACTTCTTTCTTGATCACCCAGTATGAGAGAGAGAGAGGACGCAAAAGCACTTTACTGCAAGCCATCAACCACGGCAGTGCAGCGTGACCCATTCACAGGAACCGAGAATAGAAAAACCCAAGTAAAGAAAGAAAGAAGGAAAGGAAAAAAAGAAAGAAAGAGAGGAAATAAAAAGAGGCAAATAAGAAAAGCAACCATTCAAAACTGGCAAGATCAACACCACCAGTGGCACGGGCAAGCGACCCATCCTATCAACGTATAGTGCGTGTGTTGTAACCGGCGCCTACGTGGCAACTCAAAAAACTACGCAGGGGAGGGGAGATAGTTCTTCACTCCATGCATTGCAAAGCCGGACTGAAGTACAGAACTACACAGAAGAACCGGAAATAAAATAAAAAAATATAAAAGGGCAAACCTCATCGACGAAACGGCCTTCGGTGCGAAAAGAGACCAGGAGGCCAACGTGACTGCCCTGGAAAGGAGGGCCACACCGAGAGAGGGGCGGCTTGAGGGGGAACGCAATGGCAGAATGCGACCTTATAGAAATAGAAGCATCGGGGGGAGAGGCATGGCGTTGCCCTCTTCTCCCTTCTCTTTAAAGCGGTGCGCTCTCCAAAAGCCTGCCGCGCCCCACTGCCCAGGCAGCCCAGTCCGCGCCCAGCGAAGCAGAATGAAAGGCACAACATCCAGAATGAAACCCGCTGCTAGAGATCGAAAATATGCCAAACATAATCCGAACAGATCGGATGCCGCCGCGCGGAGGAAACACGGAATGAAGGCAAAGGGAGTAGACGAACGACGATAGTTCACATCCGTACGCTGCCCGACTGGAGTGAGACCGAAGGTCTACGCGGCTGTGTTTAAATGACGCGCCACGGTACGAGGTCTTCGCAAGCTTGTTAGCATGAAACGACAACCACCACGGCTAATGCGGTGATGAAAGTACATACCGTATTTTCGCGCGTATAACCCGCACCAAAAATGCGAAAATTTCAGTGGCAAAGAACGTTAGCTTATAATACACGCGGTATTTTCTTTAGTGCAGCTTCACGGCAATGCATGTTGTACCGTGAAGCTCCTGCGCAGTAACTCTGACTAAGCCTTCCTTCCATTATAGCGATTGCGCAAAACATACATGGATAAGGAAGAAAAAACAAGGACGGGCGCACGCTAACAACTGAATTTTATTAGTCATTTGTGACTTCCGCCTTGCAGCCAATAAATTCTACTTGCTAAATATACTCTTTTTCTGTCTACATAATATGCGATGTGTTGCTTGAGCAGTAGCTTTGGTGCAGGTGCAGCCTTTCCTGTATCAAATGTGCGGGTAATACGCGATAATTTTATTTTATTTTCCGGCGGACTGAAAGTGGGAGTGCGGATTGTATGTAGGGGCGGGATATATGCGCGGTGCCTATACAAGGCACTGTAGGAGAACAGCCACACCACACGCAAAATCGGCCTGGTTACAGCGCGTGGACACGCAGAAATTGCGCTCGAGTACGGCTCTGCAATGTGAATTCGTTTCCCCAGTGCAAACGCGCTGTCCCCCGGGCCTGCTAAGCCGGCGCAAATGTGTGCGTTTCCGCGCGTTTCCACTTAGCCGAATCGTGGCATCAGAAGGCACAGAAGCGATCAAAGTCTATCAGGTTCTTTTTCGTAAACAACCAGCCGCTACGAACACGTAACTTTCCGAGCGAAAAAAAAAAAAAAAGTGGCACACTTCCTGGGAACGAACATTAAAGTAAATGAAGGAAGGCTTCCACCCTTTTCTGCAAGGTTAGTGGAGTGGAAACGAAGCGGATGTTCGCACTGTTCGCGTATCAACCAGGGCACCCCGGGGGGCCAAGAGGGTGATAATAACGCGCCAGAAACTCGCAAAACAACCTCCTGGCACACACGCAGCTTTTATAACGACGTCGTGCTGCTCTGCAAACTCTCACGCGGCGTGAAATTGACGCGAAGAGAGCACTATCATCAAAGAGCACGGCCGGTCATCCGCCAATCGCCCTTCCTTCCTGCTCAAGTCGAGAGCGGCGTCCTCCTCCCACTCCTCCTCTCCCAACATCGCCCGAGAGAAGAGACCATAGATGAGGGCGCCGGTACCTCTCCACCCTCCCCCTCCTCTCTCGAGGAGCACGAAGACCCCGCGAGAAGGCAGGGGGACGGGCACCGACTGTGCATCCGTTTTCCCACGGGTGCCCTTCTCGGCCGAGGGCAATCTGCACAACTACCCGCCACCACGAACAACCACGGCCGGGGCAAAGAAACCGGCGGCACCCAGCCGAGCACGCACATCGTACTTCTATTTTGGAATGAACGAGCCGCACCGGGGCGAAAACAAACCGAGGCAAGGAAGCGGCGGCAATCGAGGTGTGCGCGCCTCGTTCGAATCGCTCCTCCCGCTGCCCAGTCCTGCCCTTTTAACTCCGCATCATTCTTTTTTCCCCGACGTTTCTTTCGTTTCATTTCCGATCGCTTTAACGGTACCTTCGGTAGAGTGTCCTACCCTCCCCTACTTTCTTTTTATTTTTGTGATTTTACACTTACGCCCACCGAGTCCAGGCGGATCCGCGGAACTCCGCTGGAAACCCACGAAGGCAGAATGACCGTTGAAGCGGGTGCCGTATCGACGACGCAATATCGCGGGAATTGTAAGAAAGTACCGTACGAAGACGTGCAGCAGCGCGTCTCCGCGAAGACGCGCTGCTGCACACCTCGGGGCGCACCGCGGCGTCATCAGCTAAACGAGCCAACTCGGTCCCCAATTCAACTGTGGTAGTTGCAAACCGAACTAACCGAAACCGTTCATGTCCAGACGGCTTACCCATGGCTAAAGAACAACGAAAGAAAAAAATCAAACGAACACCATTACTCGAGCTCACATCGAACCGATTGGAGGTTGGACCGAGAGACGCATGAGATCCAGAACGTCGATGATGTTTTTTTCAGAAGGCATTTTTTGTAGCGTAAGCTACACTGGCCGAGGTTGAGCAGTTTCGTGTGGACATTGAAGGGCTGTGCTGCGCAAGCGCGCGAGGAGCATTGGATTGGATTGGATTTGGGTGGGATTGAATTGCATTGGATTGGAAATCAAACCCATTGGAGTACGGGTGCGTAGAGAATTGGGGCTGCACATTCGCCGGTCTGCGCATTCCAGAAGAGTGACGTCCTAGCCGCGACAGACGCACTGGCGCCGGCGCGTGCCCAGCTGTGCGCCTCCGTTGCGCAGTAGCCAAGTCTGACGGTGCGCCGGAGCCGCTTGATAGCCGTTTCGCGTGGCTCCTGGAGAGCCGTGCTGCGCATGCGCGAGGAGTAGTGACTGGACTGGACTGGGCCGGACTAAAACGGATAAGAAATCGTTTTAGCAGCAGTAAGCATGATAATCAGCTAATCCTATAGACAACCAGGAAAGCTAAGAATAATCAGCTGAACCTTAGCTCACGCTACGTATATCCTGGCATAGCCGAGCTAAGCCACTGCTAATTTTTTCCCGGGGGCCTTAGATAGAAAGGGCTTTGATGGCCAATCTCCCTAAGTGGGTCTGCTAGGCTTGACAAACGTGCGCAGGGGACGCTGGGTGGTCGTCGCGAGGCATGCACACACGAGTGCTACGCATTATCTTGGTTTTGTCAACTGCCGGGCGGTCGCCGCGAGGCCTGCGCTCACGTGGGCGCGCTTTCTGCAGTGGGACGGTTTTCTGCAGTTCATTTAGTATTTTATTTGCTATCGCAAAAACCAAGCATCCGTAAATTTTCTATTAAAGGAACACTGCAAATATCCCTCATGTATTGATTTGCTGCCTTACATTGGCGTAATGTCTTGCACTTATTCAACAATGTTGACAAGTATGAACATAAGATGGGTGTAGCCGCCTTGCAGGCACAACTGCAGCGAACGTGTCATGTATCCCCTGTTGTGGCGCGTTCGGAAAATGGCCATAGAGCACCTGCAGCATGAGTTGTTGGCGCTCGAGGAAGAATCTTTCCTACTGCGTTGGTCGACTCGCTTCATCAAGGTTGCCAATAACACCATGCAATGGTGTATCGTGCCTTATTGATAAGGTGCAACGCTTGCGTGCTGAAGGGAGTTAGAGGCCAAGGCGCAGTTCAGGCAGCCTGGCTGAGCATGCCTCTCTGTATGGACATCGAAATGAGTACTGAGTAGAACCGATGTGTGTGAACTGTTGTGGTTTTTATGTTCACTCCCACGCGTGAACTATGGTGTCTGAGTCTCGTGCCACGGGCATTATTGTAAAGAACCTTCGGTGCGGTGGACTAGTTTTTTGTGAACTTGTTTGATGTTCACTTCCTTACCCTTGTGGCACATTGCGTATATCCTGTGCCCTGTCGACCCTTGTAGTAGCTAACTACAGCGGGTCCTAGCTGTAACTAGTTTTTAATAAATTCTCTTTTTGTGACAATCCGACAGACGAAAATTTCTGCGTTTAAGCAGCCCAAGAAAGACTATAGTCTTTAAAAGAAAGAAAAAGAAAAGGATAGCCTGAAAAAAAAAAAACGCGTCTGGTTTACGTTGAGTCCCATCACTGTCAACGTCTCCAAGTCGGCTTTCCCGCATGTGCGGTAAAGCAGTCTTTACAGGCCCTAACCGTCCGACTAACGGCGTGATAACCCGCCGTCCCAGCAAGGTGGGATGAGGAATAAATGTACCCAGTTGAAACCAAGGCCGAAACATTCAGGAGGACCGTCCCCGAAAAGCTTAGGAAGCCTGGATATAATTTTATGACAGCCTCCATCAAGACGGGAAGAGAGGCAAAAGTTATAGTACCACACGCAAAAACCCGTGTCCTAGTGTCTTCTAATAGGGTACAAAAGACGATGTGGAAACAATGGACCACGGGCAAGTTTTTTTACGAGACTAACAAACGTTTTTACAACAACTAATAGCGAAAGCTATGACTGTACAGCGGAGACGAAACGTCGCTGACGGCCAGCCGCCCAGCAAATGGTGCGATTTGCGAACGTGGTGGCCTAAGAGAACTCCCACGTCCCCACAAACATTGGGTTCTGAAAACTCAGCTTGAGGGTCAAAACCGTGAAATTGCGAGTCCCTACCAATAATATCGCCAAACAGTTAGCGCTCGATCGTATGTGAAGAACTTCGCGACAGTTCGAGATGGCCGTACCAACACGTACTGCAAAAAAAAGGGGGGGGGGGGGGGGGGGGGGGGGGGCACATACCGCGAGGCCACAATAACCGGTAAATGCGGTACCTGCAACAGTCAGTTGTCACCTCCAGGCCAAACCGGTAAGTGCGGCTTGGGTCAACCGCACAAAATAATTAACTGCCACAGCTTATCGCCATGGACAACACATGTCGTTAATGTGGCGCCACGGCGGCCTGGCCACCCATAATGACAAAACTTGCAACACGCGCAGTTTCAAAGAAACTGCGACGCGGGTGGCTGGTACAATTAAAAAAAAAATGATAAGAGGAGGAAGCGACCAGCGTAAAAAGGAGGACGCGGGAAAAATGAAAAGCGAAGCGATTCTATAGCCGCTCAGTCGTCGACTCCGTGCTTCGGCGGCTCGCGGACGTGGAAGAATCTTTCCCACGGAAACCAGGCTGTCGCCGGCCGACATACACACACGCGGCAACCTCGGCCGAGCAGCAACAGCGACTCGGCGGCGGTGAGGCGCTCCGAGAGCAAGGTCATCGCACTCGGCGATCAAGCGTGTTATGTATACGCCGCTGCTGCTCCACTCGCGCGGTTCCCCCGAAAAATAAGAGAGCGCTTCTCGGCTACGACCGGACGTCGGAGCGAAGAGCGGCCCGCGACGACGATGAGGACCGGGGAGACGGCAAAGCCGAGATCGATGGCCGCATTAACGAACGAAATAAGCCGCCGCCGAGCTGCTACTGCTTAGTAGTGAGAGTGCGCAATAGCGAGACCCCGCACGCCACGCTCATTCGTTACAAGCGCACTCGGAAGCGGCAGTGGCAAAAGAACCTGCGTTTACTCCATCAATTTAGCTAAGTGGGCATTGTACAAGGCCGGTCATGCTGCTACTGAGACTGCGACGACACGAGTTTGTCTCAGCGGCAAAAAAAAAAAAAAAAGCGTGAGAATCCGAGAGAACACGAGAGAAACAGGAAGTGAGCTTCCGTTTCGGGTAAACACCGGGTCCTGCAAGGACATACTTCAGGTCACCCTAACTAAATGAATCAATTTTGTTCGAGACGCGGAAATAACTGGGAAAGACCATGTTTTTTATTGACTGATTGATTATGATGGGTTTATCGCACCGAAGCTACACGCTGTAATGGAGGGCTCCGGCTTAATGTCGACCACCAGGGGATCTCTAATGTGCGCCTAAATCTCGAACACACGGGCGCTTTCGTTTCTCAACTCCATTAGAAAAGCAGCCACTGCGGCTGGGTATCGAACCAGCATCCCTGGGCTCAGCAGCACAACGCCTTAGCCACTGAGCCACCGCGGCGGGTAAGACAGCGTTTTTAAATGACTGACCGATTGTAGGGTTTAACGCGCCGACGCAAGGCAGATGAGACGCGCCGTAGTGCAGGGCTTCGCATTAATTCTGACCATCTGGGGATCTTTAATGTGCGCCGAAATCTCGTCCACGGGCGTTTTTGTGTTTTTAAATGTAGTTATGTTAAATGCAGCATTCTTTGTCTAGTGACATGTTTTTCCTCGGGACGGGTGTTCGGCCATCCACGCTTTTGGTGCTGCATAACAACTAGTGTCGTCCGCGTGCCTTTTCAGAGAGACTGACACAGGGAAACAGAAGCCTTCCAAGCTACTTCTTTGTGGGCACGGGTCACACATGTCAACATTACTTAGCTCTAAGGTAGCGTTGGCGTAACACAAACACGTAAACGAAAGTTAGTGTCCGTTTAGTTAAAAATTCACGTCGGACTGGCTGTTACGAAAATGAATTAAAATAACCCGGGTTAAAAACGGCGCGCTGATAGCAAGGTGAAAGCAGAAAAAAAAAAAAAAAAACATAATGCAAACATGGCCTCCAAATGCAACAAAAACAAAAAGAGGCTGTCTCGCGCAGTCGGCGGTGCCACTGACGCGGCTCAGATATTGCGACACGCCCCGCTGCACCTTAAAAAAAAATCGTTGCACTTACTAACAGAACACTAACCAGTTACATGTCCCAGTATAAACTAGGTACTTAGTGCTTTTACTAACTGCCACGCATAACCTAGCAAAAAAATTACGCGTGAGAATGTGGATCGGCTGAGCGCCCAGCACGACAGAGACACATTCAACACGCACGTATCACACTTAGACAACAAACAAATTGAGCAAGAAAACCAACGGAATGCACGAGGTGATAGAGTATAACTTGGTTACCTTAGAAGAACATCTGCTCTTGCTTTTATACCCAGCAGCGGAAAGTCCTCTGATAGAGTCGGAGTGCTCGTCGCAAAAATCAAATACTTCAGTGATAACTTTAGAATTACGCATTTTAATGTGAGCATGCAGAAGTGAGCATGTGGATTTGCAAAAACTTTTTAATCTTGATTTCGAGAGGGAAATGTGTTGTAGTTATTACGTTGAATACTTCATACAATTTTATTACTATCACTGAATTTTTGTATCAAACAAGCAACAGTCACTAAGTGCACGGTCTAGACTAGTAACGATAACATTTAGATCCCATACCTAGTCGCAGAGCCTACCTACCATTCTTCGGCGTAGTTAAGTTCGTAAGGAGTTATTAAATACAGCCATTACCACCCTTTTACGAGCTTTTTTGTTAAAAGTGTGCTGCTCGCTACTTCGCACGCGTTGGTACTAGGCAATATTTTCTGCGTATTTTCTTTTCGGAGCGGAATAATCACCTTTCTTCGCATGAGGAGAAATGATGCGCCACCAATTCTTCACGTAAGGAAGGAGTAACACGCAATTTTCTTGCTACATTTACGCGCCACCATTTAAACCTGCACTCTCAATAAAAAAGGTCGTAAGGGTAGAAATGGCCATATTTGCTAACTCCTTACGAACCTAACTACCCCGCGGAACGGTATACGTATGCTCTGCCACTAGCAACTGCATGGTTAGGAAATTTACTGGGTGTAGGAAGTAGTATGCACTAGATTAAGGTAGTTCTTATGACTACAGGTTATGCGTGGCCAGTTAGCAAACGCAGGTTGCTCAGAAGAGTGATATCGCTATAGGCCTTTACGAAGGGAGGTAGTGGTGCTTACTGCCTGCGTCAGTTAGTAACCCTGACTAGCAATACATTTACTACCTCCAGTTACTAAGTATATCCATTGCATACTGGGACAAGTAACTTGTTAGTGTTCCGTTAGTGAATGCCACAGCCTTTTTTTTTTTTTTTTAAGAATGTAGAAGTACAATTTGATAATCCTTACCCGCGACAGGAACATAGCTAGGAAATACCGCTTCGCGACGGAACGAAAAGCTGTGATGTGATTTACTCCCGGAACTTTGCAGAAGCTTTGGCCTGTGCAAACAACGGACAACGAGGGAAGGCAGTAGTTAACGCTGACAACCTGGTTGCGGCTTCTATAATCTCGTCGCTCACTTGATTACCGTCTCACACGCAAATGTATACAACACACGAACGTTGGTGAGAACTTCGACGGCGCATGCAGTCTTCAGGATATAATTTCAGGAGCATAATTCGAGCAGGCCGCAAACGGTGGCCTCCACACCGAGCCGAATTCTATCACGATCGACGTCGGCGCTGCATAACGACGAAAACGTTCTCTCTCACACGCTCGCTCCTTCATTACACAAACAGCGCCGGGATTCTAGAGACTGCCCCTCGATCATCTCAGCGAAGCACAAGTTCGTGCACGCTCCATCACGCCAGTCGAGAAGATACTACACGGGAGCAACACCCGACAGATCCTGAGCGTGACTGCGAGAGGCGTTTGGTCTTGTTCTAACGAGAACGCATCGATGTCTGATCTCGCCTTACCTTGAACATTGTGGATTGTTTAGCGATACAAATGAATTTTCCTTTTTGTCTTCAATAGGGGCGGCAGCGCTGTAATGCGCGCCACCATCACAGCTCGTATTGGCATGCCGCGGGCGGGAAATTCGAACTAAACGTTTGGGCTCGAACTTGCCGAAGCTGCATTCGAGTTACCTTTCGTGCTGCTGTGGAATGACCAAAGCCCCTTTTTGTAACGCGCAGCATTCTTTGGCGAGTGTCCCCAGCCAGGACCGTTTAACACCCCGCATTTTCACAGAAATGAAGATTTGGCGGAAGTAACACCTTAAATCGTAATAACAACGCAGTAAGAGATAATTAATTGGTCTAACATAATGTTGCAAAAGCAAATAAGAAATAATAAAATTCACAAAAATGATCTGACAATCAAAATAAGCGTCTTATACATCTCCCTGGCAAAAAAAAACGAAGACTGAATAAAAAGATCCGCAAAAGGACGTTGGAAAAACGAAGAAAAAAAAGCGACAACGGTCAAACCCGCCTGGCATCTTCGAAAAAAAAAAAAAAACGTAAGAAAGTAAATGCACTTCATCGCTATAATGGCTGAATTTACATCATTGACGAAAAGAAGCAAAATAAAACTTAAAAACAAAATAATCCCACGTCTTTTGTAAAGAACTCACTCTAGACAAGCGGCATAAGAATGCTGCGCATTTGTAGAAAATTTTCTGAATTTCTGCAATTATTTTTTGGGGGGGGGGGAAGGGGGGGGGAAGGAAAACTTCTAGAACCCAAACGTGCACCGACTGCCGCTTACACGGGTGTTCTCTATATTGCTTTATTTTTCGGAGAAAATTCGGTCATTCGCAGTAAAAAGGCAGCAAAATGCAGCGTAAGCTTCTTACGTCGCTCCAAGGAGGCTTACATTGCTCCGTCGACGAAAAAGGGATGATGCGTCCGATGCCCCGAGGAGCAAGACACGCTAAAGTTCCTATCCCCACGAGACGACCAATGTGCTTTTCCATCAGGAAGGTACAGTGGGGGAGGAGATCCCTGAGTGCTGTTTCGGAACTCAAGTTTCACCGCTGACGGTTCGGTTTGAAGCGCTTACAACTCCTTCGCCCTACGCACAAAGGCGACACTGAATTTTCGCAGCGCATTTACTCCGACCATGACGCGAATACACGATAAGTTGGTCGAAGCAGGACGGCTGCGCACTCCGAGCAGAGCGGTTCTATAAAAAAAGTACGCACTGTGATGCCGACCTAAAGGGCCTAGCCCAAAAACGTGCGGAAACGGCACGCAGTGCGATAAATCGGGCAAACCTCGCAAGCCGAGAAATACCGTATTTACTCGATTCTAAGCACCCTCATCTACTTTCGGGGAAACATTTGGGGAAAAAAAGTTTGCGTGCGAATCTAAGTGCGAATCTCAGCGCAGTGTTTGTCTTTACTCCGTGTCGTATCGTTTTTTGGCGCTGTTTTTTCTAAGTATCATGCACCAACTAGCCCGTCTCAGTTCACTAAGCACCCCTTTTTAAGCAACCATCACAAGGTGAATTTCAGACGCGTGGAAGCGGGCTCGAGTTGATGTTCTGGCCAAGTCATTTATGAGGCTTTCAATTACAAACCACTTCAATGGAACAGAAGACGACCTGCTGGGGGATACTGAAAGCGGCGGCGCAAGCGGCACAGCGGACTCGAATGGTAGTAAAGGTGACTGGGTATCATAGGAAAGCGGTGGGTTCACCGTCTGTACCTATTTTTCGGTTAAGTATTGGTCAAATTAAACATTATTCCTTGCGCCCGTCTCGCCGAGATACGGCGCGAAAAAAAAAAAAAAGTGGCGAGGGGGGAGGAGGTAATTTAGGTTTTCCGAATCTAAGCACTCCCCCCCCCTCACTTTGGGCATTGCAATCTTGAAAAAAATGGGGGTGCTAAAATCGAGTGAATACGGTACATATCAATCTCGAAACACACACACACACGCATGCACGCACTCGCGCGCCGAAAAGGAGACGTACGAACGAGCACATCGCCGATCTTCTGGACGTCCGTGTATTTTCCGAATGAGCATTATCCTTTTAAGGTCATGCACCCCACGGAGTGGTTGAGCAATTTACTGTTGCCACAGTATAAAAAAAAAAAGCTAGGCGTGAACTACTGTAAATTCCTTGCGGCCGGAACACCGTCGCCGGAATTTACAGCTTCGATTGTTTTTAGCAATATCGCAGAAAAGCGTCGAGTTCAACGGGCAGCGCCTTACCACGAAGCACTGAGGTATGCTTTTAAAAGCCCACGAAGGTATCAGCTTCGCTCCAATCGAAAGATCGCCTCATCGGAACAACAGTTGTGCCAGTTGTAGCGCAAACTTCGATCAAATAAGACACATCGCTACTTTCGCACTTTTGTGACGCAACACGTCTGACAGTAACTGAAGCAATGGACCTTTTCCAGTAGCGCTCTGCGCATGCGCTACTGTGGGTCCCTGCAACCGATCCGCCATTATGGGGGGCAAAATGTAAACAGAAGGACGCCATACTGGATTAGCCAGTTGCTAACGCCAACCCAGCTAAGTGCTTTTCCGCTTTCTGAGCCATGAAAGCGGCCGATAGGTAGGTAGGCGCTACGGCTGCCATCAAACAATTTCTCTGCCACAAAAATCACGCGTGCCGCCTGAGAAGGCTTCCTCAACTGCGCAAGGCAAGCGGAAAAAAGGGGGCGTGTTCTTCTATAATCCCCCAAGTGTGATTCGTGCGGCCGCCGCACGACGGCTACGCTACCGGAAAAAGGTTCATTGGCCGATGCTGACGAAACTACGCGATTATTGAAGTCGGTTTTTGGGATTGCCGCTGGAGTTTAACGTGTTCAAAAAAAAAAAAAAAAAGCAATACTGCAGGAACAGGGACATGTCATCACCCCGCTTCAAAGGGGAAACCAATAGGAATCATCATCATCATCATCATCATCATCATCAGGGCAATTGACAAGCCGCTAACGGGAAGCAATGTAAGAAATTAAAGATAAATCGGAGGCAAGACAAGTCTTATGTGATGCGCAGACGCTGCGCCATCTTTTGAGCGCATGTAGCAACAGCGCGATAACTTTCACACTGAAGAAATTTGAATAAACCGCGCCCATCGCCTTCTCGCCATGCACTAAGCTGTTCAGCCTTATTACGCGCTAGTTTTACCAGGAACACGCATTTTTCGGATTCTTCACGACGGCGTCGAGTCAGTGCACTTATTGACCATTCTTGGCTGTTACTCCATGTACGCCATGTAATCACCCACCCACGGAACCCAGCTGAATTTTTTTTCGACTATAATTTTTGCAGCTCCTTGCCACAAAACGACAATACCGTTAAATCGGCTAGAAAAAGTTTTCACGCCATCTGGATTACTATGATATTAAATATTGCAAGTGTGTTGATACGCGTATTATACGACGCGAAATAACAAGATAAGGATACATCTGAACAAAAAGAGAAGATAAAGAGACTTATCAGGCATACTTAATCCAGGTCAAATTAAGAACTTACTCAAGCTCAATCTTCCCTCAACACACACACACACACAAATGCGAAATGAAATCGAACACCAGAACATACAACGGGCGACCAGCAAGTTTTACTTTTAGAAGCAACACGGGATATTCTGCACGCAGAAGAGCCACAAAGAATACCGGGTCCGAAAAACAGGCATTCCTTCCACGAAGGTGGAAACGCAAAGGCAAAAAAGAGAAGCAGTGCTTTCATTCCGAGAACGGCATCACAGGCATAAAATTGCAGCGAAAGAAAACGCCAACAGGACGCAAGCAAAGAGAAATAAAGAAACCGCCGGAGAAAGTCGACGTGAGTGCGTATGTAGAGCGCGGAAGAAAAAGGGGCGGAAAAGGCAGAATGATGAAGGGTAGGGAGGAGGAGGAAGAGGAGGAGGAGAATGTCAAGGTCCGCTTCTCCAGAGAAGACCTCCGCCATACGAGTAGTGAGAAACAGCAAACGGGGGGAGCCGGTTCCCGCCGCCGCCGTCATTTGACGTGAAAGGGGGGTGAACACATCTAGAGAAGCGTCCCCCTCTCCGCTACATCCGCCTTTCGTGCGCACGGAGAGAGAGAGAGAGAGAGAAGGAAAGGGGGAGGGCGGCCGTGGCCCCGTGGCACGATGATCTACATTGCAGGGCTCGGCGTCGTTCGGCGGATGAAGAACGTAACCGCGGCGTTCACTTTCTCCCGTTCCCTTTCGGCGATTCTCCCAAGGCCGCCGTCAGGCCGCGAGCCGGGATCTGCATCGCTGCCTCCGGGCCTTTTTCGTAGACTTGTGATAGCCGCCCGGTTATTTAAGCGAGAGCGTTGCGTCCTCACAGCTCGAAATGCCCGCCTGATTAACGACCCTGCCCTAGATCCCCTCCATACGCGTTAGATTGAAGGGAACTTCACTGTAAGCGATCCAAGCGGCCGGGGAATCACGTGTGATGGCAAAAAAGCAATCGTGAGGATGCAATAGGCTTCACTGTGAACGCACATTTTATTGCTGCGAAAACACCAAATGGCCCACTGGGCGGAAAAGACGAGCGTCGGCGTGGTCTGTAGCAGCGAGGCGGCACCTGAATTCCGATTGGCAGCGACGAGTCACGTGGCTCATCAAGCGCGCGCAGCTCAAGGTCAAAGCGGACGTGCGTCAGAAGCAAAAACTGTGGTTGATTCCCCTGTCATAGGAATCGGTAAAACACGAGTGAATTGTGCAGCGAAATCTGCAGCTGAGCATGGTTTACGGGTCGGCGGCTGTCTTGTGGGTGCGCTTGGAGAGCGACGTCCTGCAGGCGGGTCGCTTCGGCAGAAGTGTGCTGGCGTCATTTCTGTGACGGATATGACGTCAGTGACATGTTGGCGTATCCCGGCATAAAACACTTTATGTGCTAAAATATAAAACCCGAAAACAAACAACACTCTTTAGTACTAAAGGTTGCTTCCCCGCAAGAAGACCCTGTGTGCAGGGGTGCACCCTTTACAGGCCGATTGCTTCCCTGTACTGGCGTCATTTCCGTGACGGATATGACGTCAGCGAAATCTGTTTATCGCGTGTTAAAAACTAACCAACCCCTTCCCGAAGGAGAACAGCGGTGCGCGCGAGGCTTGTCACCAGTCAGCATAAACCAGACGAAATCTCAAAACCCGAACCAACCACCCAAAATCAAACCCAAACCATACCAAACTCCGCCCAACCCTGTGGATGAGCTTAACCCATCTTAATATCACACTAATACACCAGATAAAGAATCGCCCTGATCAGATAAGGAATCACCTCATCACGTACAGATGCACTCCCGCTGGCGCGTCTGCTGCTTTTAAATCAGCCGCTCACGTCCTGGCATGCGGCGCGGCCTATCAAATGAGGCGTCCGTGCCAGAGTTCATTACTATATACAATAGTGAGGAATCTGGCGCTAGCGTCTATGCGGATAAGGTGTCGACACCACACGCAAGACAGTTTCGGGCCCTTTTCATCCATCTTCCACCCACCCCCTAAAACCTCATAGCATAGCAGAGCTCACATCGTAGCCGTCTGTGTCGTCATGGGCCGCCATTATACTAATGTGGCTTTAGCCACCTTAATTATACTGTGCGCTCGCCTTAATTTTATCATTGGCTTGGATTGAAGCATCTAAGTGGCGGCAAATTTAAACACAATGCCACAAAAACACAAAAAACGGTGTGAAATTATATAATCATAAAATAAAACACGCTGTTTTAAAGCTAAAGAAATAAAAAAATAAAGCGCGTTCTTTTCACTGAAATTCTTCCGGAACGGTTATGCCTAATATTCTGCAGACCAAGCTGGTACAGTTAACGATAATGTAAAACTTTAGGAGAAACTCACTAAACTCTTATTTTGCAAACATTTCAAATAATAAATTGTTTGAAAAGCTCAGAAAGGTAAGTGCGCAACTAAGAAAACATCGCCTTCGGTGTTTTCGGAACAGGCCACCTGCTACAACTTTCGCGGCGGCAAATTACGCGCGCACTCCAGATGTAAGGCCGCTGTTAACATATGTACTGCTACTGCAAAAAAGAACCGGGAACCGCACTCTCCTTACTAAAAACTAACGTATTGACATTGTGGGTTTATACTTGCGTAAATAAACATGTACTGATGGTCGCTCGCCGGTTCTAGTCCTCCCACTGGCTTACAATGAAGCACAGCTGTCTTCGCATGTGCTAACAGAGCGGATTTCGAGTTTTCAAGCGAAGCGAGTTCCGGCCATTTCGGCCTGACCGGCTACCTCGTAGGCCTAGCACTGAATAGTGAAGAAAGTAAACACACGAAGACGCTTAAGAATCCGATAGACATGCCAAGCCAGCAGCTGTGGTCTTCCCATTAAACCATAAGCACCCCACGCCGACATGAATCCCCAGGCGCAGTTTCCTCTCTGGTATATTTACTAAGAAATTACATGGTTCGTGCCAACGTCGCTGCTGTACACGGAGACGCGAGTCTGCAGCTCGCCCATTTCAAATTATCCGCTCATCTCCTGGCGTGCAGTGCGGACTAGCAACAGAGGCGTCCGTAAAAACGATGCAGCGGAAATTTCCAAGGCTTTGCAAATGAATACCGTGTCCGAATGGCACAACCAGATAAACGTCTGCTTCATAACGCCAAAAGAGTTCAGGTTCGATGTGGACACACCGGAAGCCTTTTTTTTTCTCGAGGCGCTAGGTTTCTTGGAACGCATTCACGAGCTACCAGGGCACAATAAGTGAGTCAATAAAAGCTTGGCTTGCAAAACGAACAGAAACGCTGATGCTTCGTGACGGGAGGCGTGAAGACCGCGGGGGCGCGCGCCTGCGCAGTGGTGACGAGTTTACGCGCATGCCTCAACCAACGGCACAGCAGTCACCAGCAAGCCAGGGAGATTTACACGGCGCACCACCGCACTCATTGCCAAGTACCACCCCTCAAATGCTTTAACGCCGTTATTACGCCATTATCTGCGTCAGCATGCGAAGCGATATGAAATCTTCCCCTTAAACACTAATTCCTCAGTTGTGGCCGAAACGCTCCTCGGGAATAACACTAAGTTGTATGTTGTTTAAATGGCCCCTTGAAGAGTGACCAGTTGGCTTCGTGAGCCCACTTCCACCGTAGCGCTTTTTGCAAAGTCACGAGTATTCTTCACACGCACACTCAGGATTTGTCGGCGTCAATGGTGTTATGAAGAAAGTGTCGACTGCTCATCATGGCCGTACAGATATAACCGAGCCCTGCCTTTAAAGGGTGCTCCACAGCAAGCACACTTGTGCTGCGGCGAAGGTAGCAAAAAGGAGTCGCCAGCGAGGGAAACAAACAGCGTGGGCTGGTAATCAGAACGCTAATTTATGCCGGAGGAGGAAGAAGCTGCTAGGCCGGCCAGCGCTGAATAACAGCGTTTCTTTTACGTAATCGTCACCGGCCTCTCCTTGCTTGCTCGAGTGGAAGAGACGGCTCATGAAAAAAAGACGTCTGGCGAACGCCGCATTCGTCGTCACCATATGGACTTCTTGCCTCAAGAGTTACCCCTGCGCATAATTACGAAAACAAAAATTTTGCTCTCTCCCACACACACAGGTTTTTAGCGAAACCATTAAGGTTGAAGGTCACTGTCAAGGGGTGTACACAATTTGGAGTGGCACTACTGAAATGTTGACACGAAAGGCATTTCTTGCAGCGTTCTGTTCCTTAGTTTGTGGGAGTTAATTCCGACATCACACCTGCCGCGTGGCAGGCGGTACGCATTAGTCAGCACAAGCAAAAAAAAAAAAAAAAACTCAGTGGTACGGCATTGAGATCGCAGAACTGCGCACGGAGTCTCCAAGACCAGGTGTGGCTTGGCGTTCAACGAAGTGCCGAAATAATGAATTCTTTATGTACAACTGAATTGAAGTAACATTTCTCTAAGTGATTTAGAGCAATACCGATCCACAAAGGCCAACCATTCGGAAGCCGCTGGTCGTACCCTTTTTCTCGGAATCCCGCAACCTCAAGCGCCCAAAATAACGCGTTCAAAACGCGAAATCGGGTAGCCGCAGGCAACGCTCATTGAGTGACCTCCATCACCAGCTGTCGTACACGTCGCGTTGGGAGAGTGAGCTCGTAAGAGCGGCCTCGAACATCCCCTATCGCCGGAGCATCACACCACCGCAGAGAGGGCCCACGGCCTTCCCATCCACGGTAGGCGCTTAATGAATTCCCGGATCCGGGACCCAAAGGTGACGCCGAACATTCGTCACACGACGTATCAAGCGGAAGGTCACTGGCAGCGGCCGCGCTTACACTGTTGCGACAGAAGCCTGCACCGCATACGGAGGACAAAGGACGCGACGTGTCCAACGACCGCCAAGATGCCAGGCGGACGCATGAAGCGAAGCCGAGGCGTTTTAACTGACAGCCGTGACACAAAAGGTGGCCACTAGCGCGGAAGCTTGAATGCTTTATTTTGTAAACGGTGGCGAATAAAAGGAGCCGCTGCGGTAAGTCACATCACAGAGATGTGCTTCTGTAGCTGCCATGTAAACGAGGTTACGTAAACGTTGCAATAGAAACTAGACAGTTGTAGTTTCATGTGCGTACAGAGTTCACGTACGCAAACGTGAAAAGTACACGTAGCCCACACGCATGTAGTTTGAAAGCCTTAACCAATAACCCCGCGCGTAGGCGCCTGGATGCACGCGCTCTCCGCCCATAGCCGCGCGTTCTGCCTGGCGCCATCGACTAACAGACAAACACTGCTGTAGCCACTCGTGATATCGCGAGCCCGTTGCTATGAGACAACAAACGCTACTTCGTCGGACTTAACAGCTGAACGATCGACCTTCTACCTGAAAGACAAAGCCTGTTCGTCGCTTTAAACTTGAAGTGAGGGTAAGAAGGGGCAAACTGGAGGAGAAATCAACCGCTTGGATCACGATATCGCACAGGGGGATTATCGTCATCGATGCGAAGGGGGAGGGCAGGGCGCCGTCGATCCGCGGACACAAGCAACAGGAAAACTGGACTGGTCGCGTGCGGAGAGAGGTGACGTCACGTCCAGCTGCCTTCGCGCAGCTTCCGGAGTGGCTGGAAAAGCGCCGGTCCTTCCCCGCCCGACAACCAAGCGTAAAATGGCGTGTAAAGCGCCTAGTAAGCGGCAAAAGAGCATAGAATGGAACTGACCGCGACGTAACACCTACGCTGGTGGACGAAAAACAGCGACGGGCAACTAATGCTGCTGCTAAAGCGAGCAAGCTTGGTGAGCTGCGCAAAGGCCGAGATACTCGCAGATTCTTACGGAATTATAACCAAGAGATCTCCCATTAATTCTTTTGGTGTTCTTTCGCAAAATATGATAATATAGAAGCGCAGTCCTCCGAGCACAGGCCAATGTATTTTTAGTTTCACAATCAAAGCAAGATAAGACCACCGAGAACAAAGTGGACGAGCAAGGCGCTTTCAATAGCCGCCGAAGCGCTTCGACTCACGCGATCACCATCGCTGATGCAGCACCAGCGGGAAACACCGAGCGCGGGATATCGTACGACCTCGGCAACGCCCTGCGCGCCGTAACGTTATCGCGCCTGTCATCGCTACCTAAGCTCGGCCAACGTCGTCTCGTCGCTGGCATTGAATTCGACGCGCGCAACAGATGCAACGCCGTCGTCGACGACGTTGCCGGCGACAGCGCGCAAGGCCGACCGACGGTGCCCGAGACCGCTTTCAAGAGGTACCGACCACAAGCATGTCGAGGCCCGTTAGAAATAGGCACGGACACATTTACACACTAGCTACAAACCGAAAGAAAAGAAGCCATCCAAAGATGGAACATCGCGAGGACGTCGTGCCAAGACGACACGCGCGGGGCACACGCCACCTGGGAGAGCAGAGTGAGAGAGAGAGCAAAGAGTGGTACTGCCACGGTCAAGCACAGGGGATGACGTAAGGTGCAGAAGGAAGGGAGAGGGGGATGCCTTTCCGCGAGGCCCGCCGGCGGCGTAGGGGTGGCCGACACTGCGAGGTCAGCCCGACAATTAGCGCCCGCGAAAGCCGCAGCACGGGCAGCGCACTGACCGCTAACCCCCCGCACACACGGCCGCAGAACAACAGACAGGTAGTGCGGCTTCACGCACGCGCGGCCACGCATTACGGTCGCCCATTGCCGTGCGGGCAGTCCACGTAACAAGACGGGACGAAACACGAAACAAAAAAAGGCTGAGGCAAACGAACTGCGCGTGCATTATTACACGCGCCGGTGACGAATCGGACGGAACTGCAGCGCCACGTTTTGTCCCTTCTCCCCGACTCTTTCCCCCAGCTCCACGTACTCCCTGCGTATGGTATTCAAGGGACCCTGCAACACTTTTTTCAACTATTTCCTAAATTCTAAACGCTCGCCGAACGTAGTGAACCAACGCATCCAGTACTTAGACTACGGGGTCGCAAAGCAACTCAGCCAAAAATTACTGATAATGCTCATTAGATAACTTAGAAACTTGCTCAAAAGACTTTTCTCTCTTTCCAGATCTTGGCATTGCACGACCGCCGAAATTACGTCATTACAGCGGTGTGGTGGCTATTGGCCGGCTTTCCTTCAGTTCCAGCAACGAACGCATTCGAAAGCCACTATACTCGATTACAACTTAAGAACGGCCACGGAAGTAGCAGCTTCCTCATCACCGCAGCCGTATATTACTCCGCGTGGCGCAAGTAGTGCGTTCCTGGGAATATTTTGAACATGCCACGAGCCGTTTCCGCGATATTGTCGACTTAATATGCTTATAAACTACTGCAGTGACGACAAATAAACCACGTGAGAAAAGGCAGGCGATATCACGCATTCATGGCCATCTCCTTTCAAACCACGCGCGCCCGTTGACATACGGGTCCGTCGCTTAGGCGGAGTGATACGGCACGTGAGCTTGTTCCCGTATATACAAAAAATCCCGCACTCCTCCGTCTACGACGACAATGGTCGAATGCGAAGCTTTCTCGTGACGGACTCTCTGGTTGTCAGCTTGGGCTGAGTTTCGACCATGTCGAAATGGAGCTTTTCTTCCATAACCGAATCACTCCACATCGCTCCGCGCGAGGGACCCAGGTTCGATTCCGGCCACGGGAAGCGTTTTTTTTTCTTTCACTTCACCCGCAATCATTCATCATCATCGTTAGGGAAAGCTAGCTTTCCTGCATGACGTTTTAAGTTCACAAACACCATAACCGAGAAGGCCAAAGCTTCGCTTTAAAAGAAAGCCACAGAAGGAAATCAGAAACGGAGGACGTATATCAGCTGCGACGAGCAAATCACGCAGTGCCGCGCCGTGCTGCCGATAACTATAGCTTTCGCAATGCTTGCAGACGCAAAGGAAAGAGTGGACGCGTTTATCAGAAGTGTTGCAGCCTTTTTAAAGCGAGTTTTAAAAAAAGGCCAATACGATAGCACTCAAGCAGGCCTGACTAAAAAAGAAAAAAAAAAAAGCGGTTGAAAACCAAACACACAAAATGTAACGCAAATTACATTTTAACTAGCTGCTAGACGTTAGGACGTAGCGTGGGGCTAAGTCGATGCATTATTTCCCGCACACGCTGACTGTCACTTGGCGATTTCATCTACTGGCCTGTACGGAATTGCGCCCGTGCTGCGTAAACCCTAACGCAGATTTGAGAAGTTGCGCCATCTGTTATGTGGTTCTTGCAACACAGTAACACGAAAGCGCCGCTTACACCATCCACCCGGGCACTGACAAAAAATAATAAAAAAAGGCCCCCTCCCCCAACTCCAAAATCTCTTTTTTATAAATCGTTGAGATGTCAGGTTAGACCAAGTTGCCCAATTCTAGCCGGATATAAATATAAGATTAAGGAGAGACGCTCTACTTGCTATACACTGAGAAACACTGAGAAAAGTCAAAGATAAAAGTCACGAACACCGATGCGGTGGTCATTTGAGGGCGGTACTTGACAGGAAAGGCCAAGAATGTGCGAAAACACGATCACAATACAATTCCGCCCTACAACTACCACAGAAAGTGAAACGGATCCCCCAAACCCCCCTTTCTGCTTTGCCGCGTGCGCTGACTCACTCTATTCGAGAACCGTTAAAACGCAGTTTACGGGCGAACTGGGCGGAACGAAAAAAAAAAAGTTTTTGGACTGAATGTGGCCGGATCGCTGATGACCCCATCCGGACCAGCAAGCCATACCGTGGCACCACCTACAACGAACACGAGAAGGGCCCGCAAAAATTCGACACACACCCACCGTGCGAGAAAGAGATGTCTGTTTCGTGAACGCCCGTTGAAACACCCCAGCAACGTCACCTGAGCCTTCCTGCAGTATCAGCCAATTGCGTGCTTCGAACGGATGAACTAAGAAAGAGTTTGCGAGCCCAACAAACATTCCGCAATACTATCGCCCTGCGGGCCGGTCAACAGGCTGGCGTCTGAGCGACGCATTTCCTGCGCCCGACCTTCACACCGCGGAGGGTTCGTCGCAGAGGAGCACAGCCAGAAACGGGAAAAACGGATCGCGTACACGAACACGAAAACACGCCCGCATGTGCATACTTACTACCAGACACACATTCACAGCGAGGAAAGGGAGTATCGAAGCACTGGCGCATAACGTACACCGCTACTACTATACTACTGGTCGTCTGCGGGCGGCGTGGGTGGCGACGGTTCGAGCGGGCGTCGTCGACCTCGAAGATCCTTGACTCCACGGAGTAAATCGTTCCAAAAGAAAGGCTAGGCTTGCAGGCTCCGCACGCAAGCAATGACGTGTACACACTGTTCGCGCGGTGTAGTAGACAACGAACCGCCTGATGATCCGTCGAAAGGGTGAAGTGACGGTAGGTAGTTACCATATTCGAGGAGATGATGAAAGCGGTGACCCGTTATTTCGTTTAGTCAGAAATTTCGTTACTTCGAGCAACACGAATACCCTCAGGTGCGCTGAATGTTTTTTAGGGGCCAGGCCCCTTAAGGGATGGGGATGTTGGCGTCTCCTGTCATCCGTCGTCGTAATCGTTGCCTCATGTAGTCACGGTACTAAAACACCGGGAAACTCGATTACGCCTCGCGCTGGAACGCAACGCGTAATAAAAAAACAAAAACAAACAAACACCGGGACACTTGTTTACGCCTCGCGCTAGAGAGCTTCGTGCTTCAAAGACAAGAGAATTTTACAGCGAAGCTGTGTACCTCTACCCCCCGATGGTTTCATCTCCGTTGGCAAAAACGCCAAAGCGCCAAGAATACACTTAAAACTGCATACTTCGCTCCTCCCCACGTTTCACGTTAGTGGAGATGGCCCGCGATTTTTTCCCCCCTCGATAAAGTAAAAGTAAACTCGATCGAGTCGCCGTCAACTGGCTTTCACTGTTCATAACTGGAAATAATATTAAAAATAAGAAGCAGAAATACTTTGACACGAGCTAGCTTATTCGTACGTTTATGCAACGAAACTGTCGCGAAGTTGACGCGACCAAGAGGAGACAGCGCCCTTGCGTGTTTGCGTTCGTTCGCGCAGCCGTTTTTCCTACGTCAAACAGCAGAAATAGGACCTCATTGAGAGAAGTTTTCGCAGATGCGTTCGGCTCGAGAAAAACACTTCAGCTTCCCGTGTCAGACGTAACAATATGAGGAAAACAGAAAGGACAGAAAATTGCGGCCGATACTTCAGCAGATGGTGATGGAATACACGGTTCGTGCTGCTTTATATGACACAAATTACGAGGGTCTTCAAGAAATTTCGATTCTTCCTTCTATGGTCTACACTGTCGAATACGACCGATGTTCAGGGGAAAACGGGGGCGTGAAATAATGAGAAATCGGCTAGAAATGGCAAAGTTGCTGGAGCCAACGTTTCAACCAGGGAGCTCGTCTTGAGACCCTTGTCGTAACAATGGCTCCAGCAAAAATTTGCTTCTTCAACGATTCTTCATTATTGTCAGTTAGAGTTCCTCACATAAGCATCTCAGTGTGCTAAAAAAATGCGAACTCTTATTCTCCAAGCAAGACAAATGAAGCAACATGCACTCAATCAGTCCATACGTAACCTTATGTTGCTCTTACGTTTACTGAAAAGAAAAATTCTGGAACTTCAAGTATTTTCAAAAGTGAGCAAAAGTTTCAGGTCTTTTCAAATGTTTCAAGGACCCACATGCACCCTGTAATACGTCAGGTTAGAACTCGGTCTAACAAAACCACATCTCCCGTTTTGTCTTTAAAATTTTACCTAGCTAAATTCCATATAATTAACATGACTAAATCATAATTTAAGACGAAAATAGCAGAGCGCTGATGCATGCGTTTATGCACAGCCTATTCCTGCTATCACCTAGACGTACAATATCGTAACGTGCAATCTCCTCTCTTCCGATTAAGCCAAGCAATACTTCTATGCTAGATTCGAACACGAAACACGATAAATATACGAAGCGAAAAGCGATAACGCCGTGTGTTCGAGATTCCGGCGCAAGTTAAAGATCCCCAGCCTGGTCAAAATTAATCCGGAGCACTCCAGTACGGTACACGCCTCCTCGCCTGTGCAGCGTCGGCGCGTTAAACCTTATAAGCAATCAATCAATAAATAAATACCAGAAGCACACAACAAGAACGACGAGCTAGAGAAGTTCTGGCAACCGCCAGCGATTATTATCGGGCCGACTCGCTTGAATCCGCGTGGGAAAGAAAGAACATTACCATTGTTTCGCACCGCACCAACTGAGCTGTGCCATTTTAACAGACGGGCCCAATTAGCATTTACAATTTTTTTCCCCCTTACAACGACGGGAAAACCCTGTTTCAACACAGCGCCTACGCAACCGGCAGATATGCTTTTAACCTTACGAAACACCCATGACAGCGAAAAAGGGCCACACGAAACAGGGAAACCAGACGTTAGTCCCTAAACATAAAATACAACGCATTGCGAAAGGCCTTAGCTATGAATGACTCCCCCAAAAAGGATTAAAAGAACGTGTCTGCTCAGCGGCTGTTCACTCACTCTTCACCTCAAGAGAGAGAAAAAAAGAAATGTTTCTAAAGTTTACGGGAATGAAATCGGAGACACTTAGCAAGCAAAAAAAGGCAGGAGTGACAAAACTCGGATAAGTGACTCCGTCATTTCATCGTCCCCCCTGAACTCGACACAAGTGCCAGAATTTCGAAGAGTCCCCGAGAGCACATTTGCCTCACTAAGCAAGTCCGAATTCCCGCAAGAGTTACTTCATATAGAACACGTTCATTTCAAGGGGACAAAAAAAAAAAGGGACGTTCGAAAAACAAAACAACCAGCGAAGAGAGCAGTAAAGTGGGAGTGAAAAGAGCAGCGGTACGGAGGGCGAGGGGCCAGGAAGGGAGAGGGAGGAATCGGGCTTCCCCGAGTTTCTCCCTCACCGCACCTTTCTCCACCGCTTCCGTTCCCATAGCAACAGCATCCCCGCCGAACCCCGCCGGCCGGCACGCATCCATCCCCATAGCAACAGTGGAAGCGCCGGGGGATATCGGAGCGCGCGGAGAAGCCCACTTCCCCGGCACGGGCGGGAAGGGAGCTATGAGCCAACACCTCAGGGGGACACCGGCGGCAAGGAAGCAGCAGTTGCCAACGTCTGGTTCACGTTCCCTCCAGGTTACTTCCACGGCTGACCGCGTGGCCGTTCAGGCGTCGAAGCGGAGAGCCGTACGCCGCTCCGCAAAGGAATCCGGGGCGTATTAAGCAAGGGCTGCACTGACGTCTCGCCGTCGCTAGGTCGATCTCGTGTTCACTTCGACGCTGTTCATTGCTTGGAAGGAAACAAAAGCGAATGAAACGGATGGTCGCCCTTTTTTCGCCTTCCTTGGTGCGTCGGCGTTTTCTTTCCCAGGCAGTCGCCTTCTGCAAGGCCGTTACGTAAGCGCGACTACTCGCCGACTTGCGCAGTGACTGAATGGAAGCATTTCTCCCGGCTCGAGTTAGGCGGCATCGACAGCGGGGAACACAGTATAGAAACGCCGTCCACCGTGGATACGGGGAGCTTTCGAGGCGCGGCTGCGAAGAAGAAGAAATGGTAATACGCTGGCTGCCAAGGCCTGGCCACTGAGGAGGCTTTCTGCAAGACGCGCGCGCTTCGCGATGTGCGTGTCAGTGGCGCAAGACAGGCTTTGCTAAAACGCCACGACACGGTAGAGACGAGTGTGACCACATCAAATAGAAGCGACAGAGAATGAAACTAACGAGTGAGATCAGATACACAGAAGGAGGAAATATTTATAAGAAGCCGCTGACGCTCGACACTTGTCATATGCGGTGTAGAATAAACTAGAACAGCTGCGAAGTCCGTTATTATATACCTTTTTTGGGAAGCCTGAGGAGAACAGGATATCATCGTCATTGAGGACCGGCAGAGTTACAAGAGGCAAAGTTGAAGTCTCTTGGCGCCATCGAACCCATCGCTTACATCGCACAAGGCTAATTCCAGAATACGCAATCGCGCTCGCAGGATGGTGTGTGAATCGCCGCAGTTAATTAGCTTGTGAAGGTGTTGGTGTTGTTGAAACGGCGTCGAAAGGACGCAGCAGACGTGTAACAATGGAAGATATATTGTAGCACAGAGCCTTATAATTATACACTCAATCCGGTGCGACCTTAACAAATGCGGACAGTCCACGCACACGCGCGCGCAGGGACACGCCTGCATTGAAAAAAAGTTCGCTATCCACTGTCCACAGTAAATTGACCGCAATCCCCCCAAAATTACACCCAAACCTTGAATAGGCCACATCTATACGGGCACACCCGACAATTGGCTACATTGATATCGCCGAGCAAGTAATCGGGAAAGATCTGCGTGTAATATACAACAATCTCGTGATCCTTTATAATAGAATTGCGAAAAGGGGCCTGCCTAGGTGAAGCGTTGCGAAAGCACGTCTTCGAAAAAGAGGGCTTCTACGGGGATCCGGAAGGCATGTGTGCGTGCCAAGCTCCTGCGTACTTTAATATTCCCCCGAAAAGAGTTATTCGCACCTCCCAAGTGCAGGCTTACGAACTTAGATCAAAAAATGTTAAAAGTACAACTAAACGGGGATACTTCAGCCACTCA
This sequence comes from Haemaphysalis longicornis, assembly GCF_048455015.1. Taxonomy (NCBI): domain Eukaryota; kingdom Metazoa; phylum Arthropoda; class Arachnida; order Ixodida; family Ixodidae; genus Haemaphysalis; species Haemaphysalis longicornis. The sequence goes on from NW_027526204.1 coordinate 142,573,786, forward strand.
ATATTCGGTTACATCACGTAGCTATGCGTTATAGCAAATGTCTTAAAATAATAACAATAAAAACCGACGGCTTGAGATGTGTACGGCGAAAGTTCATCGGTGGAATTGAAGATAAGTGCGTCGAAAGTAACGTTTACCCGCGCGCAATGAACAGCCCCGGTCACGTCGTGCCGTTTGCGCCTGGTCTCGAAACGCTCTCGAAGTGTTCGTAGCGTTTCGCAATCACGAATGAGACGGAATATAAATGGCAAGGGTGAGTGTTGTCGACACGTCACACGTCGTCACGTGCCAATTGGCTTTTGCGGTTCAGGTCACCCGTGTACGCTTTTATACAAGTCACCCCGGCCGTGAAACGTCTTTGGTGTTCACCGTGAAAAACCGGTGTTCACCGTGAAGAACCGGAAGAACAAGGCACACTTATTTCATATAATTAGTAAGCAGAAATCCAAACCACGGGAAATAAACAATTCCCCAGGCACTTAGGTCGGCTTAGACGCTTCGAAGACGAAAGTAGACTTGTTTACTCCGACATCGTGTTTGCGTCTCTTCCCTTCCGTATTTCCGTCTGTTGACGCGGTTTACCCCGACAGACCGCAGTTAACCCGGCAGCTTACCCTGTCAGATCCCTCTTACTGTGATGTCACGTTCACCGTCACGCGAAACACACAAGGCTAATATTTAAAGCGAAAGCTTTCTTAGTGGGATCATGGCGTTCTGTCAAAAAAACTAATGCATTTCCCCATAGACCGGTTGGTCGACCGAAAAGCTCTGATAAGGTCCCTGGACACACGGCGCGTGCTCAAACCGGGATTCCATTGTATCAAAATGGTTTCTCGAAAAGGAACGGTTCTAGATAAGACAATACACGCATGCATCACGATGAAGGAGCACAACAGTATGTATACCTTTACCTCATAAACCACGTATCGGTGTATACATTTGGATCGTTCGTAAACGCGTTTACTTGGTCCGCGAAAAATGGTCGCATGTGTTCGTTCTTCGTTCGCGATATGGGCCTTTGTAGGTTTGACGACAGATTGGACGCACTTTCAGTAGTATTTTTCGCACTTCTCTCAACTTTATTTAGGAGAGGATGGTAATTTATTGTTCCCCTCCGGCAGGGTGAAGAAAAAAAAAAAAAGCCAAGTTCGCGCAGTGGCAACGCACATGACTCCTTCTTCGCGGTCCCGCGTCCAAATCTCACGCGAATCCAAATGTGCTTTTGTTTTATTTTCTCTTTCCAGCGCCGTGGCCATTTCCGTACCGTTCGTGCAGCCGCTCACGACGACGACGACGGTCACTTTTCGCGTTTGGTGGGACACGTGAGGCTCTCGCCTTAATAATTAACACGAGTAGTGACAAATTCAGGAAGCGTTGCTAAGTAAAGCGGAAAAGCTTATCTCAGCCACCGGGGGGCCCTCAAACTATGCATGCTTCCTGAGAATTTCGGCGGGATTCTGACAGGCGGATAGGGAGTGTGCTCAATTTCTTTTAACGGATCATTAAGGGAATAAAATACCATGCAAACGCAAAAAAAAAAAAAAGAACGCGGAGGGGCTCCAAACGTAAAAAAAATAAAAGTGACAGTATAATTTCCAGTTCGTCATGTGCTTTTTTGGTATGGCTCAGTTCAAAGTATCACAGCGCTGACCACGACTGCATCACCACCGCCCCCCCCCCTTCTCTCTCTCCCTCTATCCCCCCCCCCCCCCCCCCCCCCCCCCCACCTCGCTCTCCTGTTTTCCAAGCCAAAATGAAGAGCTCCGGACCTCCCCTAGCTGCAATAAAAGCGGAATAGCTCGTGTCGGTTGTGAAACAGCCCCTCACGGTGGCGTTACGTAACCGCCAACTACTGCGCAAGCCGGTAAGCTTGCCGGCGCCGAGGGCGCAGGCCCACTGCACTTCTTTTGACGTCTCCCTTGAACGGACGCGAGATCGCAGCTCGTTTTGCCCCGTTTGCTCTTTTTCATCTCTCGCTCAAGTAAGACAACGCGCGGACACTTGCGATGGTTGGTAAAAATAGGCCTACGGACGACATACCCGTTATCCTTCTTGTGCGTGGGCGACGAAAGCAGCGCCTGCTTTTTATAGTGTATTGCGGCTCTCAACGGGTCCCTAGAATGACGGGAAAGGGCCGTGTTGACACGTGATTTGCCGTCACGTGACACGCGGAGATTGCATTTGCGGCTGTGGCCGAAGCGTGTCACCCACTAGTTTTGTGCGCGCATTTTGTATATCTGACTTCATTGAACACCTTTTGACTTGCGCTTGGAGAGCCATGTTGGTGTTGTATGAGTAGAGGCACCACTATACCCGAGTACAACTTAAGAGCGGCAACGGAAGTTTTCGCTGTGCCTCATCACCGCAGCCGGATGTTCCGAGTCCGCACGGCGAAAGTAGTGCACTACTGGAAATATTTTGAACATGGCACGAGCCGTTTTCGTGAATTTTTTTGGACTTAATATGCCTATAAACTGCTGCAGCGACGACAAATTAACTGCTTGAGAGAAGGCAGAGGATGTCACGCATTCATAGCACTGTCTTTTCAAAACGCGCGCGCTCGTCGATATCCAGGTCCGTCGCTTTTGCACATGATATGCGACGAGGCCAACTTTTTCCGTCACCGGTAAGGCGGCGAAAACAGAAAAGAGGAAGGGGGGGGGGGGGGGGGGGGGTACTTTGGGAAGGGCTTCGCCGACCTCTGCTTTACACTGTGTATACACACGCACGCAAAAAAAAGAAAGCCACTGGTCTACACGTTTGCCCCGTCTCGAAAATGTTTGAAAGCACGGGTTGTTACGTAGCAAACAACACAGTTTACGTTGTATACGTTAATAAACAGGGTTCAGGGTTTACCATTTTTGCTTTTTTTTTTTAAAGAATGTGGCATAGTTTTCTCGGTTTTTGTTCCGAGCACCAATTTTCGGCCTTCTCCGATGAATACGCATGCAGTTAAACACCTTTTCAGATTTTTCCCCCGCAAATAATAATGTAGGTTTAGCATTGCGGTTAACTTAAAAGGACGCAAAATGACAGGCATAGAAATGGTATGTATATTCTGAACCGGGAACAGGAATTTAAAAAATAAATGAAAAAACACTCACGGACAGGCACAAGCTAGAGAGGTATTTAGCTAACACGGCAACCAATTTCACCACTTCCCTACCAATCAGACCACGATTACTCACAACCTTATAATACGCACATACAGCAGATTAAAGCGGTTTTGAAGGTGGCTTCACATACGCTCTACTCGACTTGGCCGCGTTTCAACTTTCGCTCGCTCCAGTGACTGAGATTCGCGCTTCAGAGTTCATTTAATCAAAGGGGGACACGTAATTCGAAGGTAGAGGGCTGCTACAGATTTCGAAACGACTGAAGCTGGGATGGGACGCTCGACGGAGAACTAACAAGGCGATACAAATACAAAAGCGCATGATCACGAATGTTCGCTCCCCTTTTGAGCCGCAAAGAAAGCAACCTGCATCGTCGCCGTCAGAGACGTGGAAAAAAAAAAAAAAGCCAGAATGACGTCCGGCCAGCTCCACACCACGCGATGCGTTGAGCCGCTCTTCCACGTATTTCGTTTTCATTTCTTTCCGTCACAGGGCCTTCGCTCTCAGCAGTTTGTATGCGGCTGCACCTGGGCGCAGTCGGGCGGAACGGTCGCCAGAACACGCTCACTCACCGCGCCGCCGGCCCCGTGAGCTACAGCCAGAAATATCAAACAATAGCAAAAGAAAGAGTGCATACATGGGAGTCCACGAGACGCCGCAGCAGACAGTTTCTCCTCGACCTCCCCCAGTAATTTCATTTTCTTCCCCAGTAGATCACGTCACAGCAAACTTCACTTCTATCGCCATACGTCGTAATTTAGATAAATGCGTGTTAGGTTATGTAGCCCAACTTTCCGCACGCAACCAGTTTCGATTAGGTGTACTACTGATTCATACGAACCACGTTTCTGCACACTTCCCGGCATTCGCGATTGCGCAATACTTATGTACGGTCTTTTAGCTGAATAATTAAACATATAAGCGTGATCGAAAGGCAAAGTAATAGTCGAATAGCGTGCTGGCGTCATGCGGGCGTGAGTTTCGAGGCGATTTCGATCAAAGTTGTCGGCCTCCTTTCTGCGTCGAGAGACGATCGAATTCATGCACATTAAGGGCAAAAAGTGCTCGTATACTACGAATGCCAACAAGGAGACGCCATGAAATTGAACGGCCGCGGCAGTAGTGGTAACGGAAACCATCTCTGATATGCATGATAGTACTGTATTTCTCGCGTGCAACAACACACACATTATATATCCCCATAATTATTACAATCATCATCGTCATCAGCCTATTTACGTCCACGCAGGACTAATGCCTGTTCTACTGACTTCCAACGGCTCCTGTGTTGTCCGAATTCACTATTTTACCACAAATTTCCTTAGATATTCTTCTTTTACTCGTTTCCCTGACCGTTCCAGTCAAGCTTCGTAAATAGACTTACTATACATGCTGCAAGTAATTTCCGCCTGACGCCCTTCCTGACAAGGAAGCTCTCCTTCCTAAAAAACTCCCACCTCCCCTCGCGGGAATCCCTGTGTAGATGCGACGCATAGGGGGTTCACGTTGCACAGCGGAGGAACGGCGCTGGAACGATGGATCGGAGCGGCGTAGGCACCGCGTTTTATAGCGCGCATAACGGTGAGGGGACGCGGCGGCGCCAGTGCGTCTGCCGCGACTATGACGCAACGCAATCCAACACAATCCACTTTAATCCAATCCAATCCAATCCAATGCCCCTTGCGAGAGAGTTTTCGCTATCGGAGAGGAGAGGGGGTGAGCGCAGCTGGCGCGGCGAGGAGAATGGGGGAGGGGCGGACGCCGACGACGCCGGATGCAGTGACAAGGCGGGTGAATGAGATGCGGTCGCATCTAAAATGGCTATCCTTACTGTGCATTCGTTACTCATGTCCTCCAAGAGCCTGCTCTATTCACCGGTCTCTGAACGCTTCCACCACTGAATGATACCGGGACTCACTGGACCAAATGGTTGTTCGTAGTCTATAAACGTCATCAAAGGAGATTATCATGCTGCACGGATTTCTAAATTACCAGCTGGATGGCGTGAATGTGATCCGTCGTAACGTAGCCTTTCCGAAATCCAGCCTGTTCTCTCGGTTAATGGAAATCTTGACACAAACGCACGCACCCAAAATGAAAATAGTTGAACTCCGCTTTTCCGATGGAGGCGAAAAGCAAAAACGCCCGTGTGTACGAGATTTCGGCGCACGTTAAAGATTTCCGGGTGGTCAAAATTAATCCGGAGCCCTCCACTACGGCGCGCCTCATCGCCTGCGTTGGGTCGGCGCGTTAAACCCTACAATCAATCAAAATAGTTGAACTAGCGGGGAACAATGCGCACTACAGCGACAGTTGAAAGAAAGGACGGACACCGGTGCAAGCGTTGTACAGTCAATATTTCTTTATTAAACCCAGATATAATCCAGCGTCCGTCCCATCTGTTACTTGCCCCGTTGTCTGTCCCGCTGGTACAACGCCGTTCCACCACGGTTCAGCCCCTAGCTCCACCGATGAGCAACAAATACAGCAGTGTGTTCGAGAAAGCGAGTCGCGACATTACGCTCGTGGTAAGCACAATCCCGCCACCTACGGGTTCCCTCTGAACACCTCGATGCTCTCCTGAGAAACTGCTCAAGGGAGCCCGCTGTTCGGCCTACGTGGCTTCGTGGTGGACTCGCAGATTCTGGGGCTAGCAGCCTAGGTTGGAGCCCCGGTGTGTTGAGAAATAAAGAAGCGCAGGCAGGGGGCGACAGTAGGAAAAGAGGAAGAGGAGGATCGGGGCGCTCGCTGCCTGGGTAATCGACTCGATCACCACATCGGAAACCAGACGCTGGTCCTCTTTCGTTACACATTTTCTGGTGCCGAATCCTAACAATTTTTTGCAAGTCCCATTATTTTTATTTTAAAATTTCTCTACGTTGATTTACGCAGTGCTTTCGTAAATGCGGGTTGCGTGGAATATTTTTAGTTCTGTTTGGGTGGGAGGCACATCGCGCGAAATGTGCCGGCCTGATTGATTGATTGATTGTGGAGTTTAACGCGCCGATGCCACACAGGCGACGAGGCGCGCCGTAGTGGAGCGCTTCGGATTAGTTTTGAACACGTAGGGATCATTAACGTGTGCCGAAATCTCGAACACACGGGCGTTTTCTGCTCCACCAGAGAAGCGGCCGCCGCGGGCGGGCATCGAACCCGCGTCCTTGGGCTCAGCAGCACAACGCCATAGCCACCCAGCCACAGCGGCGGATTGGATGTGCCGGCCTTTTACTTTACGTACCCAGCACGGTACGCGAAACGAACACACGCGGACATTACGAAGCGCGTCGTATCTACATCAAAATACCAATTTGGGTAACCCTCGGTTCTTCAAAGAGCACCGAATTTCGTTATTCGAGTCTATCAAACAACCAGTAATTTTCCACGCCTCCATAAAGCTTCCCTAATTGAAGATATAGAAAAGCGCTACGCCAGAATGTCTTCATCAAAGCACATGCGATTGTCCGCTTCAACTTCCTCCATTTCGGACTGCGTTTGGCGACTCCTCGCGAGTGAGTGACAGTGTCTTGGTACTACGCCAAGCCCAGAAAACGGGCTCATCCTGAAACCCCAGTCGGTAAACCATATTTCAACCGAGACAACCCGTCAAAGTAGCTCAGCCGCCCGCTTCCACGCATAAAAGCCCCCCAAAACACGACTGCTTCCAAGTGTGCGCGCTCCGAAAACCAGCTCTCACTCTCCCAGAGAAAGTCTCGCGCACCTCCGCGACACCTGCCCGTTTCCGAGAACAGCAGCTAACCGGCCGGGAGCAGCAACACGGGTGCCAACAAGCACACTGTATCCGCCACCCAGACGGCGGCGGCATCGAACGCCAGACGGGCCGCATCACGAGTTTTCAGTCCGGCCAGCTGCGCAACATTTCAAGTTGGGGGAAAAAAAGAGCCGGGCGCGCAGGCGTGGTAGCGCAGGCGGCCTACGCACGTTCCCGAGGGTTGGCTTCGTCGAACGCGGAACAGGCACGGGCCTCGCTTCCGCAGACGAGCACGTGGTGCGGGGACAGGGCGATAACGCGCCGTTGCTGGCCGAACACATCCACTCCAGACGGCGGCACGTAATCGTGTCTCCCTCCACCAAGGTCGTTTCGGGAAATGGGTTTTCATTATCGGAAACGCCGCCCTCACCGCAACACACACGCGCTCGAGCACGTCGCAGAAGAGGCGTGCGAGCGGATTTCTGGAGCATGAATCGATTAGCGGTGGCCGCAGGGCGCATGCGCAAACGTAACGGTGCTTCCACTACTACCGTGCACGTACAGCCACGAGCAAAAGTTTACGCACCAGGAAAATGGCAATTTTAGGATATTTCTCTTCCGGTAGCAGCCCGACAAACTGCCGTGTACATGCGAGATGTCGTACAGTTACTGAGGTAATGAAAAATAACGCCCATAGTACTCCGGGCTGCCGTGCGGCAGAGAAATAACCCAAAATTGCTGCTTTCGTGGTCCGTAAACTTTTGCCCTTCGGTGTACGTTTATGATTTGGCATTGGCCATTTCTAACAAAAAAAAAAAGGTAATGGTTTGGGTGGTCTAACATGGGGAGCTACACAGTATTTAGATCACCTGCAATGTCTCCAATATGCGCCGAAATGTCGAGAGTAGAATCACTATAAATGAGCTACGCTGGTCAATACGCGGGCTTTTTCGGTTTTTCGCCTCCATAAGAAAAACGGCCACCGCGACCCAGTTCAAACCTGCGTCCTCGACAACTGCAGAAAATTGCCTTAGTCACCGCGGCGTATACTTTTGATAAAATGAAAAGCGCGCTTGAGATCAGACTAGACGTCAGCTGAATCGCAACCGAACATTAAAACTTTATCATACGCCCAGAGAGCGAAATAGAACAGTGAATCGTAAACACCGCAGGGGAAACGAACAGTAATGGAAGATTGCAGGATGATTTACATCGAGGAATGACTGCGCTTGCGCCTCAAGGTTTCAGCAAAGGCACAAATGGGCCATTGTTTTTGTCTTTTTTTTTCTACAAAAGAGTTCCGTAATGTCAGTTTTACGTCTGATGTATTTACTCCCAGTAATGACCCTCAAATGAAGGTTAACATTATTAATACTACTGAATAAGCCTTGTGTGCGTGGCTGAAAATTTTACGATGGGAGTTTAACCAAAGATTGATAAGCCAATCGAATGTGCGTCGTTCCTATGCTCTCTCAAATAGATCAGCCCCTCTGCATAAAAATAATTATTTCAAGGCTTAGATGCAAAAATAAGTTACCTCGTCTCAGCCTTGCGCCCAATACCAGCGGGCTACGTGCGCGTTGAGTGCGTGGTGCGCATAAACGTAAATCAATTGTTAACGCGCTGCTTTCGCAACGAAGGGACGGCGCGCAACAGGCAAAGTTAAAAAAAAAAAAAAAAAGACATAGCGATCCTGGCGTCCGCTTCTGTCGTTCTTCGCAAGGGGTGAGCAAGCGCCGCTCTCAATCGATACCCGCTAATGAAGCACGGAACTCGGCACTCAACATAGCCCCAAGGGTGGCGGCAGAAGAAAAAAATCGAGGGACTCCCACTAAGGTAGGAATACGGACTCGTTCGCTCGCGTCACATTGTTTTTTGTCTTGTTCATAGTCCCTGAAACGGCGTACGATGGACGTCTACTTCCTTGAGTAAACGGTGTTAGATGAAACGTTCGGCATCTGTCTGAAGCGAAAAAATTAAAGCCGTTCCTGGAAACTCAACGTGAAAGCTGTCGGAAGTGCTGAGCAGTGACTCGCCATAATGGGCTGTGGCGCCGCCATCCGCTCACTCTTACCACCCATCACGCTCTTCGCTGCCCTGTCGCACTCCTCTCTTGATGAATGGAACGGAGGTTTGTCCAATGCAATTCAAATTTCCCGCCTTAGCAGTGCTCGCGCGCCACCTGCCTGAAACTGCGCCAGAGGGAGGTATGTTCTTTTCGCGCTTTGCTGGAGCTGTTTTGCGTCATTTCCAACGCGTAATTTTTTATTGCGCGGCAGCTTTTTAAAGACGATAGTCTTTCTTGGGCTCCTTAAACCCAGAAATTTTGGTCTGTCTGTATGTCTGTATGTCTGTCCGTCTGTCTGTCTGTGACTCGATTCAGCCACCCGGCCAAAGCAAAACAATGCCTGCGTAATAGTCTTATATAGTCACAGCTAAATCTACCCGTCAATGTCCGGTGTAATGTTCATACTTGTCAACATTGTTAAAGAAGAACAAGACATTACGCAAATATGAGACAACAAATCAATGACGAAGTGATATTTGCAGCGTTCCTTTATAAAAATTCAAACATGCTTGACTTTTGCGAAATTAAATACTTCATCAATTGCAGAGAAAGAATTCACTCCACCGTCGCCTGCTGTCGCCCGCGCCACTATAGCTTCTGGCGCCATTTTAAGAAAGCAACCGGCAACAGCTACGCGAGGTTCCACTATATAGGTTCCACGTTCTGCTTGCAACGCACGTGGAGTAGGGAAACGCGGTTCTATAAACGTTGAAGTAGGGCGCATCGATTAACGCGCGTCTTCGCCGTACGGCAGCGTTCACATCGAGACGCCCGGTTTGGAGCAGTGGAACGCGGGAAATTTAGAATGATTTAAGCAAACATTTGGCGTCTTTACCTTGGGAGGAGCGCGACGCAAGAGGAACAACATGAGAGGTGAGCGGTAAAGCGAAGGGAGGCATTTACTTCGCAAAAGCCGATAAAGACTATCGTCTTTTGACGGCATTTGCAACGAAAGGAGCAGATACGCGGCCAATTTTTTTTAAGACGATAGTCTTTCTCGGGCTACTTAAACCCAGAAAGTTTGGTCTGTCTGCATGTCTGTCTGTCTGTCTGATTGATTGATTGTGGGGTTTAACGCGCCGACGCAACGCAGGCGATGAGGCGCGCCGTAGTGGAGGGCTCCGGATTAATTTTGACCACCTGGGGATCTTTAACGTGCGCCGAAATCTCGTACACACGGGCGTTTTTGCTTTTCGCCTCCATCAGAAAAGCGGCCGCCGCGGCCGGGAATCGAACCCGCGACCTCGTGCTCAGCAGCGCAACGCCTTAGCCACTGAGCCACCGCGGCGGGTTGTCTGTCTGTCTGTCCGTCTGTCTGTCTGACTCGATTCAGCCACCCGGCCAAAGCAAAACAATGCCTGCGCAATAGTCTTATATAGTCAGAGCTAAAAATACCCGTCTATGTCCGGTGTAATGCTCATACTTGTCAACATTGTTGAAGAAGAATAAGACATTACGCAAATATGAGACAACAAATCAATACAGAAGTGATATTTGCAGTGTTCCTTTATAAAAAAAATCAAACATGCTGGACTCTTGCGAAATTAAATACTTCATCAACTGCAAAAAAAGAATTCACTCCGCCGTCGCCTGCTGTCGCCCGCGCCACTACAGCTTCTGGCGCCATTTTAAGAAATCAGCCGGCAACAGTTACGCAAGCTTCCACTAGATTGGTTTCACGTTCTGCTTGCAACGCACTTGGAGTAGGGAAACGCGGTTCTATAAACGTTAAGTAGGGCGCCTCGATGAACGCTCGTCTTCACCGTACGGCAGCGTGCGCATCGAGACACCCGGTTTGGAGCAGTGCAACGCGGGAAATTTAAAATGATTTAGCAAACCTTTGGCGTCTTTACCTTGGGAGGAGCGCGACGCAAGAGGAACAACATGAGAGGTGAGCGGGAAAGCGAAAGGAGGCATTTACTTCGCAAAAGCCGATAAAGACTATCGTCTTTTGACGGCATTTGCAACGAAAGGAGCAGATACGCGGCAAATTTTTTTTCGCTTGCTATCTTAAAAACCAACCCAACAGGTGTTCCTAACTAAATCAACGCGGGGGCTGTCCGTTATATACATTGATTTAGCCTCAAAGGTACCTGCAGTTTTTCTTTACGCTAAACAACGGGGAGATGTGTGACAAGCGCCAGCGGTTCACGAGTTTCGAACGGTTATGAACTATATAAACCGCTTGGGTTTCGAAGCCTCTGTGGGACTCCGCTACGACGGTACGCAGCGGGGTTCTACTTGGGTCTAGCGAACGAGCTACGACGACGAGGCGAGCCCCTAAAGTGCTCTGCACTTAGCAGGACCCGCCCAGCTTGCGATGTGCCATAGACGCGACAACCGCACGGTTTCCGCTCCACCAGTTGCCGGTGTCGCCTGCTCTGCGCCGCTCATTCGAGCACTGCACAAGACAAGTTCGCGCTAGTTGTGAGAGTTCCGAGCACCTTCACGGTTCGCGCAAGGGCAAGGCGAAACAAGCGCGGCTAATTTGAACGCACGGCCCCTGAAGTGCCCAGAACTGGTTCACGCAGTGCGAGCCGAATCGCACACGCACCCCCAATCAACAACCGCACAAACTACTCCGGAAACGTATTGAGTTTCCTCTCCCAGCACTCTGACAAGCAACCTCGATGGACATTTCTTCCGGTCGAGTTGGCGAACTTGACCGCGTCGCCTCTTCCCGGGAGGCCACGCGCTGGAACCGGCGGGCACCCCCACCGCGCTCGCAATGATCGCGAGGGGGAGGAGGGAAAAGAGACTTCGGAGAAACAATGGCCCCACGAGGTCACCGCCCAGGTCAAGATCAAGACCCTCTCCTCCCGCTCACTCCGGTGTCCCGGCTCTCCCTTCCGCGATCGAGCCCAGCTCGTCGTGAGCACCCTTCGCTGCCGTGGTGAAACGAGCCCGACACGGAACGGTGGCGCCATCTGCCGGCTATCCGCGGCACCAGACGAGCGCTTCTGTCTCTCACTCGCCATCTTGCCTCGGCGATTGAAAAGTTTCCACCGGTGTATGTTCGCTGCCACTAGCGAACGGGGGTATAGTGCCTGGAATGTAGGCACTATAACGGGGGTCATGGATTACGGGAAGTATTTTCACGCGTAATTATATAAAGAAGCGCTTGCACGAAGCTTCCAGGCACCCCTGTAGTAGCGTAATTTTGTGCCGCAGGCCCGTGCAAAGCCAGTTTATTTCCACCGAGCGCATGTACAGGTGCCCAAAAAGTCAACGGAGCACGGGTTAGAGATTATGTGCGGATTTCTCCGCCATTGGCCTAGTCAGCAACCTGTAACCGACTTTTCAAGAAAGGCATTCTGGAATAAAATCTGGCCGCACATATTCTATTTATGCTGGCAGCCGCACAAAATAATAAAAAAATTATCCTAATTTTACGAAGCCGTGCTCCGTTTACTTTTTGGGGCACCTGTGCAGCCTTGGGAAGGGCATAATTTTGGGCAGCATGCCTCATCACGCGGTACCTGCAGGCCCCAAACGCTGTCTCCACTTCGAAACACAAGCTACGTCGTCTGAAATAAGGACCAGCAGCCTTGAAAAACTAGGAAAGTTTGCAAGGCACAACACGTGAGTCTTTGACTCAGCGCGAGAATAAGCCGCGCAAAAACGCACTGCAGAACATCGGTGGCCGAGTAATGTTAGTGATGTGTTTACGACGGAGTTTCTCCTCTGAAGCGTTTATACGGACCTTCTCCCAGTAGCGATCTGCGCATGCGCGGGTTGCCGGTCCGCCATTCTTGGCAGCAGCCTCGGGCAAAATAAGCAAAAGGGCTTCCCTTCAGATTGCCGCTTGGGGAACGGTTATGCCTCCAAGGGATGCACGTTTTTATTTTCTCTTTCGACAGTTGGCGGTGAGATCGTACGTGCACACACAAAAAAAGGATTTCAGAGAAAGGGGGCAAAAACGTTGAGGCTGACCACGCTGCGAGCACATGACAAGGGGGGGGGGGGGGGGGGGGCGTTTCGACCACTGTAGCACGGGAACGTGTACCTGCTACCTTGACATTCATGTGAAAGGTACGGGTGGGACTGCAGGACCGTGCACGAGTTCTCCGAAAGCCAGACCTTTTTTGGGGGGCCTCCGTTACATAATCTAGTAACGTTGTCCGTTACTGCCTTTTTTAGTTCGCCGTGGCGGCCGCTAGGAGGACCGGTACTGGAAAAAGGGCCGCACTGTACCCTTTCCAACATTCCCTCTCCCTACTAGGCCTCGCGCCATCCCAGTTAATAGACCATTCCACTACTGCTGTTCAATATAAAACATGTTTGTATGCAGGGGATGGCTCTGCACGTGGACACCACGCGTGCACAGCCTTTTGCGGAGCCTGAGAAGTCGCTGCAAGTTACGGTGACGACGCCCCACCATCCGATTCACGCCCAAGGACGTCTGTGTTTGTTGAAGTGTAAAATCGCAGTCACTGAACAGTACAACATATCGGCGCTGCGCACACTTTCAAACTACGATGAGCACAGTGGTAAACACACAAAACATTGATGACGAACTGGGCCCGTTTATCGATCCCTATGACTAAAGCGTAATCCCGGCTCGGAGTTAAATAGTGGTCCTCTGAAAAATCTGCGCGAGTAATGCAGCGTACAAAGTTTGTCAGGCGACCATAACTCGTCAAGCAATGAAGACCTGAACCTACCAGGAGAACATAATTCGGCAAACAATCAAATTTGAGCCTAACAGGCAAAAGCGAATCTCGAAGCGCTAGTCGTACAAGATAACCCCGCTGTTTAAAATACGGCTCATGCACCCAGAACTCCACAGGAGCTCTCTCGCTGTGGCGCTCGATCAGATGCTTCGCCGGCTATTTTCGGCCCGACATACAACATGCTCTCAGGCTCTCTGCTGGCACGCATGCATTCGACGCGCCAAAATTTTCGTCGGAACAAGGCGAGGCTATTCAGGCACCGGGTTCAACAGCCATCGTGATTTTTTTTTTTCCTCGCCCCTCCTTCCACTCCGCGCCTGACACGTGTGAAACAACAAACGAACAAGCTAGCACGCCAGCAAGTCAACACGGCCGGCAAAGTGAGCGGATGACGGCAGCAACGTTGCTGCTTTGCCTCGTCATCAAAGCGCTGCGCGCGGAGAACGATCGACCCGCCTCCAGCCGAGCGTCGCTCAAACATGCGGGGCCCTCGCGAGAGAGCAGACGACGGAACCGGTGGCGCCACCCATCGGCATATGGCCAAACTAAGAATTCGCATTCCGCTGGTGGGGTCCTTGGCCAATGTTGGACACCGAGTTCCTTACAAAATATACTAAACAGAAAAGTGGCGCTACAACCGCGGGCGCATTTTCTTCCATTTTCAGATTTTTTTTTTTTGTAGCAGCTGCAAGTCTATGAGAACGTTTATCGTCTGCGTTTCTGACGGCACAAAAAAACGTTGGCACGAGCAACAAACCAGATGTCACACAAAGGAGTAGCTTTCGCAATTGGCGGTGAGCGCGAACACAGGCGGCGCTGCGACGCGCGCCTCCGTGACGTCAGCTTAGGGATTGTCGCATTTGTCGTCTGCTTCACTCAGGATCGCTCTCCCTGCTGTTTCTTTGCGCTCGGTCAACGTCTGATGCTTGTCCGCACTAGAATTGGCATGTGGGTAACTTTTTATCATAATAATAGGCTTAAAATCGCATACACTAGCTCATGGTGTCAATTAAAGTATAGTTTTGGATACCGCTACGAGAGAAACATTGCCGGCGCCACCCCATTCCTTGCGAAGCCGGTCCTTTGCGGAGTGCGAAGAATCGGAGCTAGGCGTCAGCTTCTCATGTAAGCATTCGAACAAAAGGCACAGTCAGCTGCTAATAACCGACAACAGCGAAAATGGAAGACCAAAACAAATTCTATGCCTTCAGGGCTGTCGGCTTTGGCAGAAGGCATCACGATTCCCGGTAATCATATGTAAGGTAAAACAGTTTTTGCAACCTTGCCGAACGCTCGAACGCGTTTTGTCACATCACTTTACGTTAAGGCATGAAAGTTTGCCGACATGCACTATGGACTGCAAAAACTGTAGGTTGAGTTCCAAATAACCCAGTGTGTATATACGCGCGTGCTGATTCTATACCAGGCATCTAACCAGTATGGAGGTTTATTGAGCAAAACGAGTCACGTCTTCGTTAAATTTATAGTAGCACATATATGTTTGTTAAGACCTGGAGGGATATTTCGGAACATTTTGCACAGCCATATCTTCCCGATATTCGGATATGCGTTATAGAAAAACTGCACTCAAGAGGAGGAGGAGGAGTAAGGGGAGGAGGGGAAAACTTTGTTTAACAATTAAATCGATCTGGTTAGTGGGCCGGGTCCTCAGTCCAGGACAAGAGAGTAAAAGTAATTTGCTTCAAATCATAGAACGCCATCCCGAGTAGAATAGGCTTTGTTCTTCGTGCCTGGAAGGGTTGAAAAGCAATAAAGAGCTACTTGGAATTCTTCTTCGGTCTCGAGTCTTGTAATATATGCAGGTATACTATTTATGACGTTAGTTAGCGAGTATATCATGCCTTCAACACCGTAATCATGTCATCATTGGTCGCATTGAGAGTCAGTTCGTTATGATAACTATATAATTACGATAGAAATTCGGAGCACAATAGCCGCTTTCGAGTACTGTGGACCACGTTGTTTAGGGCGCGATCGCGGTGGCGTAGCACAAACCTTCTCATTGTATTTGCATGTGAATAAACAAAGCTCGCTGCGGATATGCACCTTCTTGCACGCTGCCGTAATGAAAGCCAATTTGTGAAGAAGGGAATGTATGCCATACAAAATGAAGGAATTATCCACACGACCTTTGTGAGGCTCCCAAACATCCCGAAACCTCCTAATAAGAAGTTGGTGACGGCGCAGAAAAATTAATGCGTTGGGCAGAAAAAAAAATCAACAAACATAAATCCGATACAAAACAACGCAAAAAACACAAGAAAACCGCTTTATTTCCTGCTGTGCGATGAGCGTGTAGAGGCCGCTTCTTGGAACATAGTATTAGACTGTTGAGTCTCCATAGGAGCATCTCAAAAATACTGCAAGGAAGCCTACGCATTTTGAATACTTATGGAGAAGCTCTGATCGCTGATCCTCGCGAATAAGCAAGAAAGGACGAGCTACACACGATCTTCTGACCGATACTCTAAAGAAAGTTGTTCTCTATCTCTTCGTGTGTTGCAAACTTGTGGGGGATACAGCTTCAAACTATTCAGATGTGTCAGAAGCTGGCAAAATAACTGAGTCGCTAGAAATACGCTTTTTAACGCACTACAGCAACGAAGCGGGCGATTTCTAGCCCAGGCACTGTTGCCCCTCACAAGGGGAGTGTAGCAGACGACAGTGGCGCGAATCCCTAAGCCGACGTCAGAGCCAGGGGGCGCCACTCAAAGATCTCACCGCCAATATCTCACGAAGACATTTGAATCGTTTCATTATTTTGAAGGAATAACTCATCAGAACAGCCCGTAATGCTGTTGTATACGTACAAAACATTTAAACAGCAGTCAACACCGACGCAGTTCGTCAGGAACTGCGTTGCAGTTAACGTTAGCTGCGGTTACTTGATGGAGGTGTGCGTCCCGGGTGGTAAATAGTTGAATCGAGTGCCAGGCACACACACAGACAAAATTTTGGCGATTAGGTAGCCCAAGAAAAACTCGCTTTCCCCCTCATCTCCCGCCCTTCTCGCGGTGAATGCGATGGAGGTTAGCTCAATTCAATTTTCCCGCGTTCGCACTACTGTCACGCCATGCTCTTCCAGTGCTTGCTTTTATCTGGCCTCTCGACCTGGCACCCTTTTAACGCAGTCCGTTTACTTATTTGCTATTGTAAATGCGAACCCAAAGTGCACTCTCGGTTAGCACTTACATTTTAACTGCAATACGCCGGAGGTTTCCTTTGCGATCAACAATGCGTACATGAGCTATGAACAGACTTGCCTACGTACTCTTCGTGTCATTTTCTTGAACCCTGGCTCAACGATAATGACTCATCTTTACGGACAAAAATTTCGCTGCGCTTTTTGCGGGACTCTGGAGTAGAGAAAATATCGTACTTCTTGAACTGTGCTTCCTCGGCACCATTTTCTTAACTGTTTTACTTAACTTCATTTACAGTTTTGTTTCCCGAGTTTCATTGCGTGTCCTTTTCTTATAATTTTTATTTTCTATCGTTGTCTTCCAAGACTTTCACATCCACCTCACTACAATGTAATCACACCCATCTGGCGTAGCAAGCGCTGCCGCTGGCAGAGCTGACCTCTTTAGTCCACATCCCCCCTCCCCTAGCGTTTAAACAGCCAAATTATAGCGTTTAAACAGCCAAAGAAAGACGATCGTCTTTAAAAGTAGAAGGGGCAACAAGCTGCAACCGTTTTTGCATGTGTTCGTCCAGTTGTGGGTGAAAGTCAAATTCTTTTTTCAGGCAAGCGTGCCAGAATTATTTTCGCTTTAATTTATGTACGTGCTTTCAGCATGTGAAAAATTCACGGGGATACTCATAGTATCACGCAAATGCTCGAAAAAACAGAGCAAGACCTCTAAAGTGAAGTCAAGAAGCCGGCCCCCTTAAAGGGGTCCTGAAATACCTTCCGCCGATGCATGGATGTACATGTACCCAAATAAAGCAATGTATTTGCAATCTCCTCCCGCAAGAATTTTGTTAAAGCGATAAGTATTAGCTGAGAAATCGTATATAAAAAATCGCGCATTATCGTCGCTCCGCGTTTCCTCCTCCTTTCGACTTACTCTCCGCTGTTGACGGCGCGCGAGCTTTGCCTCCCATGATGCTGCGCTCCGCAGCGGTGACGTACTTCCGCTATTGCGCTGCTACTGTCGTCTGCTACGGGCAAGCTTTGTTGACACCATGAATCCCGCACTTCGCTCAAGGCTGGAAAACCGAACGAAAAATCTGGCCGCATGTGTGCGGCTGCCTGGCCTTGCCCTTTCGCGGTGTTCGTTGGTGCAGTTGCTATCGGTGGCACGTGACTTTTTATCGGCGGCGAACTCGCAGCCGTACGGGGAAGATCGTGCGCTCGTTCCCTTTGATGCACCGACACTGTTTATCCAAAAAGTGCCGTATCAGATGTGGCCCCGCTGGTGCCGGGTCTTATTTTGCGGCGGTCGTAATTCCTGCCGGCGGCATGTGAAAAAGACATTTTAAATCGATACAGAACCCATGCACAAAACCCTTCAATCATGTGACCAGTTCAGCTTGGGGCGACGCGTGGTGGAGAGCGGCAACATTGGCAAAGCATGCTCCACCGCGGCTCTGAGCTTTCTAGCGCTGGAGCTCCGTGCGCTGGAGCGAGCGCCACTTCTTTGAGAATCTGAAACATCGGTTGCCTTGACAACAAGGCACAAACCACTGTAGAACTCAGTTACGGTTGCGTGTTCCCGGTTCAGCTCGGGGCCCCACCTCGCGACATGTGGGCACTGCAGGCGTACCACCCACTCCCATTGGGAAGTGCGAGATGCGTTTGACATTACAGGAGGCGATGGTGTGTGTGTGTTGTGTGTTGTGCACGACCGGCTTTGTGCACGACCGGTCGTGGTGTTGTGGACGTCTTTGTTTCGCGATGCAATGCGACGTTGTGCTTCTGCGGGTGGATAGTGCTTCCCATGGTCTGGGTTATCTTTCTCGAGAGACGTACGACTCAACTTCGCATGGGGTATGTGCAGTGTGCGTGGCTAAAAGCCATCTCGGCTTGTGCGCCGGAGCTAAGTGACTTGCTGTTCGTCCCCGCAAACCGCGCGCGAGGTGAGTGCCGAATTTACGACGGGCAGGAGGAGGCAACCCATCGTCTTTCAATCGCGGTTCAGACTTGCAACGCACGTTGTGACGTTGTGTTCGTTCGAAACCCATCTCTGGATTGTTTTGAAGTAGAATAAAATGTATGCGTCAAACCCGGGCATTCGGCTCAGGGCGTTCTCTGCGATTGCACGAAAGAAGTGCCACGGGGCTTCAACGCTTTCTTTACGGAACGTACTCAGGTAAGGGAATATCCATGTCGTGTTATGGCCGTGCTGCATTTAATACAAACGGTTAAACGTTTGTTTACACTTGTTTCGTTTGTCGTAAAATGTCCAAGCACTCCGGCACTCCGCCGGCAGATCAGCCGGCGAGCCGACGCTGAGCAGACGACTCATCTCTTTGGCGGAAGTGCGTGAAAAAGCCGCCCAATAGCAGGATGTCTAGCTCATGACGAACATCTGGGAATCGATGATGTAGACATCTGAAGATGGCGGCGTCCAAAAACACGAAGGAAAGGGTGAGAAAAAAGCGACAAACTTTGCAACAAAAGTGTGAGCTTTCCGCTGCGCGTAAAAGAGTAATACGTGGCACAGATGACGTTGACGACCCAATCTAACGATTGCGCTAGTTCATTTAGTGTGCTCAAAACGCCTTTCAGGGCCCCTTTAACTCCTTCGCAGCATAATCGTAAAGTTGATCTGTACGACTGTTGATCGCGCTTTTGCTTGATGTGTTAACAATCGAATCACGTTTAGGCTGCCCCATGTACTGCGACAACGCACGATGTTCCTCCTTCCCAACGCCAGCCTTTCGGCGTGTTTGCTGCTATGATGCTAAAAAAAAAAAAAAAAAAAAGGGGGGGGGGTGCATCAGGCCGAGTGATGTATTGCAGTTTGCGGCTTTTGCACACGAAGAGGCGGAAAAAGCGGTTCATGAATCGGTCATTTCAGCGAGAGGATTCCTGTGTGATTGTTTTCTTTAGTTTATTTTTTATTACAACGCAGACCACAATTAAAAAAAAAAGCACCTGTTTTAGAGCTTTTTCGTGCAGGGTGTCCAGCTATCACGCACCAATATTTAAAAAAAAAGCAATGTCGTTACTCGAAGAAAACCTGTGCATGAGGGCTCCTAATTTTTTAGTTAATGAGATTTAATTAATTATTTGTAATATATATATATATATATATATATATATATATATATATATATATATATATATATATATATATATATATATATATATATATAAATAAGGGTTGGCAGTCGAGAAAACCTCGGAAAGCAAAGGGGAGGATGTGGTAGATCATTGAAACAGATTAAGAATTTGGAAAGAAAGAAAGAAAGTGAAGAAAAAATGCCCGCCAGGTGGGATCCGAACCCACGACCTCCAGAATACCGGTCTGGTGCTATATATATATATATATATATATATATATATATATATATATATATATATATATATATATATATATATATATATATATTGAGAAGTACTGTCCTGTACAGTCATTAAAGCGTCAAAGAGGCGCTTGTACGTTTGTACGTGGTCCTTACTGCGCTATTTTCAGCGCCGAACTAATGTTGTACTCATTTATTCTGACTGATAAAGAAACCCCGCGAAACATGAAAAATACCACGTGACGGTGCTCCCGCCCGCGTCATAAACCAGCGCCCTCAAATAAGCTGATTGAAAGCAACTGCTTTGGGTATGAGGCAGCCTGTTCGAGAGCCCCATTACGTGGTATTTTTCATATTTCACGGGGTTTCTTTATCAGTCAGAATAAATGAGTACGCAATTAGTTCGTCGCTGAAAATGACATTTTAATCATACGTCAGTACTTCTCGAGTTAGAATTGTGTTACAATTAATTAATTAAATCTAACTAACCAAAACATCACTGTCCTCTAGTCCACTGTACCGGAAACATTATGCACTACGTTCTCTTCGAGTAACGCCATTGCTCTTTTTTAAAATCTTGGTGCATAATAGCTGATACACCTGTATATACGCCGTTCGCCTTCTAAGGGCCCAGTGACTGGCTGTTACTCATGAGTTGTCATCCAAAAAAGTAAAAAAAGAAAAATAGCGAAAAAAAAAATATTATAAACCTAGCAGCAAACAAGAACCATTCAAACAGTTCTACAATTGACTGACAAAAACAACGCGATGTAAACTAACCGCGAACCATTTTACGGCCTTAACAGCACGTGATATACGCCGGCAACCATTACTTCGAAAGTTGTCAATGTTTACATGCTATGATGCTAGCAAACACCGGAGTAAGGTACCGGTAGAAGCTGCTCTACCGTTTGGATGCGAGGCTTTATCGTCGATGCTAAGGCAGACCGCACGTTTTTTCTGCCAGCAGCGACCAACAAGAACGCGATATATATATATATAAACCGTACTCGTCCACTACGGCAAGCCTCAGAACATCGCCATCTTTACTTTTTCTGAATAAGCACATAGAGTTTCATACTAATATATATTAGTATTAGTGCTGCTAATTAATACTATTAATATATATTAGTATGAAACTCTATGGAGAAGCAATGCTCCGAAGCAGCGCGCGCAGACAAAAAATGCGCCACCTACACGAACGAGCGCCATCTCTGAGCGAAAGCGTAGGCAAAAGTGGAAAGATTTCTGCCACACCGGGCAGATGGCAGCACAGGCACTGCGCGTAGCGCCATCTGCAGCAATCCCTGCAAACCTTGTTTGAATAGCATGACGTTTGCCTCACTAGGCGGCGCAACGAATCTTTTCGCATTGAATGTTTACAGTGCGTACTATCAGAAGGACTCTGGTACTATGGTAAGACGGTGAACAAGAGGCATTTTTTTTTTTACCTGAACTGGGACAGATTAGTGCAGAACTAGTGCAAAGTGCTACTGGCAGTAAAAAAAAAAAAAAAAAAAAAGCCTCTAGTGTCGTGCAAGCTAGTGCAGACTGATATCAGTTCGTAAAAAAAAAAATGAACAGATGCGGCACTGCCTGCACTACTGCAAGTAAAAAAAAAAATTGAAAGAAATCACCATGCCCAAAAGAAAGAGAAATGAAGGAGAGAGCTTTCGTCTCATTACCCACAACAACTTTACAGAATTGGAATTTCGATATATTTACAGGTAAGGCATAAATGCGACCAAGCAATTTGCGATTATTTTTGCTTGTGACAAAAAAAAAACGACTGGGTTTTATTACTGCATGTTTATTAAAAATAAAGTGTAGAAACAGTCCTTTCTGGGGCCAGAACCGTGATGCATGTATTCATTTCGGA
Source organism: Haemaphysalis longicornis (assembly GCF_048455015.1). Lineage (NCBI taxonomy): Eukaryota > Metazoa > Arthropoda > Arachnida > Ixodida > Ixodidae > Haemaphysalis > Haemaphysalis longicornis. The sequence goes on from NW_027526204.1 coordinate 142,595,726, forward strand.
AAGACAGACACTTAACACGCTTGAGTCGCGAGTGTGGCTATAATCACTACAAAATTCCACATATGTCGATAGTTCTCGCATTTGAACACGGCCTACCTTTTGAACTACAGAAAAACTTGCCAGCGAAGAAGCTTGTGTTCAGAAAAAAAATTCGCACCCTTTCTCACTACCTGTTATGAGGAATGAATACAAAAAAAAAAAAAAAGGGTTCTCTAAAACGCTTTTGAGCACTCGCAAGCTCAGTTGCAAATGCTATTCGTGTGTTAACTACTTTGAGCTGCCACAGCTTAGGAACGTTCTGTATAAACTTCTGCGCAAAAAGCGCTGCGAGCAGAGTAATACAAGTTACACAATTTGAACATCATTTTGCGCGAATCCCGCCACAAAAAAATATGGGCACATTGAATTTCATTCTGAACTGTCAAGGACGGCGACTTCAGAGCAGCCAAAAAGCAATCAAAAGCGGCCACGCAAACACCAGCGTCGAGCGACGTCCGACTGCGCGAAGCGGAAGCCATCACAAGCATCCTCATCAAAAGTTAAGCCCCGCCCCCGACAGCAAATGAAGGGCCGCGCTACAAGGACGAGTTTATTGAACGGCACCGATGGATGCCCGAGCGCGAACGGGAGGCTGCGACTGGCGCGCTTTGACGCGGGCTACCAACGCGCGCGAAATGTCGCCCGAAGGCTCAAAACAACAAAAAAGAAAAATACAAACCAAACGCGAACACAGCGCGGTCTCATTCATTTCCCAAATGTCAAGACAATAAATAGCGCGAAGGAATTAGATTCCAAAAAAAGTGAACTGCTGTGCCCTCAGAGAAATAAAGCGAGGTTATTGACACCAAGACGGGGTACCGCTCAGTAGTCATACGCACAAAGGGTCAATTTAAAGCAATCCAAGGAGTCACGTACCACAGCTTTCCTTTACTGGAGAAACTCTCCCCCGCCGGTTTAAGCGCCAGAAGAAGTTTAACAAAGGCAATTGAAGAAACTCCAAAAGCAGCGTCCCGGGCCAAGAAATGTATTGTAGGCGGCAGAGAACAAAGAGCACGACACAATGCGACGCCCACAAACGCACTTACGGGCGAGTGATATCACCAGAAGGCGCGAAAGCGCATTTGCCTGAACGTCCCGGGGGGAGACATCGCACGAACAAAAGGAAGAAGGAACGCTTGAGCGCCAACAAGGAAAGAGACAGTCGACGTCCCGCACAAGAATGCGACGACAAGGGGGGCAAATCAATTAGAACACCAGTTGCGCCTCTTGCCGCAAACAGTTACGCAACTCCAACGAGATCGCCCGTACGCGCGGAATCCAAGCGGCCGGGAAAATAAGAACTGTACACAAGGGCTGCACAATTCAGCTTCATAAGCTTTTGTTCGATGAATCGAAAATTACGAAGCGCGCATTTTAACCCTACCATCCGCGCGTTCCGCCGCAAAAGCGTATCGTCGCCGGAGACACGACTGCGCGCACAAAACACAACCGGGGTCGAAAAGCGCGAGCTTCGCGAAATAAAAGTTTCGCGCAACAAGCTTTCCCGCTCTTACTTGAATTTCGGCGCATCCAGCGGCGCTTCCGAGTGGGTTAATCCGTAATCCGGAGGGGGCACCGAGGCGAGCACAACACACCACTTCCGTCAACACAAACCCTTCTCGGGGCCACCATTCAGTGAACAAAGGCCGTCACTCACGCGTTTTCCCACATTCCGCCATTGCCTTTGTTACCGCCTCCTTCGGGCTTCGCCGCTTCGCCGCCGGCATCGCGCCGCAGCCAACGCTAGCCATCTACTTGTTTTGTTGTTTGGTCACGTGACACTTTAAAATGTAGAATAGCCAAACCAATACCCAAACTTATAACCAAACAATATAACCAAAAATTTTACGAACTGTTTTTAACATCTAACATTTAGAGAACAACAAAGCACAGTACTAAAAAAGATCGTAGGTGGTGCTGCAAGCGGACCTTCTTGCTAACGAGGGTAGCTTGCATGGTAGCCGGCGTGCTGACGTTGCCGCAGCGAGATATTTGTTTTGGACAACGCTCGCGTGGATTTTCCACCCAAATTACCAGGTTTGTGCTCATAAAAGGAAGCCGTTTGATGCTGTGTTCGTAATGGCTGCAGTTTTTTGTGTCTAACAAAGTTGTCCCGTCTTATCAGGATCTGAAAAGGTCGCCGTGTAGGCGACACGTAGTCGCACTGCTTTGCTGGTGTCGCGTTTCTTACGCATTCGGTTGTGTTACGTGATTATAGGTGAATTGTTTCTGCTTATAACCACAAGAATTTGTCCCTTTTATATAAATTATCGTTAACGAAACCTTAATGGAGTATTTACGATTTTACGATGGAATGCCGCGCTTAGTACGTGAATGCAGCGGGCTTGTTTAACTCTACAAGCTACTCTAGATATAAATGGAAAAAGAAACTGAAGTGTAGATACTAAATTAAAAACCGAATAACTAGTTTGGTTGGTCTGTGCTGCTGTAGTCGGGGAAAGGTGTCCTGCTTTATTCCTAGGATAAACCGCCCTCGAGACGTCAAAATTTGAAAAAAAAAAAAAAAAAAGTCTTCAAGCTAAGTTTACCGAACCACTGACGTCGATTTAACAACTGTTCGACCTCTTTTTCTACAATGCCTTGAAAGGATCAGAGTGGTTCGGATTGTAGTGTTTGCGTTTTGGCTGTCGCTTTCCTCAAGTTAGGAATTAGGGGATCATCATAGCTTGCAATGCGAGAAAACACAAACAGACCCCTTCATCCTCATGCCTTTCTTCAAGCCTCTATGAAAGCAAATAGCATTTAAAAATTTTCTGTACATCGATGAATGCTGCCATGCATATTGTGAACTGTATTATGCTGAAACTATTGCTCTTTAGGGAACGGTAAACATAAAAACCGGTCACCTGGGATGTTCCTCATAACTAGTTCTTTTTTTTTATGATGATGATGATGACAACACACTACTATTGCCATACTACTTCAATTTTCTTTGACTGTGAGCTTGTACTCCACTACCGAGACCAAGGTAATCTTCAGTGAACCACTGGGGTCGTGTGAGGACACCAGCATCACTTGGAGCTAAAAGAGGCTATTCAAAATTTAGTGTGTCTAAAACTAGTTCAGAAATACTTAAAAGGGTTTTATATGCTGAAGCTACTCCTGGTTTATGAGACTGGCCATACTGGAGGCTTGCGCATCGATTCGATCACCTAGGATCGGGAGCTTAAGATCTTAATGCGGGTGCCTTTGTTTTTCACATCCATCCAAAAAATGGCTGCTGGGGTGGGACTGAACCCACAGGCTAGGTCTCAGCTGCACAACACATTAGCTGCTGAGCCACCCCAGGCAGCGTGCCTGACCGGCTCAACTGATTTTGTTAAAGTAAAAACTCTTTGAATAGTTTTTCTCTGCGGTGAGTGTGTGAACTCGTCTTCACACCCCGTTGCGCTGTCTCCCTGGACTGCCTGCAGGTCACCATGATCACCGACATCCAGCTGGCCGTCTTCGCCAATGCCCTGGGGGTTTCACTCTTCCTGCTGGTGGTCTTGTACCACTACCTCTCCGTAAACAACCCAAAGAAGAGCGACTAGGTATGATTGGGAGGGACAGAGCGCCTGCCTTCGTTTGCACAGCGAAACCTTTCCACCACTAGTGCTGCCGCAGTGGCAAAGTGACGCTAAAGGAAATTATGAGCATTGCGTCATTTCTTAACAAGGCTACGGCCAAAAACTTGTAGTTTATGTTTTAACTTTGTTCAGTCCATTTGTACAAACTTTGTTTCTTTTTTTTTTTCTTTTTCCCACGAGAAACCCTGCCTTTCTCATAGACTTGGTGGTGTCAACTGTGATAACACATTGGCAAGCCTGCAGGGTGCCATTCAGTACACTAGCAGGCCGATTTTTCAGACCTGGAGGGGAACAAAAAATAGTCCAAATAAAAGAGCAGTCCAAAAAATTCGTGAGTCATTACACCTATTGGACAACTGGCGGTTCCTCAGGAAAGTCCGAAATATCCAGCCAGTCCGAATTTTTGGAGTCCGGAAAAACAGTCAGCTACTGTAAGCGAGTATGTTTAACCTGTGTGAACCATTTTTGAAAAAGCTAAAAGTTTCTGTTAATCAAGAAGTAGGGGGACATATGAAGACTGAGGTTGCTTGAAACCACGTTGTGACATCATTGTAGTAATTCACAAAGCAGGTGCATATAGCACTTGGTATTTCACGTTCTTCCCTGCTGTGCATGTAAACAGTGGGCTCTAGACTTCTGCAGAATAGCAGTACAAAGTGTTACATGAGCTTTATTCTAAACTTTACATAATATAGGTACAAACAGGAGTTTGACGAATGCACTTTAATGGCTTTTTAAAGGACCTATGAAAAACAGCATGCAACTTTGATGCATTTAAAATACTGGGCTGCTGATGTCTTGCTACAATTTTGTTCGACGAGGAATGTTTCTGCGGCTGCTCGGGATGTGTTTAAAGAGACCCTGCAGCACTTACCATGAACTACTCGGAATGTATTTTGGGGTAAAGTCTGTTGTCCCAGCAATCTCCTCACGCAAGAATTATGAAAATTCGTTCACTATCACCGAAACTATGCGCAATGAGAAATCGCGCATAAGTGTTTTCTCTCACCTGGACTGCGGACAACACGATAAAAGCTGTGCGCTTTCTCCCGGAAAGGGAGGCGGCATGCGGCATTCTCGCTCTATATCCAGTCTGGTGCCACAAAAATGCAGTCATGGCTGCCTGCTCACAAATGCGCGCTTAGGCTGGTAGGGCCTTTTTGAGGCAATAACCGTTTGTTGCCGAGTGGTGTCATGTAAAGGGGAGTATTGAATTCGTCCCTCAAACTCTGCGCACACTCAAAACACAAAAGAAACGCCAAAACTGCACGTAAAGGTTCAGGCATAGAAGAGGTTGGTACACAGCGCCGACGGCGGCGGATCATCACAGGAAATGCGGGAAATAAGTCACGAAGTTGACCAGTGACAGCCAGTAGGACAGCCATGGCCCCAATGACGTCATTTGGGCCGTGCCAGGGCTGCATAATGAAGAAAATTGAAGAGAGCATGGTTGGTTTTTTCGAGTCTTTCACAGGGATTTGCGTGCTCACCGCTTCACGTGCGCATGTAATATTTGGCTCAGGTATTCTTGGCAAAGTTATGTAAACGTCGTGCTGGCTTACTTGCACTGCTCTAATAGTGTTGCAGGGTCCCTTTAAAAATGGGAATTTCAAATTAACCACTTGCTGCACCATTACATGACGTGGCAAGCCAGCAATGATTGCTTAAAGGGACAGACAACTGATTTTTGTCGAGTATACGTTCTCTAGCTCATATGAAAGCCAGCGTTTTATATAGTGAGGTAAACAAGCAATTTATGAACAAATTGGTGGAAATAATTTTAATTTCCATTAAACTTTACGAAATGTGGAAAGTGGTGGTTCGTAGTGTACAGACGTGCCACTACATTACATGTCCTGGTCACGTGACCTGCAAACCTTGCAGCTACGGAAACACCCGAAACATTTATTCACTTATTGAAAACCCTTTGACACAAGTGTTTGTATAAGTCAAAATTGTATACGAATTTTTTAACATTCCTTTTAAAATTTTAAAGACACGCTGGCCGCCACTGCATTGCCGCTGGGTTGCTCTCAGTGTGGCCAACTAAACCTCCATGCCCAGAATCAACTCAGCAAACAGACCCAGTGAAGGAGCTTCGTGCTTGTGTTGTACGTTGTTTGACGATTCTGCCAGACTCTGGGGCGTTTCTTCTGCTTAAATATGCGTTTTCAGTTTCCAAAAACACCAATGGCAGCTTTAAAAAAAAATGACTCACCCTGGGACAATCAAACTACCGACCTCCGCAACATGAAGTTAGCATTGTACCTATCGTCCATCACATCAGGTGGTGCCTTCGTGCAAAATGAAGTATGCTATACTAGGCCATCAATACATACAGCTGGTTTCTTCTAGTGATTAAAACAACACGTAAAAGAAGAAGAAAGCCTGCAATTCACAATTTTTTTAGCTGGGGACATGTTTTTAAATACCGCTTTTTATCTCACCTACAAACAAAAGTGTGTTGCTGCGCTACTGTATGTCATGGTTGTAACCAGCATTAATTTTGGGAGGACACCTACAGCTCGTAGATATAAAAATTTCTATTTAAAAAGCTTTGGGGAGCTATCAGCAAAACTACTTCGCGATAACACTTTCGTGACCGTGGAAAAATTGGTCGTTTTTGGGTAGTCTAAGAAATATTTTTTTCCTGCTGCAGAAAATGGTTGATGCTAAAGTGTAAGGTATGAAATGGTAGAGGATAGGATGGGATTTTCCAAAAAGTATTAATTCAAACAACAGATTTATGCTGAATCTCATCAAAAAATTAGCCAACCAAAAAATAACAAATAAAAAAAGGGTGAGTACATCACTGTTACATTGCACGGGGAAAACAAAAGAAAATGAAATATACACTTTGAATACAAAGCCCTTAAAGAATAATAATGCGAACATGAGCTCTGTACCCGCTGCGGTGGCTCTGTGGCTAAGGCATTGTGCTGCTGAGCATGAAGACATGGGTTCGATTCCCGGCCACGGCGGCCGCTTTTCTGATGGAGGCAAAAAGCAAAGGCGCGTGTGTACGAGATTTTGGCGCACATTAAAGATCCCCAGGTGGTCAAAATTAATCCGGAGCCCTCCACTATGGTGTGCCTCATCGCATGTGTTGCGTCGGCACGTTAAATCCTGCAATCAATCAATCAAATATAAGCCCTGGAAATGCAAATGTTATTTACATACCTACAAAAACATAAGCACTAGTGCCTATCATGCCACCGCTCGAAGTAGTTTTTCGACGCGGTGAAACCAAGGTTGGCTTCACTTCGTAGCCGGCGCCAAGTGGTCCCGCCTGAACGAAGTCGACACCCCGCAGATAAGAGCTGTGACCTTTAGAACAGGCCGGATGTGTTTACATCAATGCGCGACAGCGATAGAATGGCCCGAGGAGGAAGCGAAACTTACTGGCGGATACCTGCTGATGTTCCGGGGCAGTTTGACGCACTTTTGCCATCCGTACTAAAGTCTGACGAATCGAAGTCACCTTAGATGTCTATGCTGTTACCATCATTCAGAGATTACAGCTCAGAGCCATCGGAATCCATCAAAATTCACCATTCATGTGGAGCATCGGCACGTGGAGTGGTACGGCATAACCGAAACCACGTGAGCCCAACTTCAAAGGAGGTTTAAAAATCCCCCCTACGGCAGAGAAAAGAAACTCGAAACCGGAACTGATGAAATACTTCCTCTTTTATCCTTTGGGTAATGCTAGCTGTCCAGAAGCACTCGGAGAGCGCCAAAATTTGAATTTGCATTCATTGAGAACATACTATCGATGGGAATACGCGCGATCACCAAAGTGTTAAGGTGTTTTAAGGGGTGGCCTTTCATTTGGGATAGAGAACATATACTCGACGAAAGTCGGTTGTCTGTCCCTTTAATTCGTTGCTATAGATGAGGCTGTAAATACCATTATGTATGTAGTATTTTTGCCTCGTTGCCAGGTATGCCTTCAAGTACAACCTTGTGCAGTTTAAAAGAACTAGCTTTCTGTAACCCACTCAGCTCCATTCAAGCCATAACAGATGTTTTCATAACGAAAGAAATTGGTGCAGCTTGCACCAGTTGTGCAAGGCTGGAGAAACGGCAGAGCTGGCAGCCTCTCTCTCTTTGTCAGAGACCCGGTTGTTGGATTTCCATGGTGTGCGAACATAGAGGGGTCTATTTCCTGTCTTGTGCCACAAAAAAAAACAGGCACGGCTGCCTGCTCGCAAGCGTGTGCTCAGGCTGGTAGGGCGTTTTTGAAGCAATAAACGTTTGTTGTCGAGTGGTGTCGTTGAAAGGGGAGTATTGAGTTCATCACTCAAACTCCGCGTTCACTCAAAACACAAAAAAGAAACTCCAAAATTGTGTGTACAGGTTCAGGCAATGAAGAGGTTCGTACACAGCGCCGACGACAGCTGATCGTCACAGGAAATGGGAGAAATAAGTTGCGAAGTTGACCAACGACAGCCAATAGGACAGCCATGGCTGCAATGACATCATTTCGGCCATGCCAAGGGTGCATAATGAGAAAAATTGATGAGAGCTTGAGTGGTTTTTGAGTCTTTCACAGCGATTTGCGCACTTACTGCTTTCGTGCATGTGTAATATTTAGCTCAGGTATTCCTGGCAGTGTAATCTAAACATCGCGCAAGTTGACTTGCACTGCTCAAAGAGTGTTGCAGGGTCCTTTTAAGAGAATTCTGCTGTTAAAAGCATTGTACAAGGTCAGGTCTCAGTGAGACCGAAGAACGGTATCGTGTTGTATATGCACCTCATGATGTGAATTTTTCCTAGGCTGGATCAAGCTATTCAGATATTGATGTTCTGTCAGCCAAAAACGTCTGTCGTGTAAATTGCTCCAAGCCTTCTACTGTGTTTTGTTCGCATAGCTTGGATGGAATTCGAGAAGGGCCTATAGTTGTTCCTTACAGTAACAGCTGTAACTGAGAATTACCCTGACAGGTTGTCACGCGTCTCGACCAGCAGAGAAGAAGGAAACGGGAAACAAGGGCAAGCTTAACAAAACACATTTATGACGCAGCAAAGCTCGAAGCAAACAAAACCGAGTTAAGAAAACCACACACACGAAAAGACTATCGAACTCTCGAAAATGGAATATACACATGTCCTAAGCTACCACTGCCTTACAAGCTCGAGAATGTCCTAGAAGACTGTTACACTAGCGCCGAGGCTTACGTACTTCACTGGTATGGACGTAAGGAAATCGAAGCGTGGCCGTGAAGAGCTGGTGCCCGCATGGTGTCGTTGTGATGTTGTGCGACTAGTGTAGCCCGGCTGGGATTCCGGAGGACGTGGACGTTGCTGTTGTCGGAGCCGTCGTAGCACAAGACGACGATAAAGCGCCGCTGACCGCACACGCGCGCCCGTCGCCGCTGGGGCCGCCAAGACGTGGGTTGGCGGACCGTCGGGAGACCGGAGCCGAAGCGTCGTCAGCCCGCTCCCGCCCAGGCTTGTGTGGCGACGTCGCGGTCTCAGGTCATGTCACCCCAGGCTTCGCTCTTCGTGAGCCGGGTATCTTCTTCCGCCCCTGCCTCGATCTCTCCTCTTCCTCCTCCTCTTCCTCGATCTTCTTCGGCGTTGTTGCGGGGATTGTCCTTTACTCATGACACAGGTTGCTGTAATCCTGTATAGTTTTCATGCTGAAGTTGCCGGTTTTTCTAGTTGATAGCTAGGTTGAGGTGGTACAGCTGTTTGACTTTACCAAGGTTTCACATCCTTCAGTTTCTTTTCGGATCATGCAGATTTCTCGACCATTTTTCTCCTTGCTAAGCTGTGTAATGCGACTTTTTGTCTTCTGCAGGGCACGTGTGCAGCTGATCACCTGGCCTGTGCCACTCAACTGCTTGCAGTATGGGACTCGCTCAGACTTCACCTGGTTAACCATGGGACTGTGTGTTGTAAATAAATGACGTTGACTCATTCAGTTGCATTGCATATATGATGCTGTACATGCCTGAGCAACTTTGGTGTAGTGCCTGAGTATTGTACATTGTGTGGTGTTCTAAAGCCGTAGAACAAGGCATGTCCACGATTTGCTGGCAAAGTGCACAATGATTTTACAAAGTTGCCTACGCTGTTTTATTTCTTGCCAAGAGCTTTTCATTGTTGCGGATTGGCAGCGTGCACATCTTCATGGCAGTAATTAAGAACAGCATTAATTAGCTGGGCTACTAACCATGTGTTTTGATGTCATTTCCTCCTGTATTTTTTCAATGCCAAACACGGGTTTATCCAGAACTTCAATTTTAAGGTTTTAAGGGGGGAGGGGGGTGGGGGTGTAGGTGTGTACAAATCCCTGGCCCAACATTGCCTGCTTCACAATGAGAGTGAGTGGGATGCCTGTTTCTTCCACATGTTGTAAGGTGGGGCGCCAGAAGGCTCTGAACCGGGATCACCCGATCGTAACTGAATTCGAGAATGGCTTGTGCCTGGTTTCCAAGGTAACCGATGTTCGAGGTTGCCAAAGTAGTGGCGCTCAGGCCAGCGATAGAAAACTTAGCGCCACAGTGCAGCACATTTTCCCAGTGTTGCCACTTTCCAACACGTGTCGCACCGAGATGACTAAAGTTCTGGGAAGGCTAGCAGTTGAGGGAGAGTGGTTGAAGTAGAATGAAAGGGCTTGGTTGGCCGCTGAGGGCTGGTGTGTTTGGGATTGAAATAATTCAGGAAACAATGATATACACCATGATGGCCCAGTGTCGAATCCATTGGGCTACTGAGCACAAAGTTGTATGTTGGGCTCCTATTTTTGGGAGATAAGAAAAACAAATACGTACATGTACGAGATTCCGGAGCACGTTAGTCATTCCTACATAGCCTAAGCTATCTGCAGCTATACACTACAGCACACTTCAGAGTTGAGGAGTAAGCTCGACATTTCACAATCATTTTAAGGCGAAGCTGGTCTCACTGATGGCGATGTCATAAGCAAAATGGACTGCAGGAAAGCCAACTTAACACAATGGGAGGGCACATGATGAAACATGAAAACTCTTCCCGTGGTCGGAATTGAACCTGGGTCCCCCGCGTTATGGAGCCAACGTCTATCTGCGCCTTCATCGCATTCGGGTCGTGCAGGTTTTCCTTTGGGTTTGTTGCGTGCCCATTGGCTTTGGGCTTCGGCTGAATATGGCACTAAAATGCAATTCATGGCTTGGCGGCGATAAAATACGGGCCGCCTCTTCAAACTTCACGTCCCCTCTGTCTAACTACGACAATGGGTGGGGGGTGGGCGCTAAGCGTTCTTGTGAGCGATTTGTTTGCTCTCGTCTGAATTTGGTACTTCGTCCTTGGCACTGTACCACTTTGGTTCTAACTTTGGCACTTCACCATTTAATTGGCGCACGCAAGATCAAGGTTCGCGTTTCAACCATTGTCGTTAGACGAAAAAAAATTGAAGTTTTCTTTTTTTTTTAAATTTAAAATATTGTCTAATTTTTTAGGTTCAAACATTAGCTAAATATATTTTTACGTGGTGTTGCATAGTGTACCATTAAGCCTGGCACAGAGTAGCGCGTGCCTGCAGAGGTACGTTGGGCAACGCTAGCCACCATAGCAATGCAACACAACCGTTTCATTCAGTCAAGTTCAATTAACTTAAAGGGTGCCTTCTGTTAGAAAATATGATGGCGTTTCAAAGGAAGAGTGTTGGTGAAACAAGGGTTTGACGGGCGCCCGTTTGGCCGAGAGGATGCATTGAACATCGTAGAAAGCACTAACCACTGGAATAAAAATGAAAAAAAAAAAAGTCCGCCATCCTGCCCTGCGAAAGCGGATGTCCAGCGAAGCTGTTGTAAACCACTACACATGCTGATGGCGGAGGTATGAGATGTTTCTTGTAGTCTCGGCGGGCTTGTCGCTTGCGCTCGGCTTCTTTAGCGGCAAATACTCGGTCCTGCCTAGCCTGACGCATGCGCTGGGCATCGTGGGGCGAGAACTGCTGGGTTCTACTAAGCGGATGTATGCGCTCACACGCGAGTAATCTTTATTGTCTTAATTAAGGATGATAATTATCATCCATCATGCGGTTTCGATTTTTTCTCTCTCGGATACTGAGCTCAATGCTTTATGCCTGATTAGCCTGACGCATGCGCTTGGCGTCTTCCGCGAAAGCTGCTGGGTCCTGCCTAAGTTCTTTGTTTACGACACGAAATTTTCCGACCACCGAGAGTCGAACAGCTTCGCTGTAATTAAAAGGTGTTTCGGATTCGGTAAGACGCAGAAGGCGCCCGCGCGGGAGTCGAGACATCTTTTATTTTTAGATGCGACGCTGAGAGGAGCCTCTCTTGCCGGCGGCCCTGTCCTGCGTCCGTCGTCGTCCGCGTCCGCACAGCTGCGTCTCTCCTCCGCTCACCCCCTCTCCTCTCGCCGTGATAGCGCGCCCTCTCCCCCAACATCTGTGGCGCGCGCAGTACGGCGCGCTCTCTCACTCCGCCAGTGGGCGGCGCTGCGCGCGGCGCAAACGCGCTGTGCGCATGTGCAGCGCCCTCTCCGCGGTCTCCTCTCCTTCGGGCGCGCTGTCGCGCTCCGGCTGGTCTCTCAGTCGACGGTCGTCCGCGCTACGCTCTCTCTCTCTCTCTCTCTCTCTCTCTCTCTCTCTCTCTCTCTCTCTCTCTCTCTCTCTCTCTCTCTCTCTCTCTCTCTCTCTCTCTCTCTCTCTCTCTCTCTCGCTCTCTCTCTCTCTCTCTCTCTCTCTCTCTCTCTCGCATTACCCGACGATTGCTCACGCAATTCGAGTAATCGACCCAACGGAAACGCGCAATGGAACCCCCTTCAGCGTCGCATCACACCAGGGTTCCCGCGAGGGGAGGTGGGCGTAATTTTTATAATTCCAATGGTCGATGCCTTCTAGCTTGTTTGAAGAGCGTTGGTAGGCAACGTCGTTCTACCCTTGAACAATTATAGGTCCAGGATGCTGTCAAAAGGCTACATTGCTTTTTTTTTCATTCTCACACACTCTAACATACTTTGAATCGAAGATGAAATCTCCCGTTTCTTGCCTTGGAACGGAGAGCTACCATTTCTCACGCAGCTCCCTGTCGCTCGTTAAGCAGAACAAGTAAACGTTTTCTGTTGTAACCTCGTATACAAGGAACGACATCCCGGGAAACAACACGTGTTCGGCATCGTCGTTGCACCACTTGTGGCATTACAATAGCGCGAGATGCACGTTACATTTCTTTCCCGCACAAAACAAACACAACTCGCCGCATCTCCGCCGTTCGAACCAGCGCAACGCCGCCCAAGCAGTGACCTCAGTGAGATGGTGGCGCCACCGCGCGGCTGCCAAACGCAGCATATGAAGCTCTCGCATTGAGTTACGGAGCAGTTTCGTGACCAGTAGAACATTGAAGGACTCTGGTATGACGTAGGAATCCATTACACTTGTCGGTTGTTTCAAACACTCTCTGCAAGATAATGTACGACGTCAACCAACAATGCATCTCCTCCGGCCATGCCCGCCGTTCCGAGACCTCCATTTGAATCCCCACTGATAGCGAGACAAGCTTGTTTCCGGAATGGCCTCATTATTGATTGAAATATGTTCACTCAAAACCGACCGACAGTAATTCAATTAAGCGTTAATAAAACACTTGGTGCTGCCCTTGGCCCTCAAAGTCATGGCAGCTTCCTTGCCGCCATTTCGTCCCCTTAACCGGTGGCCCTCATAACTTGACAAAATCCAAGAGTTTCCAGTGCAGATTCGTATTCCGGAATCATCTGACACATTCCTTTCGATTAACATGCCGAACTGTCCTGACGATAAATCGATCGAAGTATCTGAGGTGGCTGCACATGGTTTAGTCATTTTTTACTTGTAATTTTATCGTAACAGGATTGAAGACTCACGTTGCATTTTCATGCAATAGGATTCTTTGGCTGTAGGAGCTTGTTTATACGGTTTAGCAGCCGACGAACTGGAACCGGGACAGCAGTTAGAGGAAGAGAAAGAACGTTTGCAGGCTCGCTTAGCGCCGTTCTAGCACATAATCATCATCATCGTCGTCGTCATCATCATCGCTTGAAGCACAAGTTGGGCCCTGGAAGAATGCGCAGGAGGATGTTGAAGCTATCTAAAGAACAGCTGCTCGCCAGCTTGGTGACCTTACTTCTGGCAGCCATCACCTTCAGCAGGTGAGACCAGACGCAGTGTGGGTAAAGCGACATGAACTGCGTTTAATTGAAGTGCGTGTAATACGGGCTTAAGCTCATCAAGCCACGGCTGTAATGGCGCGGTCTGAACACAACCGGAGGAAGGAATCGGTATTCGCCACCGCGACTTCGTAACCACCGTTGTCTGCATGTCTCTCATGAGGTGTTCCTGTTATCGCCTTCTCTATTTGCATCATGCTTGAACGCGGTCGCAGATTTAAATTATGTGGCAAAACTAACCTACGTCACAGCGAAAAAGATAATTGCATCACTCAACCCCCCGCAAAAAAGTCAGCCTGGGTCATCTCTGCTTGATTGATTGATTGATTGTAGGGTTTAACGCGCCGACGCAATGCAGGCGATGAAGCGTGCCGTAGTGGAGGACTCCGGATTAATTTTGACCGTCTGGGGATATTTAAAGTGCACCGAAATTTCGCACACATGGGCGTTTTTGCTTTCCGCCTCAAACAGAAAAGTGGCCGCCGCGGTCGGGAATCGAACCCGCGACCTCGTGCTCAGCAGCGCAACGCCTTAGCCACCGAGCCACCGCGGCGGGTACCTCTGCTTGACACTATACTCGCGCCTACATTACTGAAAAATTTCCTTCAGTTACAGGAGTTAGATGAATCTTTCATAAGATAACACGGTCCCGAAGATACTAAATGCTAATTTGAGTGAGCGTTACCGTCTGAGCGCTGTACGCTTGGCCAGCAATCGCATACAGTGGCGTCGAAATACGTGTAAATATGGAACAGCTAGGGGCGTACCAACCAAGGGTGGGTGCTTTGGTGCTTGAACGCTAGTTGCCCGAAACTTCCTGAGCGCTGCATATGTCATTATCTTCTTTCGGCTCTTTTTGTGAGGAAATAAATGTCCTTTACAAATAAGGTCCTCGCAGTCCTGTTTCACCTCGTATTTCAAAGTAGGTGTTTGTATAGTGAACGAAGCTCTTCGGCTTTATTAAAGCAGAAAAAAAAAAAAAACTGGACACCTAACGTAAAACCTGAGGAGCGGTGAAGCATGCAGTATATAAGTGTATTAAAATATTGTAAGTCTTTCTCTTGCCACACGACGCGCGCTGAAATACTCGACACCACAATTACGAATACGGAGGAGAAGTGAAAGTCGAAACAGAGAACCGCAAATTTTAAAGTTGAAGCGAGTACGCAGCGAAATATAAGCTAGCAAGCAAGTGCGAACGAAGAGCGAGTGTGCCGGTGTATTCTTTGAGTACGCATTTCTGCCCATGGAGATGAAACGTTCTTGCGGGAAGCATTGGAAAACGAGTGTCCCGGTGTTTTAGTATATGAGAATACGACGACATGAGATTATGACGACATGAGACGCCGACAGCCCGAGTCCTTAAGGTGCTTCGCCCCTAAAATGACTAAGCTATTCTGCGGACGCAGGATCTCTTCCTTTCTATCACTCTTAAAAAAAAAAAAAAAAAAACAGGTCGGCGCACTTACTAACAGAGCACTAACCAGTTACTTGTCCCAGTATTGACTAGGTATTTAGTTGCTTTTACTAACTGGTCATGCATGACCTAGTAAAAAAACTACGCGTGACAATGTGGATCTGCTGAGTGCGCAGCGCGACATAGACACATTCAACACGCACATATCACACGTGGACAATCAACAACTGAATTGAGCAAGAAAACCAACGGGATGCGCAAGGAGAGCGAGTATTACTTAGTTACCTATAGAAATACATCAGCTCTTCTTGCATTTATAGCTAGCAGCGGAAAGCCCCAGAGAGAGTCGGTGGGCTGGTCATAAAAATAAAATATTTTAGCGATAGTTTTAGAATTATGCAGTTTAACGTGAGTACAGTCGAATCCACTTATAACGATACCGCTTATAACAATATATCGGATATAACGATGGACAACGATTGCACCGTCCAATTTTGTATGCTTTCTATGGTAAATTAACCCGCTTATTACGATGCTCCCGAGCTGCGATATCGGATATAGCGATTGAATCCGCTTACCGCGCGCGCCGAAAATCACGAGGAGGAAGCAGGCGAGGAGGAAGCGATCCCAGGGGAGGCCACGGAAGCACCCGACGATGAAGGGGTGCCACAGTTATGGTCGGCGCTTCACGAAGACGCGTCGGGTCTCGACGATTTTCTCCATGCCGACGATGGTGTGGAAACGTCCGAGTGCCTCAGTGACGAGGCGATCGTTGCGAGTGTGCGTGGTGCAGCGGACAGCGGTGAGAGCGACGACGACGACGACGCGGCTGAGCAGCCTAGAAAGGTACCGTCATCGCACGAGGCCCAACGGATGATACAGTCCCTACGGGACTTCATTTTCGCGAAGGACCTCCCGCTCAGCTATGTGGAGCAATTAGATGCTCTCGAAAAAGATGTGCGTCAGCTTCGCGTGAAGCAGTCAAAGCTGACTGACTATAGCTTTTCTGCAAACGAGTAGTTGCACTACCTCACTTGCATGCTAATAAAATGTTTTGATCTCTCTTGTGGCTTTTTTTTTTTCTCGACCCGCTTATAACGATTATCGGTTATAACGATGGGATTTTCTTGGCACTTGGATATTGTTATAAGTGGACTAGACTGTATATACAAGACAGCATGTGGATTTGAAAAAAAAACTTTTTAATCGTGATTTGGTGTGGAAAAAGAGCTGTAGTTATTATGTTCAATAATTCATAGAATTTGTTACTTCAGTGAATGTTAGTATCAAACCAGCAGCAGTTACTAAGTGCACGGTGTATAGACTAGTAATGGTTCCACACTTAGTGGTAGGACCTACGTACCGTATTTGGGGGTAGTAAACTCCGTAAAAAGTTAGTAAATACAGCCGTTACTAATTTACGAGCTTTTTTGTTGAGTGATATCTTTCTACCGGCGGCGTGTAACACCTCCCGAAAAATATTTCTGGCTAGGCCACTGTATATATTGATCACGCGTCCACGTTTACCTCGCGCAGCAGTCTTTCCTTGACCTCGTCGGACGAGTTGGAGATGCGGCGTAGTTGCAAGGCCAAGCGCAACGTGGTCTTCCTCAAGACGCACAAGTGCGCTGGGTCTTCCGTGCTCAACCTGCTGCTGCGGAAGGCCGAACGCGACGGGCTCGTGCTGGCGCTGCCCAAGAACCTGCAGAAGCACCTCATGGGCTACCCGCAGGTCTTTTCGCCGCAGGAGCACCTCTTCAACTACTCCCAGTGCCGGGGGGTCCAGCTCAGGCCGAACCTCATGGCGCTGCACATGCGCTACAACGAGACCGGAGTCAGAGAGGTTGCAGCCCCATTCTACGCAGGTCTTAAAACGCGATGGAGCTCATAGGTATACTCCGTGCACAGGTTTCCCAATCAACCCCGCCGCCCGTGCCATAAAATCCGCTAGGGCGTTTCAGGGGTTCGCGAAAGTCTCTCCGGAACTTTTGTATCGAAAGCTATGGTGCGTCACCACGGGCGGTATTCGCGGGGTGACCAGTTTTGACCTTGAAAGCTAGAGGTCAAACCACACCCCCTTCGGCAAGTGCCCGGATTAGAGCAGCGCCCGATGGTGGGGGAGATAGGCGAGGAGGGAACGGCGAAGAACGCGGGACCCGTGCCGCCACCTGGCGGAGGAAGGCGAGGACGCCGCCGCCGCAGCGATAAGTGCGCACGACGAAGGAAGGCGACTTGCGCGCAGAACCGTGTGCGATGGAGTAGGACAAGGTCGCTCGCACCAACGTTTGCTCGCACAGCGGCGACGCTTAACGCCGCAAAGCAAAAAAGAGGAAACACGCTACTGTTGCGTTCAGTTTCGCCATATATATATATATATATATATATATATATATATATATATATATATATATATATATATATATATATCAAGGTTGCAGTCGTCATTGCCAGTGCTATTCGGCTTTTTTTCGAAATATTTAATAGGGCCGAATGACGTGTGCTTGTCACGTTTCTTTTGATTCATTGATAAATAAGCGAAAATATAAGTCGAGAAAAAATCCGCCATATATATATATATAAGAAAAGAAAACTTGGAACAAGGTAGAAACCGCGATTGTTGCCAACGTTTCAGCAAAGAGACTTCCCTTCGAAAGGGACTTGCCCTGACGAAGGCAAGCCTCTTCGCTGAAACGTTGGCAACAATCGTGGTTTCTACCTTGTTCGAAGTTTTCTTTTCTTGTGTTCTCTACCATCTTCAAAGCTTTACTGCCCCCTATATATATATATATATATATATATATATATATATATAGTAAAAAATGAGTATAGCTTCTAACAAAACTGTTTATTGGTCGACGTTTCGATCGGTATACGATCGAAACGTCGACCAATAAACAGTTTTGTTAGAAGCTATACCCATTTTTTACTATTTGCTACGGCAACCAATGACAGCCCTTCTCGCAATCAAAGTATATATATATATATATATATATATATATATATATATATATATAGCGAATCAGAATGGGGAAATGACGGGCTCGTTGAAAATACAGAAAATAAGGATTGACGGTCAAGAATGCCAAGGAAAGCAAAGGGGAAACAGATGCCGAAACAGATAAAGAATTTTTTGGAAGAAAGAAAGAAATGGAGAAAAAATGCCCACCGGGTGAGATCCGGACCCACGCCTCCAGGATACGCGTCTGGTGCGATGACCACTACACTACCGGCGGGGCCGTTTTTACCCTCCACTTTCTCGGGTATTTATGTTAAGAGATTTGTTGTCTGCGTTTAAGGGTGGTAGCCAGCGCCACTCGAGCTACTCGGGGAGAAGGGGACCTTTTTTTTTACCCCCGCGTCGTGACTCAAGCGTCTACGACATGTCGAGAGTGGTCGACCAGCGTTGAACCCTCTTAAGCGACCTATTGCACCAAGACTTCCAAAACAGAGACCCTCGCTATGCATGTAGCGAATCAGAATGGGAAATTAGGGGCTCGTTGAAAATAATACAGAAAATAAGGATTGGCTGTCAAGAATGCCAAGGAAAGCAAAGGGGAGGATGCTGTAAGTTATTTAAAAGAGATGAAGAATTTTTTTAGAAGAAAGAAAGTGGAGAAAAAATGCCCGCCGGGGTGGGATCTGAACCCACGACCTCCGGCGTCTGGTGCGATGTCGTAGGTTCGGATCCCACCCGGCGGGAATTTTTTCTCCACTTTCTTTCTTCCAAAAAAATTCATCTGTTTCAATAACTTCCAGCATCCTCCCCTTTGCTTTCCTTGGCATTCTTGACTGCCAATCCTTTTTTTTGTAGTAATATATATATATATATATATATATATACATTCAAGTCTTGCGGTAGTGTGAGCTTTCTTCATTGTTCACCCCCCCCCCTTCACCCCCATTCATTTTTACTTTTTGCTGCTAAACCTTCCCGGAAACGCAAACAAGTGGCTTAGTGGCTTCACTACACGATGTTTAATTTTTGGCGCAGCACACGCTTTATGTTGGCTTATTGCACGACACGCCAGCCCTGGGGAAAAGACAGTCACACAAAAACGCAGCTTGTATGTGTTCGGGCGGCTATTAGCTTCAAGAGCAAATTGTTTGACGAAATGGCAAGCATCACCATAAATGTAAGACAAAAGGCGAACATTGATAAGTGTGTCGGAGACTTCAGCTGCAAGTGCAAATTCTTGGAAATTTTGACAAGGATCAACATAGCTCATCGTGGGGTCCCCCAGCACTTTTGCAAGCCTTAAAGGGGTCTCCAACGCATGTGTTGGGGACCACTCCCATAAGGATCTCTACGCAGACCACATCACCGTATATTTGCCTTCCACTGTAGCGACTGATTGTATGTAGAGATACTTCGAAAACACCGTATACGGGGAGGCCAGTTTTTGCTGCAATGCATTGTAACGCTGCTGCTGCAAAAAAATTATTACCAACTGTGAACGTTGGAAGTGGCACTTATGGAGGAAAAAAGCAGCCTGAAGAACCAGCTGACTATTTCCGATGACATATTCGCAAGTGATCGGTAGTAATATATTGTGAGAGTTACCACAGGCCTGACTTATCGGATCATCGTTTCCACGCACAGGTGATGCCTCCGGACACCGTTTACGTGACCATAATCCGGCGCCCGACGGACCTGTTCGTCTCTCTCTTCTACTACTTCAAGATGAACGAAGTCTACGACGCGAACGTTACTGCGTTCCTGAAGACTCCATTCTTCGTCCAGGTATGAAACGCTTGCACACAAACCTCTCGCAATCTTCGTGCGGTGTGAGGATGAGTCGGGGCAGGAGCGTGTCATTGCCATGAGTCAGGCACGACCAGACAGCTGTATATGGAAACAGTACAACAAAAAGGACCGTTGTGCTGGAAGCCGCAGACAGACATGCTACGTGGATTGCTGTAGCATGAGGATGCAAACTCATTGAGCAGAGCGGAAGGAGGGAGACAAGGATGACAAAGCTTCATTCAATAGTGAAATCGTGCTCAATAACCTCGGGAAAGCACAGCGGTTTGAGATAGGTGGCGAGGCAATGGAAGTGGTAAGCGAATATATCTATAGTTCATTCCACAAGCTACGTGCAGCACTGTGGAGGCTACATTGTTGTCAACAGTCCTCCGTGAAGGGAGCCTTGAAAGGACATTTCCTTCTCCCCTCTCGGCAGGTGGAACCGCAAGGCCCCGGCGCCTATTCACGCTTCCCTTCACGGTGAGTTAGGCGCCCTCAGTGGGCGGACTGTTGACAACAATGTAGCTTCCACAGTGCTGCACGCAGCTTGTGGAATGAACTATGCTTAGCCCAAGTAGGGGCTCCGGATCCCAATCATGAGGCAGAGATAATTAGAAGGATAAGAATTGGGTGGAGTGCATTCGGTAGGCATTCTCAGATCATGAATGGCAGCCTACAATTGTCCCTGAAGAAGAAAGTGTACGACAGCTGCATATTACCTGTACTCACCTACGGAGCAGAAACTTGGAGGCTCACTAAAAGGGTTGAACTTAAATTGAGGACGACTCAGCAAGCAATTGAACGGAAGATGATAGGTGTAACATTAAGGGACAAGAAGAGAGCGGAGTGGGTCAGGGGACAAACGCGTGTTAAGGACGATTTAGTAGAAATTAAGAAGATGGAATGGGCGTGGGGAGGCCGTGTAATGCGAAGGCAAGATAACCGTTGGTCATTAAGGGGGTAACAGAGTGGATCCCTAGAGAAGGCAAGCGTGGCAGGGGGCGGTAGAAAGGTGGGTGGGCAGATGAGATCAAGAAGTTTGGGGGTATGAATTGGTCGCAGTTAGCACAGGACCGGGATAATTGGAGATCTATGGGAGAGGCCTTTGCCCTACAGTGGGCGTAGATAACATTATTATGATTATTATGATGATGATGATGAAATTTTGCTGGTTAGTGGGCGGGCCGGGTCCTCAGTCCAGGACTCCGTTGGTGCGGCCTGCAGGTCCTCGCCCTTTCAGCGAGCGATAAGCTGCTTACTTGGGTCCCAGCTGGCAAGGTCACTCTCCCACTGCTCGTATGTATAGGATTAGGAATCCACACAAGGCGTGGCTTTGACTGGCATGACCAAACCATATGGTGCAGTCGACTCTCGATAAACCCAAGTCACTTAATTGGAATTTTCGGGTAATTGGAAGTGGTGTTCCGGTCCCGACAATTTTGCATGCAATTCGGTCGAAGAAATCGCTCGATGATTCGAAGATAAAACCTATTACATTGGTTACTTGGTATTACGAATAAAGAGCACTGAGGTGACCGTCATCTCTCAATAAACTCGAACTTTTAAAGCTCCAAAACACCGATGTACTCTGAACTATGTCCTATGCCTGCGCCATCGCAACTGAGGCAGCGCACAGTCGTACCTGGTCATCTGAGACTCGCACCAATGAATACGCATTTCTGTGTTTTCGTTTTCAGGTCCTTAACCTTCTTTTGTGTGGTGGACGCTTCAGGCGTCTAATTTAGCTGCAAGCCTGAACTAATAGGGTAAGCCGACGAAGTTCGAGATTCTGAACAAAATCAAGAAAAGGGACGTGTTGCGGACTAATGGCAATGTGCTCTTTGTTTAATTGGAAATTCAGTTAATTTGGTGTTTTTTGCGGTCTCCGTGGACTGCCTGTTAATTGGAGTCGAATATAATACCTGTATTGTCTCAGTGCCGGCATAGGTGGTTGTATATTGTGAGGTGAATGAATGACGTGTAGCCATGTGAGAAATTTGTTTGGAGTTGTCGCAGGGCGAGCTGTCGTTCTTTCATTAACTTTCAAGCTGGCTTCTAGAAGGTGCGCCGTGTGAGCATCAAGTGTTGGGTGATATCGTTGTATGTGATGAGTGGCTGGCCCTCTCGTCGGTCTCTCGCGGTGCCCGGTGAGAAATGTCTCGGGCGTGAGCGTCGGCCCCTGTTACGACTGAGCCCGCCGCTTGGCTTTGTTTCAACACTCCTCGGCTGTGCGGCGAAGCCTCCACTACGTGCGTCTTTCAAGCAGGCCCCCCTGTCGGGGACTCACGCTTGCAGCCGACAATTCAAGCGCGTCGCTACACGTCTGGATCACAGGCGCCTCGTTGTCGGTGCGATCAAACTTCGATGGTGTGCCGAAGCAACACGCTGAGACCTGTCCCAAGGACACGGAAGCCCCGCGTCCGCTGCGGAGACGTCCTCTCTCCCATCTCTCGGACTCAGCGTCCGCCGCTACTACCGACTGCTCACGAACTCTGGAAAGAGTGTTGTGTATGTCTGTGCCGTTAGTGTCGGGTGCACAATCTAGAGGGAACGCTTGTTTCGACCGTTGGCGCTTTGGGTATAAATAAGACCTCCCAAGCGCTGTAGTTCATTCCTGTTTGAGCAGTGAATCAATGCTGTCACTCTGCTCGAGTCCTGTACTGTAACCTCGCCCGTCGGGGCATTGTTCTTTGGCTTCGTCTCATCTCTCGCTATGAAGTAAACAAGTTACGCTTTGCCTACGGCTTCCGGACTTCCTCACGGCTGCAACATTGGCTGTCCGCTCACTTCAAACCACGCTACCAAACGTATGTCGGAGGCGACGGAGCTCGGCTCGGGTCGGCCTTCCCGTACGCAACACCCCTCCTCATCCAAATGATTTTGACTGCTCTTTTAGGGGAAGTTTGGACTAGGATTAGCCATGCTTTCTCGGAAAGGTGTTATGGTCGCTCGCCAGTGGGAGGACCGCTTAGTCCAGGAATCCTCACGCTTTAGCTGCCAGGAGTGCCCTGGCGACCAGGACCTCTTTTGTTGAAGGGTAGGGCTGGTCAGCAGGCGTTTCTGTAGTATACAGTTGAAAGCGAAGAGGGGGTTGGCACATTCACTGATGTCTTAGCCTTAGAGCTTAGTTTGACTTTGCGTTCAAACCAGCCAAGCGCTTCCGGCATATGCATAGCGTGCAGATTTCGGTTGTTCCTTGCTTCCTGTACCCGTTTAATGCTGGTGTCCAGCATCAACTGAGTGGGAGTTCGTTCACCAGCCAGCAGAAGCTAACGCAGACAAACGCGTGTGACTGTGTGCTGTCTTCGAGCAATAGCGGGAGGTTTTGCCTGCAGGTGATACGCAGGTCTCGCCTGCACAAATCCTTGAGCTTCAACCAGATTACCTTCGACCTTGGCGCCGACGGCGACGAAATCGCGGCCAGCGGTGATCCGTCGGCGCTGCCGGCCTTTCTGGCTGCTGTGGACCGCGGATTTCACCTGGTGATGATCGCGGAGCGCTTTCTAGAGTCCCTGGTGCTGCTCCGCGATGAGCTGTGCTGGGATCTAGACGACATGATCACTTTGAAGCACAACGTGCGGGCGCAGCTGTTGCCCGGTCCGGAGCCGGACGCGATCAGGTAATGGATAGATCATAGATGACGGCGCAAGGGCAAAACGCATCTGTGGAGAACAACGGGTTTCCGCACACTCTTAAAAAAATGTCGGGGCATTCACTAATGGAATACTAACAAGTTACTTGTCCCAGTATACACTAGGTACTTAGTAACTGGAGGTAGTAAATGTAGCACTTGTCAGAGTTATACCCCTGTCACACGGCACATCTAATGTCATTCAAACTGAATGACATTAGCTGTAAATGACATTCGGCTCGGCCGTGCGGGTCTACACGGCGGAACAAATGTCATTTGATTGTGATAGCGGTGACGATTATAGCGAGCTTGCAAAACCGCAAAATTACATTTCAAACGCATATAGAATGTTTTCACACGTAATATTAAAAAAAAACGTAACAAAGGAATATTTAAAAAAATAAAAACAAGAAAACCACCGATTTAGGTGACATCAGTAGACATCACAAGCTGAGACAAGTCTGCAAAAAATCCGGATTAGGGTAGCGTGCGCACTGGGGACGAGATTTTCTTTTTTGTTAGTACTTGCTGGTCTTTCTTTGTTAGAACAACAATACAGAAAAGACAATATAAGTTTACTGACCGCTTTTAGAAACAGTATTCTTTGGTTTGTTACTGAATTTTCCTGTCTAGGGACGCGCTACTGCTGTCGAGGCTACTCATTCGGCCGCCAACTGAGGTGTAACTGAGGTCCGGGACCTCAGTTAGCCGGTAAATGTCATTCGCCTTGAATGTCATTCGGTATTCTCATGTAGCGCCGAATTAATGACATTTAGAGCGAATGTCATTTGCTGTAAATGTCATTAGATCTGCCGTGTGACAGGGGTATTACTAACCGAAGCAGACAGTAAGCACCATTACCCCCACTAGTAAAGTCCCAGCGAGAGCACTCTTCTGAGCTACATGCGTTTACTAACTGGCCATGCACAACCTAGTCACAAGCACGACCTTAATCTAGTGCATACTGCTTCCTACACTCAGTTAATTTACTAACCATGCGGTTGTTAGTGGCAGAGCGTACGTACAAAACCGCGGGGTAGTAAGGTTCGTAAGGAGTTAGTAAATACGGCCGTTACAACCTTTTTACGACCTTTTTTATTAAGAGTGCACACACACGCACGGAGGCTGCAGGACCGGTTTTGGAGAGGGGGGAAAACGCGCACGTAAACGCGTCATTATTCGCACATTTGTCGCATAGAACGACGAACAACGCTGGATCTTTCGCCTCGTGGGGCACATAAGCGTCCATGAGGACAAAATGCAACCATCTGAGAATGAGCCTTTCGTAATTCACTCAGCTTTTTTCCAACCACGAAATAAGTTTCTTTACCAAAAGAAAAACGCGGGAAATTTGAAGAACTTTCAAATTTTGCGCTACACGACGCCAGAAATGATACAATGGAGGCCAGGACTAAAAACATAGTTGTAAGTGTGCTGACTGCATGTCAGAATTCAAGGGATATGATCAAACGGGATTAGAGGACGCCACTAACTTCGCCCAGTCATGTTTTTCTAGCCGGCCAATCGCACAAACAAGGTTTCGTTGCGTCATAGATTCCTCACCAGGAAGTCTGATCGATTATTCGTTTGAAGTTCGCGATAAGACTGGCATTGTAGTATCGGACAAAGCAGGCTTTTTAATGAACCAAGCTTGCATTTTGTCTTGATGGCCCCTTGGACGTTGCGTATGACGGTACACTGGACGCGCCATGTGTTTCCCTGCAGTGTACGTAAAGATAGCCCTACTATTTATATTTGAAAAATGTGATTACAAGCTGTCTCGCTCCCAAACAACGTGACAAGTGGGTCATGGCGACGTCGATACGTTATGGCGCAAGTCCGTCCATCTTTAGGGGCGAGTTTTTGCTGGGGCTAGGCGTACTTCATATAATCATATTGTACGATAAAGAAGAATGTTATGTGGGCTGCGCCCGAAATGTATACCGGAAGCCTCAACGACAACAGCAAAAAAGGGGCGTGTTCACTTGACGAGGGTTCGCGTCTGCCCTGCAGATGCGCCAGATGAAGGCGGTGACAAATACGACGACGATGTGACCAAATTTCTTAGCACAGCTTCGAAGGTGCCGAGCCTTGAAATGCGTATATGGCGGCCAAGCGTGGTTGTAATTGTTCATAATTTTTAAAGCGACAGCTTTCTTCATGGGACCGATGGCGTTCAGTTAAAAAAACTAATTTCCCCATAGACCGGTTGGTCGACCTAAAAGCTCTGAAAAGATCTCTGGACGCACGGTGCGTACGTGAAACCGGGCTTTTATTGTGTAAAGACGGTTACTTGAGAATCCCGAAAAAGGAACGGTTCTAGATAAGACAATACGCGCATCGACCATGAGGAAGTAGTCAGATAGTATACCTTTATCTCGTAAACCACGTATCCGTATACATTTGATCTTCGTATACAGATGCGTTCAGTTCATCATCTTCATCAGCCTTTCTACGCCCACTGCAGGTCAAAGGCCTCTCCAATGGATCTCCAATTATCCCGGTCCTGCGCTAACTTCGACCAATTAATCCCCGCAAACTTCTTGAGCTCATCTGCCCATCAAAGTTTCTGTCGCCCCTGACACGCTTGCCTTCTCTAGGGATCCACTCTGATAACCTTAATGACCGACGGCTACCTTGCCTTCGCATTACATGCCCTGCCCACGCCCATTTCTTCTTCTTAATTTCTACTAATATGTCCTTAACACGCGTTTGTTCCCTCACCCACTCCGCTCTCTTCTTGTCCCTTTATGTTACACCTATCTTCCGTTCCATTGCTCTCTGAGTCGTCCTCAATTTATGTTGAACCTTTTTAGTGAGCCTCCAAGTTTCGGTCCCGTAGGTGAGTACCGCTGTCATACACTTTCTTCTTTAGGGAGGACAATGACAGGCTGCCATTTATTATCTGAGAATGTCTGCCGGATGCAAGTCCGTCCATCGGAGAGCAGTAAGATACCATGAAGGAAGGACGTCAGGCAAGGAGGCACAATCTCACCAATGTTATTCACAGCATGTTTACAAGACGTATTCAGAACATTAGATTGGGAACAGGTGGGCGTAAAGGTTAATGAAGAATACCTGAGTAACCTGAGATTTGCTGATGACGTTGCCTTGCTAAGTTACTCGGGGAACGAATTGCGAAGCATGCTTACCGCACTGAACAAGCAGAGTAGAATCGTGGGTCTGAAAATTAATATGCAGAAAATAAAGTAATGCTTAACAACCTCGGGAGAGCACAGCAGTTTGGGATAGGTGGTGAGGCAGTGGAAGTGGTGAGCGAATATGTCTACTTAGGCCAAGTAGTGCATTCACTTAATGCGCGAAAAATCGTCGCATGAATGAATAAATTTATTGTTAAAATGGAAAGGAAAGATCACCAACAGGCGTAGTTTGTGTCACCTAAGGGTGGACTCCGGAACACCTACTGGTGTGGGGGTGTGGGGAATGGGGAACACACGCACGCACGCACGCACGCACACACGCACGCACGCACGCCACGGCCACAGTTCAGTTTAACTGGGGAGAAAGCGGAGAGCCGGGATGGGTACCGAGGCGTCCAGGTAGGACCCCAGGGCCTCATATATGAACTTCGTTCTTCGTTTGCGATTCGAGTCTTCGAAAGTTCGATCGATTGGACGCACTTTCAGCGATGGTTGGACGTCATTTTATCTTTCGTGTTTCCCTCTGCTTTCTTTAGGAAAGGGGTGGTAGGTTTGTTGCGTGATATCCCTGGTCGAACATCTACTGACGTCACGCACTGAAGAGCTGTGGCTCGCGTGGCCGCAGGATCCTGGAGGAGGCCAACCGGGTGGACGAGGCGCTGTACGCTCACTTCCTGGCCAAATTCGACCGGGCCGTGGAAGCGTACGGCCGCCGGCGAATGCAGGCCGAGGTTGCCGCGCTCGAGAGCCGCACGGACTTCTGGTTCTCTCGCTGCGTGGACTCGACGATCCCCGTCCCGTCCAACGTGTACGAGTACACGTCGCGGAACCGGACCTCGGACGCCGAGCAACGCATGTGCCAACTGCTGACCATGCCCGAGCAAGATTTCGTCCAGCGGTTCCGTATGCGACTATTTGACGTGTGCCCCGAGGCGTCGAGCGCGATGACGACGTCAGACGCAAGCGCTGTACCCCGAGGGCCGCGGTGACGCACCGCTGGTCTGACGTGGTGCTCAAGGCGCATAGTGTGCAATTGTTTTCTCTCTCTCTCTCTCTCTTGCGTTGCGTTTTGTACTAATAAATGATTTGGGTATTCTCGCGAAGTGCCAAATTTCCCTAATTTAGTGCTCGTTTCATTAATCCGAAGCAGAAAATTGTGTGCAAAGAATGGGCTCGAGCCAACGTTACTAGAATTATTCTAGTAACGTTGGCTCGAGCAGCGCAGTATCGGAGTTGTTCGAAGTCAGTGGGAGAGGTCTCCGTCGTGCAGTGGACTTAAATAGGCTGGTGATTATTATGGTGATGATGATTTGGGAGATAGCGCTCCTCCAAGATGCGGTCTTTTTGATTTCCCCTTCAAAGCGAAGCCTTATTCGCATGTCCTCCCGACTTTCCGGGCAGTGCCGCTGTGGTCTTGCTCGGACGCGCCGCTGTTCCTTACACCACGATTGCAGCCGATTTGTTTGTTCTTCGCTGCAACAACGACCTTTACTCCATCATTGTTGCTATATGTGTGACCTTCCTTCATTTTTTTGGAAGTGATAATAGAGAGTTTTAGCAGTCCGCCTGTTCCGTCGTTAACGTAGTTACCGTGTTGACTGCATGGGACCCGTCTGTGCGCGCGGGAAGGGCGAGTAGGCGGCCCCCCGCCGCGACGAATTCACGGGCATGGGGAGGGCCGGCCCGCGGAACTAATCCACCCTACCGCGACCAATGCGGAAGTGCCCAGACGGGTCCCGGTAAACACGGTAACTACGACGGAAAACGGACAGCTAAAATGCGGGGTGTACGGTATGACGTGTCTTTTTTCTATTCCACCTCTAACCTCCTCCCAAGTCTTTTATCTCCTCTTCCCCCCCCCCCCCCCCACCCTCCACGCACTGGGTTGTATGCAGGTGAGCTCCCTACTGAGCTCAATAAATCCCCAGTGCACTTTCCTTTCTTCCACTAAATCACTTCTCTCTCTCTCTCTCTCTCTCGTTCCGTTGTGCCACGATTACGGCGAACGATGGAGATTTTTTTTGTGTGTGAGGGGGGTGGGGGGTGGGGGGTGGGGGCGATCTCCCTAAGTGGGTAAGGTTGGCTTGACAAGCGTGCGCCAGAGACGATTGGCGGTCGCCGCGAGCCATGCACACGCGAGCGCTCGGCATTTTCTTTGTTTTAAAGGCCGAGCATTTTAAATGCAGAGCATTTCTTTAACTCACGATGTCACCCGGCGTTGTCGGCGTGCCTCGGCGTCCGCAACAGCCGTTCCAGGTGGGCCCTCTCCCCCACTCCTCCTCTCTCGCACCACGCTACCCTCCTCGCTCTCAACAACAGGTCCGCACCCCTCCCCCTACACTATATAAAAAAATAATACTTACCGGCGCCTGGTTTCAATCCCACGACCCTGCGGGCGGAACGCAAGGTACATGGTGCTCTACCCACTGCGCCCGACACATAATGGAAGGCTACGAACGCGCCTTATATCCTTGACTCATTCAAACTACGTCAAGAAGCTGCTGATACAACGCATTCACTACCTGTGGGTGGAACGCGAGGTACATGGTGCTCTTCCCACTGCGCCACAAAGCCGACGCAGAATGGAAGGCTACGAACGCGCCTTATATCCTTGACTCATTCAAACTACGTCAAGAAGCTGCTGATACAATGCCTTCACTACCACCAACTCCCCAAACACTAAACGTTAACGCAATACACCCACCCCCTATGCGACGCATTTACTCGAGTCGCCCTCGCGGGGAGATGGGCCCTTTTTTTATTTTTACTCTGTACTGGAGTGCCATCCGACGGCACTATAGCTCAGCGCTGCAGGCATGGCTAGAGTTAGAGTGCCGTGCGACGACATTCGAACATTTAGTAGCAGTCTAGAACCCCCCCCCCCCCGCTTCCCCAAAGCCTCTGTCGGTCGGGTGTATTGGTTCCGTCTTAGTTTCTTGATGCCAAGGACGGTGGTTTGAGACCGGTTCTTGTCTCAGTTTTTTTTTTTTCACTTTTAAATTGAAGTATAATCTTCATGACTTACGTTACTTTCTGGTGGTTTAAATTATTGTTTTGTGTTCGTTAGCTCGTGTTAGGTTAGTTTAGGTTAGGGCGCCTTGCCCCACCTTCTGTGGAGCGATACAGTGCCAGACGAGGCATTTTTCTACAAAGCGCCGGTGGACGTCGATATAGTGGAGTCCTTATAGTACCGTCGGACGGCACCCTATAGACAGCCTTTTTTTAACTGCCGGTCACGGACGACCGCCGTGAGGAACGCGGTCACGTGCGTTCAGTATTAAATGCAGAGCATTTCAGTAACTCACGATGTCACCCGCGTTGTCCCGTCGTAGTCCGCACCGTCGTTGTCCGCACCCCTCCCCCTACACCATATAAAAGAAACTACTATCCGGCGCCAGGTTTCGATCCCTCGACCCTGCGGGCGGAACGCAATGTACATGGTGCTCTACCCATCTATGCCACAAAGCCGACACAGAATGTTCTTGGTATTCTTAACTGCGGGCACCACACACTAACAATTTGCTATTAACGATTTGATAAAGTATTTCACGTCGATTTTCGAAAATCGTCGAACCCATTGTTACCTGCTTTCGTGGAAGGTGTCTACGGCGTGCATCGTCTTAGCTGTCAAGCTTTCCACTGCCACGCCAACTAGGGGTGCGACTGACTAGGTGTTTGCCAGGGAGATTGAGGCGTTGAACGTTTCTCGTTACGTCTCGCACTTCTCGACGCACTCGCCCATAGTTCGCTTTACGCAAATTTCCACCTACGCGTGGTATCCACTTATTTTTAAAGCAAGGCCTTCTACCTCTACCAGCCAACGGTTTTTTCGTGGCGTGCGGGACAAGAAACCCCCAACACGGCTGCGGAGGGAAGGGCAGTTTTTTTTTTTTTCACTCAAGGAGCACAGTGTAGGTGGCACGGCAAATTTACCCAGCGTTCCCCGCGTGCCCACGGCGGCGGGCGCATCGGCGCGACCCGGCTTTGTCGTCTGCTTTAGCGACGGTTTTTTGGGGCTTGTTTAGGCACAGTTTAGCGTCCATTGCGCGCGACTCCTTCGCACGGCTTGATTAAATTGTTCGACACCACCTGCTGGGTAACCCGGACACGACAGAATTAAGTGCTCGTACGTCAAAGATACGTTAAAGATTGGTTTGCAGGTCACGAAAACAAAATGTAGAGACCACATGCAGATATCTGGCCGCTGAACAAACACTACCTTTCGCGCACTGCTTGCCACGAATAGGACTCCGTTTTCTAAATTGGTGAATACCAATTCGGTTGTGTTTTAACAGGTATTACAAAAGGCTACGCGCCTTCCACTCCCCGCACACACTCGCGCTCACGCTCACCACTCGCCGTGACCACTCGCACTCACGCTCACCGCTCGCTGTCACCACTCACTCACTCACTCGCGCTCACCACTCTCACTCACTCGCGCTCGCCATTCGCCGTGACTCCTCGATCGCACATCAGCTCGCACTCGCACTCACCACTCGTCGTCTCCCTTCGCACGCGAGTGTGTGCAGCAAACCCTCCATGAGTCATGGAACTGAACAGTTAATTAGCGCATTACGGCGTCAGAAGGCCATCCAAACCATATTCTTAAATAAACACACCACCAGAGAAATAAATCTAGGGTGCCCCATAGCAGAAGCTCGGTGACGACATATTTCCAACGCAATTCTGCCATTAAAGACCATCACAGCGAGCGGCTCCTGCGACGAATAGCCAACAGCGAGTACAAGCGCAATACCGCGGAAATTAAGCCCCGCAAATGGTACGAGTGTCACTCGCACTCAGGAGTGGTGAGCGGGGCTCCCCGCGAGTTGCTCTCGCACTCGCGACTGGTGAGCGGGGCTCACTGCGTGTGGGGCTCGCTGCACTCACACTCGCCAGTCCAAAACGATGACGAGGCTCACTTCCGGACCACTCACTCATATGAGTGGTGAGGGGTGTATGTGTGTGTGTGTGAGAGAGAGAGGACAAACTTTATTTTCCGCAGGACCTAAGTCCAGGTCCTAATTTGAAAGTTCAATTCACCGGATCCACGCAGTACTCCAGAATGTCCGTGCGGATCCGGTGCACGTGTTTGTAGAGAGCTTCCTGGGCAGCCTGGATGTTTACTGTCGGCGGGGGAGACAGCCAGATTCCATCCCTCATTCTTATTAGGGGTGTGTGTGAGTGCGCTCGTGAGTGAGTCTGCAGCCGACCTATGCATCAGAACACCCCCCGAAATTTTCTGAGTGCTGCATTTCCTCTCTCCTTCCGGTGTTCTTTTCTTCCATGCTATACAAACGCCGCATCGCTGAATTACAATGTCAACATGAAAATCACGGCAGCGTTAGTTTCTTGACAAAAATGGTCCCTCAGAGCGTTGTGTGCAGTCGTATTTTTAGTAGGTAGTTAAGCTAAAAAACAACTAGCTCTGAGGCTTTATTAAAGCAGAAAAATGGCTAAGATATTGTCTTGGTGCAGGCTCTCTCTTTTTTAATTTACCAGTGGCGTATAAAACCCCCCGAAAAATATGTTTGGCGTACGCCACTGCTCTGCAATTAAAATCAAAAGTTATCACATATGCTGCGGTCGCAGTGCAAGTTAGCGTTGGTCCAACTGCCGCCAAAAACTACGCTTTCTAGTTAAAGTGCCACCAAACTTCTCCGCAGACTACAAGGACCGCACATGAGGAAATACGTAGACTTAATTGTGGCTAAAGATAGAAAAGTTAATCCAGCCGTCTGTAAGTTCAAATGGTGCTGACCAAGGAGAAATCGTAAGAAACGGAACAAAGGCTCCGTAGAGCTAATTTGACACAGTTGAATTCGCTTTGCGAATACGGCACTTCCAGCCGATCGAAGAGCGCTTCCATAAATGCGCCTTCCTTTGTGCCAGACTGAGAATCAGTGCACCTGCCACTTCAAGGCGCCGCGCTCGAAACGTACGTTTCATTTTTTTTTTTTTTTAAACAGCGAAGCTGTCCAGCAAATCGTAATTTTTCGTGCCCGAAGTTGAAAATACCAAGAAATTCCCGAGCGCGGGTCTCGTGGCGACAGCCCGGGAGTTAACAAAACCAAGAAAATGCTTAGCGCTTGCGTGTGCGAGCCTCGCGACGACCGCCCAGCGTCGAACGTTTCTCAACCCCAGCATACCCGCTTAGAGAAATTGGCTGAGATTGCGGCGACCGCCCGGCTGTGAAGAAAACCGAAAAAAATGCCAAGCGCCCGTGTGTGCGTGCCTCGCGGCGACCGCCCAGCGTCCCCGGCGCACGTTTGTCAAGCCAAGCATACCTGCAGGATTGGCAAAAAAAAAAAAAAAACCCTCCAGCGTTTGCCGTAATCGTGGAAAGACTTGCTCGGAATGAGAAAGACACGTCATAGCTAATGCCCCTCAAAGGTGATGTCCTATGATTATCACTTCTAAAAAAATGAAGCTCACACTTATAGCAACAATGATGGACTAAAGGTCGTTGCGGCAGCGAAAAAGAAGCAAATCGGCTGCAATCGTGGACCTCTACCTTCCTAAAGGTCGTGAAGTTCACGTACAGCTACGCTATCTTCAAGTGTTACACGTTAGTGGGAGCTTCCTAAATTTTTTGCAAGAACTTTTCAAAAGTTCGGGTATCACAAACCGGACCACCTCGCGCAATGGTGATTCGGAACTGGGAGTCTTCTTGCGAGGAGGCAGTGCGCATGTCCCATTTTTAATAACAGTTGAAACATGAGCGGGTCAACGCCACCGCAGGGCCGAACCTAAGCGCAACTTTTCATCAGGTTCTTCAGCTTGCGTGTGTACGCGCCGAGTTAAGATCACCGTAGAGGTGATTGCCAGAACGTACCGATCACATAAAGTGCGTTAAAGACGAGACTCGCTCAGACGGCGAAAACATAGCGAAAACGATGGTTTGGCTTGCTTAACTGCAGCCGAACAAATGGCGACATGAGCGCCCCTGCTTCCCGACATCATGTAAATACATTTAATAAAGCGTAGCGGCGTGTGGTTCTGGTGGTTACGTGCTGGCAAGGATGGCGGCTCGGCTCTAGGGGCAAATTTGAAAATTTGTGAACTAGTTAATATTAAAGAGCCACGTTTAACCTCGGCTCCAAGTGAGATATTGGCGGCGCTGTTCCGATGCCTCGTCTCCGATGGATTGGGTGGCACTCTTCGGGAAAAGACTTTGTTGGAACTCGGAACGTCGTAGAGTTTGGCAGTGATGTTACCGTAAGCCACGGTGCAAGGTAGACACGTTATTGGAGGGTGGCATGCCCTCAGCTGCTTCACTTCAGTCTTAAGCCCTTACTGATAAGGATGTTAGGTGGCCTAAATAGAGTAGGAATTAGGTGGAGGGCAAGTTGAGCCTCCTTGAAGGACGTCAGCAGCAGGCATCAATTGTCCTTTTCGAATTGCACCGCAACAGAAAGCCGCTGTCAGACGCGACGTCCTGGGCAAGTGGAGCGAAAAATTGGCTGACGATTACACTACTTCGTAATGAGAATTTTGAGCGCAACCTGAAAACAAAGGCAAGGCACAACGCTAACAGTAACGGGCCGATGAACAGCTCATCCGGAAACGCTCTATTGAACTGACAAATTTGTGCACGCCCCCACCGTGATTATTCGGAAATGTACCTGGAGAACTCCTTCGTGGCGTGCTGGAGAACTCCACTCCTCATAACGATAGTTACAGCCGTGGTTAAGATGTCGGCTCCGGGATAAAACAAGCAGGGAGGGTATTAACAACTACCGTAAAGTTCCGAGAGAACGCCCTCCCCCGAAACATTGCCCGCCCATCTTTACGGGTGAAATATCCAATTTACTAAAGGACCCCAAAGATCGCCCACCCCCTAGAATTGATGGCTTTAGCGCCGATGAGTGAACAAAATAAATGCGAACCTATTCATGTGTTGATGCGGTCACTTATTTGTCCTTTCCGCACTTGACCTGAAAGTTCTCCCCATCTCACATTTTTACTTGAAATCTCTGCAGTTTTGTTTGGCAGCGTGGCCACTTTTTTGTAGTTTTTACCCCTGACCGGAAAGTTCGCCCATCCCATATTTTGCATTTGAGATCTCTGTACTTAATTCGTGTGGGCGTTCTTTCGAAACTTTACGGTATATGCTGTTTCTCCACTTTCCTTCGCACACTTCCGCTGTACTCTCCAGGTCCCCTTCCCTCGTCATGCTCCCGCTGTACGTTCCTCCTATTTTCCCCCTCGCGCTCTCTTCGCGAGGAGGAAAATTTGTTTAAGGCAATGATTTCGCACTGAAACGCATTTCAGTGCTGGGATTTCACCAGAAAAGCACGCTAATCTGATAGGGAAGATAGCTTGGAGCATGGCTATGAGAGGAAAGGGGAATGACATGTATTGAATGTTCGAATAGTTTCTTCCTGGGCAGAGTTGCCAGGTTTGGCAATTTGCACCCAAACTGGCGATGTTTAGGGGCTCATGGGGACAAATGTTAGCGCAGCCAATTAAGTATCTTAGGGCTTCCTAGAGCATGGGTGATTTCATATATTCCGAAACCATTTGGACACCTCACGTTCCAGAAAAAGTGCCCTGTATGGGCTTTCAGTACATTCTGGAGGTTGAGAAAATACTGAAAGCCAATCAGAACAAGCTTTTAGAAAGATGGTGGTGACCTGCCAACAAGCATAGGACCTCAGGAAAT
Source organism: Haemaphysalis longicornis (assembly GCF_048455015.1). Classification (NCBI taxonomy): domain Eukaryota; kingdom Metazoa; phylum Arthropoda; class Arachnida; order Ixodida; family Ixodidae; genus Haemaphysalis; species Haemaphysalis longicornis. The sequence continues at coordinate 142,631,131 of NW_027526204.1, forward strand.
CAGAACCACTTAAAACATGTTGACTAACACCTTCGGACACGTTACATTTCAGAGAGCCCTGTATGGCCTTTCAGTACATTTTAGAGGGCGGGATGGAACTGAAGGCCAATGAGAACAAGCTTTTAAAGGTGGCGGCGATCTGCCAAAGTCAACAATAGGGCCCCAAGAAATGAACTTACACATAGATTTGAACCTCTACTTAGTAGATAATGCAAAAAACATGTAAAACTTTTCTTAATATCCAGCACCTTATGATGTAGGAACGCATCAAAGCAGTGCCATCTGTTTAAAGTGATACTTTTAGGCAATTTACAGCCACTTGAAAATCCATGCAGTGTGGTTTGAAGCGGGTATGACGGTATATAAGTGGCACGGAAGTAAATTCCAGATTCTCTTGTAGACAACAGCCAACAACCATTGCTTTCCAGCACCATAGCAAATAAACAAAATTTGTGATTCAGTTTACTACTTCTAAAAATGTATGCAATGTTTTCCACAAAGGACACTGAAAAGTTTTCACTGTAGACTTGTAACAATTGAGGCTCGAAGGGACCCCAGGATTTTGTTTGAATTATCCAAATTTCCAACTATCAGAAGTTCTCACACACGACTCAGGGCAACATACCATCTAGTGTTGTGATGCAACATTCACATATATTTAAAAATACAACCTTCGTACACAATACTGAGGTGCTATTCAACTTAAAGCCTGCGGTATTTTTTTCTTTTTTCCTCAGCACAGTTGTGGTTGCTGGAGCACGTGAATTATGCAGGTAATAAGCTTTATTTGTGACTGAAGGATGCAAATGTGCCGCTAGAAGCGGCAGATGCAGCAGTTATTTTCTGACAAGGACAAGAAAAAATTATAAATGAAGCAAATTTATGCAATGGAGCAATTTGAATTAAGTGGCTACATTGAAAACGTAGCGGACCAACCCAAATTTTGAAATGTGCTTGAATCATCAGAGTTTGAATTATCGCGAGCCTGCAGTACTCGCCTTTCATAACCCTTTGCAACACGGCATATACAATTGTACACACGGATTTTAAGAGCATTTTGGGAGTTACAATCGTCGTCATCCCCACTTGAACCTCTCAGCCAGCATTCGCATTTCCCGCTCTACGGCGGGAATTGTGAATGCTGGCTGAGCGGTTCAAGTGGGATTCAAGAACACCTACTGATGGCGCCGAATGCTGGGCGCTTCAAGTAGGTGTTCTTGGTTTTACGTTTTCTATCTAGGTAAAACGTTTATTAAAGCAAGTGTTTTCTATTGTAGCAATGGCTAGGAAACAGTGGTCACATTTACGATAGTCACTAATTTATTAACTGTTTATGAGGTCGAGTTGTTTATGGTTTCTAAGTGAAATTTTGGTTATCAAAAACATACACATGCAGTTTGAAACTTTTCTGATGGCTACATCCTAATGCATGTCGCAAAGGGATAACAATCTAAATGGTTACAATTTCGAACAAAAAAGCTTGTATAGCACAGCATGCTGTCAGTAAACAAACACGAACAATGCATGGTTTGTATAAACAACAATACTCTTTATTAAAAACAACGGAAAATACGACAGTAGACGGCAGCATTTGTGTCTTGCCATCTGCCACAAAGTGCCACCTGAAGTTCATCCAAAAAAGATCTTTAAATGCGAGCATGCAACCGCCATCGACACAAGACGTTAACTCTGTGCGCACAAACTAGACAAATTCGTAACGGCGCGAAAAAGTTAGTATGCGTCAGAACAAACTTGAAAGTAGTCATCAACATTATGCCAACGTAGGCCTAGAAATACACACACACACATACAGTTGCGTCAAAGCATTCATTACGTCGTGCTTAGAATTCCCTAAACAGTGCGAACGTTCGCCAGACAAGATTGTGCAAGACAAGTGCAAAGAACAAAATGGTTCGCCATATATAGTGATGCCATCTAAGCTTGTGCGAAGGGTAATAGAAGTGTGGAGACTGAATAGTTTTTTGAGACAAAAAGAAAAGTGCGTTTTATACGCTGAAAGCACTGACACCATTATCCACAACTTATATTTCAATAGAGTTTGGTTGCTAGCAATAGCAGCCGTGATCACTGCTTCTGGTAAAGTTAAAAAACAAAAAGAAGTAACAAGCATTCCTACAGTAACTCACACTACACAAAACTACAAAAATTCGTTGAATGAAATGAGTTTAACACGAGAGCTTAAACCTCGTTTCCTAAACGTTTTTTCATAAACTTGCAGAAGTAAAAATTGAGTAAATTTTTGGTGTTGAGACAAATAAAACGACGTTACTTTAACTTCTATGGTAACAGAGTTTTTCCGTTGCTAACTAAGACAATTAAAACCAACCCGTAGAAGTGTCAAATGGTTCAGACTCTGAAAATGCTTTCAAGTGGAGCCTCAATGAGACATAGCTTCGTTGCTACTTAAGCACTGCCTACACATGAAGCCATTCATCAAAATGAGAGCATCAAATAAAAAAGACCAACCAAGAAGCCACGAGAAAGCCCAACGGCTACAACCTCCTGGTAAAGTTCTAAACACAGGCAGGTAAAGAGAGCTGTGCTGTTATCTACACAACGCAGTGCAAATGATGACTGCACGTAACAAATTGAGCATCCAGCGACGTCGGCGCCAAGGCTTGCAACGAAGACAACACAGTTGCGTCAAACACAACAGACACACTCGCAAATTGCAGCACTATCAGCACTTTGTCACTCAATTCACTCGGCAAAAAACCCACGACAGAAAAAAAAAAAAAAAAAAAAAAAAAAAAAAAACACAGTGCCGAGTATGCATATACAAAGTCCATACAATACACGTGCGTATGAACACTGGTCAACCAGCCAGCTAGTGACAAAGAAACGACGCACTTGTGGTAACCGGCAGACGGTACCACAGGAAAGGTCTTCACTAGACAAGACGTTGACGAGATGTGCCCTGTTGTCAATATTAATGCCTCCGTAGGTTCATTTAAGTAGAGAGCCAAGATGCAAGCCAAATGGTCTGTCATATCGCAGGCAATTGGGGTAGTTTAGCAATTAAACGTACAAGCATGAAGGCTTTTTGTATTACGAAGCACAGGCTTTGTAAACATTCGATGCTGAAACGCCGAACCCGCGCGTGACCTTTCCCCAAAGTTACTTGTTTCGGTAAACTGTAGAAAATTGTGACTGATAATTAAGGACAGAACCAACCTCCAAACGTGCAACAGTGCAACTTCGCAGCGAAAAAATGCACTAGCGGTAGTCTGCACATTTTGCGAGACAGTGTAAATGTGACATCACGATATGTTACACGACAGACACGTCACGTCACCTGCGAGCGTTATATTACGGTCCACCTTGTGCGAGTTGCATATACGTGTGCAGACAAAACAAACTTCGAGAAGACAGAATGACTAGCATCTTATAAATAAAAACACGAAAAAGAAAAAACTGTATATGTGAAGAAGATAGAAATGGTGACCTTCACAAAGATGCAAGACACCCTATTCACCGAAAAAGAAAACCAACATTTCGAACATGTATGACTTGGAGACCGGCTTTCGGCCTCTTGTAACCAGAATGTCTCATCCGAGGAAAAAAAACGAGCGTCTTCTCAATGTATTAGAATAACAGAGGAAGAAGACTGACATCAGTGTACAAAGCTAAAACCCTACTGTGGCCATTCTTCCGTGGCTGAAGAAATAACAGCTTCTTCAAACAGACAGTGTCTTAAGAGCAAGTCACAGCTAGTGTGAATGGAGTCAGTGATAAAGCACACACAGATAGGCAGCATACATACATTTGCATGAGATTAGTATAGCACAATTTGTAGATTTGTGTCAACATACTGGTGATAAGATACACTCCGCACAAGTCACGTACCGTAAATCATTGGCAAGTTGAAGCAGCTATGCGAAGTCACAAAATGCAACTAGACTTCTGCTTGTAAAGACTCCTGACTTCACTGCTTTCATGAATAAGACCATTCATGCAACGAATGCTTTTTTTTTTTTACGTATAAGCCTTTCTGAGTGGCTTCTCTATGAACTCTCTTAAGCACTAATTTATTATGCTATATTTCAATCTCGATAAGCCAAACACTATCTTCTTGAGTCATTCTAACTTTCAAAATGAACGTAACATAAAGCCTTAAGTAGGGTTGGCCGGTTGATCGATTAACCTTCCGATTAACCAATTAATGGCTTAGTCACAACGAATTTGTTTAACCGGTTAATTGGCTGAAATCACGAGAGCGAAATGGAACAAGGGTGTCATTGTTAAATTGTGTTCGAAATTGCATTCGTGTTCAAATAACCCGCTTTACTTCACAACAAAAAAACGATGAAAGTATGTTCAGAGATGAAAGTGATTAAAACCACAAACTGATATCCAAGCAAATGGGAAAATTGCTACTGTAAAAAAAAAAAAAAAAAAAAAAAAAAAAAAAAGAAGGTGAGCGGGCATTTCTCCCACTGGTTTAACATTTTATAAACCAGCTAGGGCGTAAGTAAACCATGGTTAATCGACACCTCTTGCAATTGCGGCGCGCTTCAATGTTCCTGATTCTAGAAATAGTGCGGGTGACGAACTCGCTGGTAAGCATCCCGCCCGCATCAGCGCCATGATGATGATCTGCTCAGCTAATCTGGGATGTCTGTGATGTTCTAGTCTGACTTAGCCGTATCTATTCTTTCTTCTCTATCATTCCACTCCCCCTCTACACCCCTTCCCCTGCACTGAGTTGTATGCAGGTGAGCTCCCTGCCGCGCTCAATAATAACCCAGTGCACTTCTTTTCCTTTTCTTTTCCCTCAAACCACTATAAAATGCTGTGAACAGGCCTAGGAGGATAGTGATAAAATTCACTATTACTTTTATCATTAACGTATTTTGGCCATTTTTCCTCTTAAACAAACACAACTGATTAATTGATCAGTTAACCGATCAAAGCCCACCGATCAATCGGATTAGAATTTTTAACCGACCACCAGCCCTAGCCTTAGCGTCATTTATTCAGTATGACGTGAATGTTTAATACTTTTGACTTTTGAATGCCCCAAGAAGAAAAGTAAAAGCAAGCTTTCTAAACTAGCTTGCAAGCTGAGCCTGACTCAAGAGGACACTGGGTTGCCTAGGTTGTTATGCGCACAGACTGCTTCACACTTCCAATTGCCAGTGATTTACCGTAGTGCCTTTCCTTTACAACACACATCCACTTCAGACAAGCTCCATCCCCGTTCTATTTCACCGAACCTCTTTCGCCTTTGCAGATCCTTCCAAAAATAGCACCTCTGAATACAATTCTAGTCAGTGCGAAACCCTGGTAGCAAGAGCGGCCCTGTCGCAAAAGGACAGACGAGCCACGCCTAGTGTTCAGGCAAAAAGAACAACGCCTTGACGCAAAACAGTGGTTTGGCAGTACATCGCTTTGTGGTAAGCTTTGTCGCTAAAACTCGGTGGAAGACACCTACTTCGTAAAAAGAAAAACTTGCATTCAATTCTCAACACCCTCTTGCGAGAGTTGTCTCTTTTTTTGTGCTTCATTGGAATTGTATACGTAGACCTAGGATCAGGAATTATGCCTATCTTGTATTCCTATGCTTGCAATGCTTAATACTTGGGTTCTTTTGTTGTAGGGTAAAGCTACAACACTGCTCGATACTTCCACAAAACAACATTTATGTAATTCAAGTTGGACCCGATTTCTCGCCAAAAATTTGCATTGAACAAAAATATTTACGGCTATAAAGCAAGACTGTGGCCTGAAAGGGAATTCTCTCTAAAAAGTAAAACACTACTTTCAGCTGCTCCCAGTTCTTTGGTGTAATTACCTGCACATAAACTTATTATGGCGTAAATGAATGCTGCTTTTGAACAGTTAGTCCGTGTCAATGTAAATAAAACCAGAAGTTCTGAAAGATGTTAATAAGGACCCCTATTTCTTCCCAACTAACAACTTTCAAGATGTCCTATTTTCAGCACGCAGGAATTTCAAAGATGACAATAAAACTGGAAATGAAGAACCTTAATACTGCGAAATGATGTTCACCACTATTAACCATCCTGCTCCATGACTGCTTAATGTTATTCCACAATTATTAATCTTCGACCTGTCACACATAAACATGACATTGCTAGAACTAAAACCTTTGATGCTTGTTTTTTTTTCTTCAAATTTTCTGCATAGCACAAAAGCTGAGCTGACACTCTTGTGCCGAAGATAGTCTAAACTGTGTGCAAGCATGTAGCGTTGCCTCTGTTCATGCGAACATTTCACGCACTTTTAGGTTTAATTCTAAGTGATGCAACAAACTGTCACAGCTTGGAAGATTTCCAACGATAAGCAATTTCTATGCAACGCAGTATTTGCTAGCTTTACGACTGAACCAGAGTTTACCATTCTCTCAATGCCCTACTTTCACGCATCCACCAGCGAAGCATTTCTTGATCTCACAAGCACTAACCCTGCTTCACCGGCAAGCTGGTCTCATCACACATGAAAATCTTGATGACAATACTCGCCCTAGCATCACCTTGGTACCTTTCAAAGCTAAAGGCCATCGCCTACTAAGCTACATTTGTTTCAAAGCCACACGGCCTACAAAAGACAGCGGACTCGGAAAGCACAGGGTACAGATTTTTTCGGGGGAGGATTAGAAACTGTGGCAGTCAGAACACACACAGATAGACTTGCCTTGTCAATGAAGATGAAGCACTCACTCAGTTTCTGTTCCCTTTACAAAAGACATTCTGTACTTTTTAGAAACCCTAATCAAAGGGCTGAGTACAAAGAAATTATTCCGCTCAATACTATACGCCATTTTCCCCCTTTCTGCAAAAGGAAAAATGTCTGCGTATTTCAGGGGTTAGCTGTATCTGGTCGCATGCCACAAAACGAATGTCTATATAGCATTGCAATTCTTATAGTAGGAATGGCTGTCGTGTTGTCGTAAATTCTTTCATTTTAGCTTTTCTTTTGTGCGCAAGCCACAAAAGAGCCATCAAGATTACAAAAAAAGTTCAACAATTACGCTTCGCATGACACAGTCATACACAAGGCTGTCAAAGAGCAAAATGACACTGTCACTGCAGTCAAACAATGCGCAGTCAAAGCCCACGATCGGTTAAAAGAGAAAGCGATCACACAAGCCATAACACACTTCACGGTGCAAGATGACGGTTCACATGACGTCACAAAAACTTGCAGGTCAGCCGTGCAAACGTACATCAGTGCAAGTGCGAGCAACAAAAAGAGGATCTCGGGATGCAAAAGCAGGATCGTTGACATGCGAAACCCGTAACAGCCTGTCCCACCCACCTTCCGCCAAAATACGGGCGAATCAAATGCCAGCAGTTGTTTGGCGACGATGATGACCAAGCAACAGGCATGTGTACCGCATGCGATGAGATTTGCCGGAAGCGTCACCAAGGGGCGCAAGAAAAACCACAGCACTTCCGCTAATGCCGACAAGAGACCGCGAGTGCAAAGTCACCAAGCGACCCAGAATTAGACGGTCTCTCGTCGGGACAAACATACGTCGGAAGTTCAACGACCGAGATTCGGGTGCGAGGTGTCAGGAGGAGATGTGACCAGTGGCTCAAATAGAGGAAAAGGGGTGGTCCAATGCATTTTTGCACATGTGCGCTCGTCTCGTAATGTGGGGAGAAAAAAAAATCACAGGTGCCACAAACCGGAGAAGGTAGCATTGCAGAGTGCAGTCGGTAAACGAAAGTCGTTGCCCGAAAGTCGTCGTCGTCGACGCCAATGACAGTTTGACCGCAGCGTGGGCCGGTCGACCGCCGGTCGGGAATGACTACCGTAGCGCAGCTCAGGTCAGGCTAGCAAACCTTTGATGTGCCGAGGTGTTGTCTCGTCGTTGAGGTGACGCGTTGTGTACCTGCGCAAGGGAACAAGAGAATCATGCAGTTGATTACCAACTACATCTCATTTTCTACATTATCTCAACTTGTTTCAGATATATTTTAAGTCAGATTCAACAAATTTCTGGCTGCTATATACAGTAAAAGCTCGTTACAAGAGACACTCAAGGGACCCAAGAAACATGTCTCTTGTAACCAAGGTCTCTTTTATGCGATGTTACTAACATGGTAAACATAGGAAAACCAATCAAATCACTTCCATTCAAGTGTCTCTTATAGCCAGGTGTCTCTTGTAACGAGGTTTTACTGTATGATGTTACTGGTGCGGACAACCACAAAAATGGGAATGGGCCATCAAAATTTGTCATAGTAACAGACATTCCAAAATTACTGGCCTTGCTATCTGGCTGTAAATACTACGAAGCTATATTTTTCTCTTGAAAACTAATGGTAAACATCAGTCTTTTTTTTTTAGAGAATATTCATATGTTCAAAGACGTGCTGTACGATTCCAAGGCAGTTCGACCGCAGCCAATGAAAGGTGAATACCGTATTGTAAGTCTTGCAGTACATGATATTTTTCTGGCATGTGAAGTGTCAAGTTAAACATTTGAGGGAGAGCTCTCTGTACTCTCGGGTAACATTGAAGTTTGCTTCCTGAAACCACTCGTGCTTTCTCCCCTGGATCATGTAAAGCTTAACTACAGAATTTTTCGTGTTTAACATTGAAACGTAACCTCTATGAGTGAATCACTCTTATCGGCCTTTTTTAATCGTTTCAGCCACCTTCGATACTCATTTACAAACAAGCTCCTTTGGTTAAAATCCACTGTGTGCTTCCTACAGCAATTTCCCCTATCAGTCACTATACACCATTTCCTGGAGCTCCTCCACAGTAATGCCATTCAATGCGGTCACAGATAATGTCGTAAAGCAATACAAAAAACTGTATATCATTGAGTGATTAGCTCGCTGATTCATGCAGAATGGCAAAATTACAAAATTGTATGTTCTAGCAAATGCAGTTATACTTTTAAAAACCACGTACTAGTTCTATTGCACCAAATTTGTAATGATACACTGGAATTTTCTATTTTAAAAAATGCAAGCACTCCTACAAGCTTCTATGCCCAACGATTATTAGTTTTTTCTGGGGTGCAATGCAACGTTTATACAATCAAAGTCAGTTGCTAAACTGGGAGATGTTTTAACAGGAGAGGAGGCCCAGAAGTATCTCCCACTCAGTCTCACCTACCCAAACTTGGCTGGTGTTGAGTCAGTTGTAGAGAAGGAGATGAAAAAAATTTAAAAGTGAAACATTCTTTGGTCTGTTATTGACCTAAAATAAAGCTCGAATTTTTGGGGTTTAATGCACTGGAGCCATACCTGGGCAATGAGGCGCACTGTAGTGGAGTGCTCCAGATTAATTTTGACCACGTGGGGACCTTTAAAAAGGCCATGCAGACAAAATACAAGTTTGGTTCATCCAGAAGACTGCCTAGTTAGAATCATACTGACACCTCTTCTAACGTAAACTTCGCTCAAATAATCTATATAATTAGGAAAAAAGGGAATGGCCATGCGACCCACTAGCTCATTTCCCACAACAGAACCTATGATGTCATAAGCCCTGCAGTGCGATTGGCTGAGGCCGGCAACAGCAAACGCAAATTAGGCAGAGCTTATAAGCTTGCCGAATGCGCTATTAGCGCCTAAATGTAGAGCACATTCCTTTTATAGCAGTAAGAATTGTGGGGTGAACAATTAACGTTACCAACGAACACGTGAACACCGAAGCATTTAGTGTGTGACTTTGGCGGCTGACACTGCCTTCCACTGCCTAACACACCTGTCGGATGCGCTGGACTTGTCTGACAACACTGACCAACTGACATAAGTGGCACGGCCACTTAAACGACCATGTTTCTCGAGTCGTAGCTTACGTTTGAGAAAACGGTTAGTGTGGACCTTAATACAAGAGAAACGAGAAATCGGGGGTGTTACGAGGTGTGGACAGCTTTGCACCCTCGTTCCCATGGTTGTGGTCTAGAGTGTGAAACGCATGGGGCGTTTTCTGCTCGCGAAAATGCGCCGCGCTGACGCTGCTGCGAATACCACCCCCACATGCTGTGCGCTACGCGATCGGCGGCGGCAACATGGCGGCATCACCAGCCGCGAAGAGGTGCACGTAGCTCTAGCGACCGCTTCTAACCGCTCTTTAAGATATCACTGAAGGCACAAACGAAGGCGTTTGTTCAGGAAAGGAGCTGATAATGTGGTTGAAAACGACACTACAAAGCATCATCCGCGCCGCTAAGGAAAGCGCCAATCAAATATTCGTCACCATGGTAAGCCTAACATCTTCGGCGGCGCCAGCCGGATGTCCTGAGCGCTTTCAAACTGAAGAGCGATGAAGAGCGCGCCTCCCCATTGGGGCAAGACGTCAGGCTCCTCCCACTGCCGCGCTCATCACGCCTCATAGCGATGTAGAACTTGGAAGCTGCCGGGCGTGAAAAAGCCGCCCGCACAACGCCGACGCGCACGAATCGCGTCCAAAAACGTGTCAAGAAGCGTTTTATTTGTCTCTAATAAACAAAATGAGTATTAGCGAATCCCTTGATTCATTGCACGGCGCTAACGTAGCCCAAATCATATCGCATTGTTCAGTACACTTCCGAATGCGCTGGTGGTAGGTTAGTCGCTCAAAAGCACGTGGCCGCTTCCGTCAGCCGCCATGTTGTTTGTTTTGGTATCGCGCAGCAGTGGCCGCTGCCGGTTGCTTCGATGGTGGTCATCTCGCAGCGAATGTGTTGTTCCCACTTAACCCACAGCGCATGGTTATTCCGGGTGCTTATACAAAAGCTTTTATTTTTTAGCAACTACCGCGCATACCGCAAGCGCGCGGGCTCTTGTGGGAGCATCGATTATTGATGGTAAAGCCGCCGTGTGGGTTGATGGAAGAGCTTCTCTTTGTGATATAATTTTCTAGGCGGTGCTCGCATTTTTTTTTTTTTTTTTGAGAGATGCAACTTTTGAGGGTCGACCTACATTCGAGTCGACTTACAATTGTGCAAATACGGTATCTTTAGTTTTAAGGCCCTGCCTCTGGATACATCATTGTTGATGTCACGAAAACACACGGTTTGGTGGGAGAATTAAAACTGTGGCTTAAAATGTTTATTTCACAGTGAATAAAGCATCGTTTGCTGCTGGACAAGCGCTGAGGGCAGTATAAAACACAAAATTTTTCGAATAAAACCAACTTGTATTTTGTCTGCATGGACTCTTTAAATTAAAGTGCACTGGAATCTCGACACACGGGCGTTTTTGCTTTTCGCTTTCATCTAAAAAGCGGCCACCGCAGCCAGGATCGAACCCACGCCCTTGGGCTCTGCAGCACAACACCTTAGCAACAGCGCCACAGGAGTGGGTACCGTTAGTGACCATCTCTTCAAACTAATGCTTGTTTGAGATCGTACCCTGCACTCCAAGCAGTTCACCCTTACAATCATAAAATTCTACCTGACAATGGATGTGCAATTAATTTATACCATATTTATTACAGAGGGGAATTGCATTAGTGAAAAGGCAAAGGACGCAAGAAAGAAGTCTTGCCTCCTGTAAATAACATGCGCAGTGTTGCTGCAAGTAGCTTTTAGCGAACAATGGTGCCGCTTGCTCAACGTTTTGTCAAAAGCTTTTTTCTTGTGGGATCTCCATTTGCCTGATTCGCCAACTTTCCTTTATTGAGGCAACGCAGCTGGCGCAGCGAGAAATGTGGCCTAGTAGCTTTTTAAAGCGTTGAGAATAGTGTTTTGACGAAAATACCCCATGCGAGTTGCTGTACCATTTGCTCAAAAATAATAGGTTACATTGTTTCACGAGCCTTCCACATTCAATACAGCTTTTGGAAGTGTGAAATCAGGTATGCTCACCAACATCAATTTATTACAGCAAAGCTGATTAGGGCTATGGATCTGTGGATTTTTTTGTGTCCATTGACCAATCTGCACATGCAAAAGCTCGGTTACTGAATTTGATCCAAAAGCACGAGGCATTCCATAGCCTGAGGCATTTCTGCGCGTCTTTGAAGGGCGAGGAGTTCCAAAGCCTGTGGCATTCATCTGTGCTTGCTAACATTTATTTGGCTCCGCACTTGCGTTAACTCTACAAGTTGCCGTCTCCCATTTTAAATTTCACCCCCCCCCCCCCAGTGCTACAACCTGCCATTTAGCACAGAAGCTGCAGAAAATCTGGTTTGTCTGACAGAGTGGCATTAGTAACTTAAAACCAAAAGTAAAAATAGTCTTTCCCAAATAGTCTTTCCCTACATAGGTGTCAGTCTCACTAACACAAGCAATCTTGGGCGTAGAGGTTTTTTTGGTTGCTAATGACCAACGGGTAAGAATCTAACAAAATTTTGCTTGCCTTCCATTACAAAAAAAAAAAAAAAAAAAAGAGAGAGAGAAAGAGACAAAGTTGATACCAATAATGTTGCTCTGCAGCTTGTCTTTCTCTACAAACATGTACAGTAGACTTATTGCAACTTGTGGCGAGAATGCATGGGCCATCGTCCCTATACAAAGTCAGTGCCAATAATGATTGATTTTTGAGGTTTAATGCACCAAAGCTACACCTAACTTATGAGGTTCACCGTAGTGTAGGGCTCCAGATTTATTTTGACCACCTGGGGATCTTTAGGGTGCGCCGAAATCTTGAACACATAGGTGCTTTCACTTTTCGCTTCCATCAGAAAAGCCACCATCGCGGCCAAGATCGAACCCACGTCCTTGGGCTTAGCAGCAAAACACCATAGCCACTGAGTCAAAGTGGCGGGTGCCAATAAAGATGAATCAAAATCTTACCTTAGTGCATTGAGGAGCCCTTCGACGACATTTGGAGGCTGCTCCTTGAGGACCCTTATGGACCGCTTGACCTGTTTTGATGAACAGAAAAGGGGGCAAATTCTGAGTGCTGAATATTAGAACCTGTTTTTAAAGGAACAGAGCATCCAGACTAAATTTCTGTGCAACAGCTTCATTTACCAAAAAAGATGAAACTTTAGCTCAGGAAGATTTTTTCATCAGACTAATGCATTTTCACTAACCTAAACAGTGCTGTAGTAATGTCGTTAGCACAGTGTTATAATAGTACACGTGTAAATGTATGCCAGTACAGGGTGTAGGAAAAACTGCACAATGTTTCACAGAAGAAGCAAAACTACTGCATTGGAAATTAAAGGTAAAGAGCAAAATGTCAGTCACAAACATTTACAAGCTCACAGCTACATTCCAAACAGCTTGCAATCAGTGCGCTCACATAAGTCAAATGTACACCAATCCTAGCAGGCACGACAAACAAAATGCATACAGCTCAATTAAGCTTGTTTATTTTGTTAAGCTCATTAATGAGATTTGTGCTGCCTCTTTGCCCTCCCCTCGATCCATAGATTTGCCTGCCGCTGAGAGCATGGTCAGGAGTGTGATATCTGAATTACCAATGTGTTCCCATTCAAATTCGAATTACCAAGGCCTTTGGCATACCGCCATCATTACAGTGTTTAACAAAACCACAAGTCCGTTCAAATAAACGGAAGTACGAACAAGAACGGGTGAGACTGCGCACATTTTCTGCCGCTCAAACTTTGCACTTTCTCCATCTTAAGCAAACTACCTACAAAACAACAATCTTTCTTTGGTTTTTACCCCTTCGATTCTTTGCGAAGGGGTGAGATATCGTGCACACCATAAAATTAATGCCTGTTGACAGGATTTCTTGGATGTGTAAGGGAATGAAGGAAAAAGAAACAGAAATTGAAGCCTGACTCACGTCAATGTGCGATGTCTTGGTGAAGGCCCCCTGGGGGTGAACATGGTCGTACAAGATGATCACACCAACCATCACCCGCAACACAAATAGGATGGTCTCCTCGTTCTTAAATCTCGAACAGATCTCCCTGCACGCCGGAAACGAGACGATCTTGACAAGCACAATCACCTTTTTTTAACGAGTTGCTTTAGCTAAAAAAACTCCGCAATACTCAGCTCTTCTGAGAGAAGAGCTGAGTTACAGGGCCATGAAGACAAAATAGAACTTTGTTTATTTCGCAAGGACTACCCTTTGGTAAACTCAACTCCATTGCAGCCCCAGAGGACTGTCTTTGAACCCCAAAAAGAACATAAAACTCAAATTTTCTGCAACATGGCGTCAGCAGCAACGCAATAAAGGAGCACTAAAAACAGAGTTATGGATGCTAACTTCAAGCTAGCATTCAAGCATCATAGACAAAACTCAACTGGAGGTATCCCTACAATCAAACACAGTCATGTTTTTTTGTGGTGGCTTTGACTGGTGGATGCCAATCGCACAAATAAGATTCTGTAACATCATAGAGAAACCGCCGAAAAGTGGCTGGTGACTTGACACTGCTTCATCTGTTTTCCGAATTATCCTGATTAATCATTTAAAGTTAGCGATAAAACTGGTATCATCGCTGTCGGGACAAAGCAGTATTCATAATGAACAAAACTTGTACAGTAGCCGACCATTTTTTCGGACTCAAAAAATTCGGATTTGCTGGATATTCCGGACTTTCCCGAGGAACCGCCAGTTGTCCCATAGAAATAATGTATACAAACAATGGATATTTCAGACAAAGCAAAGCCAAATGTTCTATTTCCCGGACAAAATTTTTCGCGACAGACACCACACGGTGCAACACCAGGATGACGCCATTTTGAATCCTAAGCCACCTGGCTATACTCGGGGACAACTTTCTGTGGCAATGGAGCGAAAGCTACGGAGGGAGGCGGAGGGGGAAGCTAACTGCTCTGTGTTACTGCGCGAAGTAGTTCCCAATAAACTGGTTTCGGTTTCAGTTTCGGCATGACCGATACGCATTTGATACAGTTCATTTCTTCGCATAAGCTCCATAGTTGAGTGCACTGAATCACGATCACCAAGCATGCAGGCATATTGGCGTCTCCTTCCACACGCTTCATTTGTTTGTAAACATAGGCCAATGTTTTGACTGGACACTGTGGGCTTACTGGGTCTGGCTACGGGACAACAAACGACCCCGGCTAGCCTCGTTAGAGACGTTGAGCGACGATGTCAGCTCGACGCCCGGAAATGACCCATCCAAAATGCCCCAGAGAGGTACGCGGCGTCCACAAGGGAGACGCCGCGACGGGTTCGACTCACCGACACAGGCGACGACAGGCTCCAAAGGGCCAGGACGAACCATGGGGTTTATTGGCCGAGTCGTACAGTGCATAATAACGCCAAGACCGGGTTAAGAACTACACTGTACCGACGCGCGTCCGGTCAGGGCCAAACAGCGCCCGACCGGCCGGCGCGGCGGGGAGGAGACGAGCCAGCCGGGGGCATGGAGCGCCCCGGTATCCGACTCCCTTCTCCTGGACGTGGGCGGCGAGGGTGCGATACGAGCCGCGACCCCTCGCGCTCCCTATACCCTATCCTCCATCTCCTCTCTGAGTCCCTGGAGCCAGAGAGGCATCCAGAGAGCTCGCGAGAGAGACCGACCGAGACCCGAGAGCAGAGAGAGCCCGCGAAACGGGCGCGTCCGGTTTTAAGGCGCGAAGGAGAGGAGGCAGGTTCCCGGGCGAGGAGGAGCGGAAGCGGCGGCGGGACAGTCAGTGCCCGCCGGCGCGTCGGCCCGCGAGGTTGACGTCACGTGCGCGGGAAAGCGCGCTCGTTCGAACATCGCGCTCGCGGGAGGAGGAAAGGGGATCCAGCGGATCCCCACATCCCCCCCCTCCTCAAGACCCGAGCCCGGTCTGAAGGACCGGCTCGACGACTGCAGGCACAGCACATACCCTACGGGCTTACAACGGGTCCCCAGCCCAAGAAGTCCGCGAATGTCCGCACGTTCGAGTCCACGCCGACACACACACGCCCACACTTCGAAGACACGCCGTTCCAAAGTTCGACACGACGCCAGAGTGGTCGGCACGAGCAGGGGCCGTCTAGATGACTCGCCGGGACACCAGGGAGCCAGGCCCAAGACCGCCAGACCGCGGGGCAGGTTCACGCCGGACGCTCGAGCAACAGGCTCGGCTCAAGGGTTGAAGCTGCCAGGCGTAGCTCGACCAGCTGCAGCAGGAGAGGGCCACCGGAGGTGGAAGGTAGCCGCAGCTGCAGGGTGCCGTACCGGCTGAAGGTCCCGAAGAAGCACCCAGGGCGCGCTCGTCGAAGGCGCCAAGGAGGGGAGCCGCGGCGAGCGACGCCGCACGAGGCATCGTGAGGGAGTGCCCCGAGAAAGCGCCGGAGCGCCCGAGTTGCTTGGGTGTGCCATGGCCCTGGCGAGTGGCGACGTTGAAGCCGCTGGTCGATGCAGGATGGCGTGTGGCAAGGGCCGTGTGTGGTGCGGCAACCGCACCGCTGAAGAAAACCGGGCTGGGGACCGAGCCAAGGTACAGTGCTGCAAAAGGGAGACGAAAGGCGAAACCCAAAACTACCTGCCGGGAACAGCGATAGGGGCGTGCAAAGGCTCGGGCCGAAAAAGCGGCCGTAACGCCGGTGCCGCGAGAAACTGGGGAGAGCTAACGGCTGCGTGGTGCGTAACAGCGGTCGCACGGAAGGTAGCCGGCATTCCCCGTTTCGCTTCGTCGGCGGCCATCCTCCCCCCCTTCCAAAGCGTCGCTATCGGCGACGAAGGCATGGAGGGAAGAATACTGGAACGAAGGGCGTGAGGCCCGCGCCGTTCCCTAGGCCGCCGATTGAGTGGCGTGCCCTTCTCCCGCGGTGTCTCTCCGACATCCGCCATGAGAGAGGGTCTACCTGCCGTGTCACGTGGGCTTATTGGGCCAGTTGGTGGGCCGTCGCCTGACGTGACGCGCTTCCGCCCGCCACTGAGGAGAAGGGGCAAACTCGCTGCCCAGCCGGGCGTCGCGAAGCAACGTCTCCGTGGCTGCGGCGTTGGCGCTCGCTGGCGCTCGGTAGGGTTGGACATGGGGCGGAAACGTCGCCCCGCGCCAACGCTCCGCTCCGACGTGAGGACGCATGATCAGGCCCGCGGAAAAAGCCAAACGGGTGAATATCGCGGTCCTTTGTCCTCATCGCGCATGCCTAGCGCTTCCGCAGGGCGAAAATGTCGCACGTCAGCGAAGCAAACAGCGGCAGCCCGAAAGGAACCGACGACTACGGCCACCGGGATGGAGTTCCCAAGTGTACGCCGCATTTTGCCGTGGTTGCGCCTCTCGATTGGGTGCATGAAGTGGGATAACTTGCGTGATCCGGACTTCGCGCTGTGGCATGCGCGGCACGAGCGAGAAGAGAAAAGCCTCATCGCTGTGAGCGCGGCCGGACTATTTCGCAGAGTGACTCAACTTCGCAAAAGTCTTACGGTCGCTCGCTTATCCGGCCTGTCGCGAGTCGGGGAAGCCCAACGCGGCCTCCCTAGACTGCGGCAAATCGTCACCCTAGATGCGCCTCGCGGGGCATTATCGGGTGAGATTTTATCGGCAGAACTCCCATCCGCTCCTTGCAAGCACGGGTCCGAGGCAAAAAATAAAAAACGCGCTTGCAGCAGCCTGGCTGCATAGCGCACGGGACCTACCGCAACACCAGCGGTCATCAGCCTCCGGCGACAGCGTCGCCCGCTCCATCTCGGAGCGCGACTCACACAGAGCCAAACGACGTACTATTTACATATTTACAAACGGACCTTACTGCTGCGTTCGGAGGAGGTTTGTTCTGCCAAAGGCGATGCCGGCGGACAACATGTGGTCCCCGGGTGCGCCTCTCGTCTGGGGATTGCCAAATTCGTGGCTGTGTTCCCTTCGACGATCGCACCGACGAACACATTCGAGCACGTGGTCGTATGTTCCGTCAAGTGCGGCGCGCGTCAGGAACTCCGGGTTAGCGACGGGGGCTAATATCCGCCGCCACGTTCGCGTTTCCCTTCCTTTAGCGCAACGGCAAGAGCGAGGATAGTGGAGATCAACTCGCTACATGCTTGGCCAGGTCGTGGAGCGGCACAACTTCGTAAAGTCTTGCGGCCACTCGCCCAGCCGCCCGCGAGTCACGGAAGTATCGTACACCTTCCTCAAACTGCGGGTGCTCACCACCGTGAAACTCTCAGGGGAATTTCCTTCGGTGGGATAAACTTCAGCGAGAGACATTGAACATGTAGCAGATACGAATCCGAGAAATAAAAAAAAACGCGCCTGCAGCAGTATACGAGCTGCAAAGCGCTCGAGGCTGACCACAATACAAGCGGTTAGTAGCCTCCGGCGACCGCGTCGCCCGCTCACACAGAGCACGACTCACACAGAGCCAGTTAAAATCATATTTACAACACGGATCGTTCTGATCACCGGGCACCTGCTCGTCTCTGCTGGATGCAATACCGGCTGACAATGGGTCTGCTCGGTATGCGATATCGCCCGGGAATTGCAACGTTTGCACGCTTAATGCATTCCCTTCGGGGCTCGCACCAACTGGCCGACGTTCAGCACGTGGCTACGGGGCCAGTCGGGTGCTAGGCGCGTTAGGAACGTTCAAGCGGCCACGGGGGCTCACGTAATGTGTCCGCCACCACGTGGTGCTACCGCTCCCATTGCGCAGGGTGACGTTTTCACGGGCGCAGCTTGTATGGCCAGCACGCGTGGTTCGCGTATCCGCTTAAGCCAGCTGAATGCCACGTGGTCCGTCTCCACTACGAACGAACTTTTGTCGACGGAACGGTCAAACTCGTTCAGAACGTGTGGCCCGATCTCTAAGTAGTCCGTAGCACTACGCGGCGAGCGGGCCGCCGTGCTTTGGAAACACGAGATCGTAAAGCGAGCTATGCCTGGGAAACAGTGCTCCCCAGTGGGCCTAGCTGTGGACTCAGCGCAGTGCATCTCACGCGCGCCGGGCAAGATCGACAACAAAGCGTCGTACAATGCCTGCGCGGGGATGTGCTATGCGGTCCCGGCCGTGTCGTGGAGGCAAAATGCGCTCTTTTGCGACAGGGCCTTGGCGTCCGCGCGTGCGATGATGCACTCGGTAGGACGAATGCGCGTTATCGTCGTCGGAGCAGGATGCTCCCCGACGAGGCGCAAGGGGCTCCTTGGCGAAACGCAAACTTGGCCACAAAAGCCGTTTGTCGTCTGCACGTGGAGATACATTGGCCGCAGGCTAACGTCGTCCGAGCAAAAGGTGTTCTCGTTTCCGACGTAGCGAGCGTATGGCTCTGCTCCAGGTTCATATCGTACGTCAAGTTCGCAGGCTCGGGATCGCCACTACGTTGAGTCGTACAGAACACAGGAGATGCTGGCGCGGGTCGGGCGATAACTGCCTCGATCCGCGGACAGCGGTGAGCGGCGGGAGCACGTTACGCCGAAGCGTCGTGCTCGGAAGCCGAACCGCTCACCTCACAGTAAATCGCACAGGGACTAAGGCCAGGGGCCTGCTCCGTCGCGCAGTGTCGATACCGTGTTGGGCGCCAATGTGGGCTTACTGGGTCTGGCTACGGGACAACAAACGACCCCGGCTAGCCTCGTTAGAGACGTTGAGCGACGATGTCAGCTCGACGCCCGGAAATGACCCATCCAAAATGCCCCAGAGAGGTACGCGGCGTCCACAAGGGAGACGCCGCGACGGGTTCGACTCACCGACACAGGCGACGACAGGCTCCAAAGGGCCAGGACGAACCATGGGGTTTATTGGCCGAGTCGTACAGTGCATAATAACGCCAAGACCGGGTTAAGAACTACACTGTACCGACGCGCGTCCGGTCAGGGCCAAACAGCGCCCGACCGGCCGGCGCGGCGGGGAGGAGACGAGCCAGCCGGGGGCATGGAGCGCCCCGGTATCCGACTCCCTTCTCCTGGACGTGGGCGGCGAGGGTGCGATACGAGCCGCGACCCCTCGCGCTCCCTATACCCTATCCTCCATCTCCTCTCTGAGTCCCTGGAGCCAGAGAGGCATCCAGAGAGCTCGCGAGAGAGACCGACCGAGACCCGAGAGCCCGCGAAACGGGCGCGTCCGGTTTTAAGGCGCGAAGGAGAGGAGGCAGGTTCCCGGGCGAGGAGGAGCGGAAGCGGCGGCGGGACAGTCAGTGCCCGCCGGCGCGTCGGCCCGCGAGGTTGACGTCACGTGCGCGGGAAAGCGCGCTCGTTCGAACATCGCGCTCGCGGGAGGAGGAAAGGGGATCCAGCGGATCCCCACAACACGGCCCGAGCGTCCGTGAAGTGGAGAACTCAGACCGACTGTGGACTCTGTATCGTTCAGAAAAGAAGTGACTTTTGTAAGCACTGCAGTTTTGACTGAATGCACCGATCTGTAAACTCTTCTACTGGGCAGCAGCACCGGCATGTGCGGCGTACTTACCTAGCGCGGTCGCGGTAAAGAGCAGCATGCACACATGCTTACGCACACGCTCGCTTACGCCGGGAAACTGGCTAACCGAACGGATTGCGAAAACAGCGGAGAGTCCCGGTTGCATCAGTCTTACTTGGGCGTACACTTTGCAAACCACTCGCTTCGTTTGTTTAGACAGCAAAGCTTTACAAACCCTATGCGGAGAATGAAGTGGCGAGATGCCGAAAGCAGTCGACAAGAACGCCGTGTTTTGTTTTGTTTTTTTTCGGGAGGGAACCATTGCGACGCCAGCGGCGACAGCCGCAACCAAAAATATCCGAAAATGTAAAAAAATGCTCTCTGTTTCATATACTCTGGCTAGCAATTTAGTAGCATTATCACTGCAAGTCTAAAACTTCAGAACTAAATATTCTTGAATTGCTGAGGTTACCGCCAGCCAATTATTTTTGTTGAACTGCTTCCAGGTGCGCAGTGAAAAGGCGTGGTCCGGCTCCGTAGCCTTGACTGCATTGCCACAGAAAGTTGTCCCCGAGTATAGCTTCGGATTGGATGGGGATTGGCTTGACTCCTGCTGGGGTAAACCAACTTTGATCCTGGAAACTGTAGTCTGCAGCGGAAGCAATCTTGAAAGCCAATGTTTACGAAGAAAACCTGATGCTTGTGGAGATGGAAGCAGACGTTCTCACATGAAGGAGAAATTTAAGGCCAGGAACCATTTGTGACTTTTAAGTGCAATGTACTTCTTAAGCGACCCTGAACCTGCGTCCACCGGCGATGTCCGCATCACATACCCACGTGGGGGATTGGCCAGGAATCTCCTCGTCTTCCTTGGCAACGGGGGGAGATGGGCGCGCGCTGCCTGGCCGCTGACATGGCACATACCCACGTGGGGGATTGGCCAGGAATCGGGCGTGAGAAGGGCTAATGCACCCGCTTAAAGGAGTACTGACACGAAATTTCAAAGCTGAGATCCGCTCTAGCAATCAAGTACAACGACAACACAAATAGGTGTCTGTGAATAAATGCATCTTTCTTTCTTTGTAGTTGTGTGTGTGTGTGTGATCTCTCTTTCGCGAACATTACCGAACCGCGCAAATTCAACTCGTGCATTCGCATTTTCACATTCTTCCCCTCGGGGAAATGCGGGGAATTTTTTTCAGTCCTATTTCAATGAAATAAAGTTTTTTTTTGCCACTCTCGGGTTTTTCAGACTGCTCTTTTATTCGGACTATTTTTCGTTCTCTTCCGGTCCGAAAAATCGGTCGGCTACTGTAGTTTGTCTTTATGGTCCCTTTAGGAGTGCCCCCTACCTCGTCCATAGCATCACATCCGATATATGCTATGAAACATACGACCGGGCCCTTCAGGTTTTCCACGGTGACCTGGCAAGTCACGCAAAACCTTATACGGCTGAGCACAAGCGACAGATGAATTAAACTTCAGCTCATACAATAGCTTACCTAACCTGCTTATATTCTTCTCAAACATTCGCACGCTATGCGTCTTTTTGAGCAGGACCTTGTTACGCTCCTTCTGGTAGAGTGTCTCTGGAGCTCAGACATCCTGCCCACTGAGGGCACCTAACACTCTGCTGAAACTGGCCAGGCACCTCCAATAACCATGACTGGGTGACGGTAGTGGAGCCTCTAGTTGAGTTTCATTGTATCACTTGAATGCTATTGTGCACCTGACACACACACTAACAGCTATGTTTTTGGTGCTGGCTGCTATTGCACCATACGCCACTGTAGCACGAAACTCGAACGTTGTCGTATCTTATCTTCGTGGCCCCTTTAACGATTGGGAACCTCAGTAAACGTCTTTCAGGCACATTCTTTGCCAGACTGATCAAGTGTGCATTCTATGCGCGACTCAACTCAAATTCGTTCCCATGGCTTGCTTTAGCATTCCTAGCAAGTGTGTTCAGTGGCCTTTTGAGTGCCATATGGTTCTCTGCTTTCAACGTACACACTCATCAGGCTAGGGACTCCTCTTGCCAACGGCAAAACCAAGCACTCCAAAATCTTTGTCAGCAACTAACAGGTTTTCCTACGCCTGGAATGTAGATATTGAAAAATGCAACAAAAAAGAAAATACAACCACCCATGTTTTATAATTGGTAGCCACTTACACGTACTATGCTAAGAACTCATGAATTTTCAAAGGCCTTGAAAACAGAACTTCTCATTAAAAGGCTTTTAAGGACCTCCAGCAAGCATTTTGCTAACGTGATTATTATTAGCAGAGTTATCGTGCATTGAAAAAGTGCTCTTTCTGTGCCTCTAGCATTTGGCATAGGCAGGCTTGATTTTGCACACTTTAGTGAACGAGTTAAGATTAAACGTGTTGATAAATATTGCAGCGGCAACATCTGTTGGGCACACAGTGAAGTTCTGCTCTTGCAGTCACTCCAGCTGCAAGCTCCCAATCTGCTCGTGGCTTTAACGTTGAATTCTTGACCTATTACCAATGTGTTTTCGACTGCGAAACCCAGAGTACCAAAAGAATTCCAATTCCATTATCTAAACCTGGGCCACAACTGGGTTCATAGCCTCATGGCACAGGGCAGCAAAATGCCTTAAAAAAATAGGTAGCCACAACTGGAATGCGAGGCATGCCATAGTGGAAAACTAAATTTACATAGACTGAAACACAGGCATTCTTCTACATCTCAATCAGCAGAATCACAGCCCCCGGGGTAGGCCTGTGCAAAATTACAGCAACATGCCAGCCCCCTACGCTGCTGCCACAGCAACTGCCCCAGTAAGGAAAGCTGCCAATGTGGACAAGGTGTTTGGTTCGTCTGCACCGAGAAGGAAAAAGAGAGGGGAGAGAAGGAGACCCTGCGGTGCAACACTCGCCTGTTGTCGACCATGCGCTGGCAAACCTTGGCCATGGTGCCCAGGGTCTCGGTGGTGTTCTCGATGGGCAGCTCCTTGTTCTCGGAGACAAAGCGCGTGGTGGCGTCGCTCAGCACCTTCAGCATGGGTGTTGCGTGTGCGTAGAACAGCGACATGTGGTTGGCCAGCTCGTTGGGCACCTCCAGGCCGTCCTCCACATTCTCCTAGGTAAACGTGTGTGTGGTTCTCAAATTAGCAAGACTCTTCTACCGAGCAAAAAAACACCAGCACTTGGCTACAACCTACTTGAGAAAGGGTTCCTTTCACAATGAGGTTTAGACCTGCCGTACTACGGTGGAAAAACAGCGACTATATTCAAAACACAAAGGGTTGTGTTAACTCAAAAAAGAACTGCTGTATGCAGTCCCGACCCACCTATTTCTTTTCTGCTGCTGGGTAACATTAATAGCTGCATAGTGTTCCCTAACCCCAAGAGAAAGCTGAAGGTGGTAGGAACGTATTTATTGCAGGTAGACAAAAAGTAGCGTGGGGAGCGGCAGAAACAGCCTATACATCGTACGCCGTTGCCACCTTCTCTGCCCAGCCCAAGATTTTGTCTTGAGTTGCAGGTGTTGATCTGCACATGGCAGCCTCCCACTGCTAAAACAATTATCTGGAGGAATTAGCGAGCTTTGTTGCAAACCGGGGGATCGTGATCGTTTTCACCATTAGTGCAGCACAGATGAAGCAAAATGGAGAGATGAGCTAGTTTGTGAACATCCATGAGTGAAACTTAAGCGCAAACAGACACAGGGACGAGAAAGGGAAACGACACCAGCGCTTACTATCAGTTGGTAGTAAGCGCTGGTGTTGTTTCACTTTCTCTGTTTGCGCTTAAGCTTCACTCATAGTGCACAGATATCCGTTCTCCCTTCCATCTATGTAGGACAGCGTAGCGCACACTTGCCTGGTTTGCCAGCCGTAACCTGCTAACCGTCCTGCGGTAGTAGCTGAAGTCGTTCTGGATCGCCGGGTTCGTCATCTGCAAAAAGAGAACACGGCCAGTGAGCCCCCAAACAGGCCTTCAACAGATCACTCTAAAATAAGCTATTCACTGATACCAAAAGGACGCAGGTTGTTGGTAACCACTCAGTTAATTAGGACGTGAGCTCTGAATTTGCATTTAAACCTACTTAAGATAACACCACCCCCCAACAGAAAGAATTGATATCGAAGGGGCCATCATGTATTTTGGCAGGCACTTGTGCTTACACGTGCGAGTTTGTTTCATTACATGTCGACAAGAGATGAAATAAAAAAGCAGAGCTGATAATGACTAAGCTGGCTTATACCAATCCGAAGTCTAACTGTATGTACATCGAAATGGGTAAGCATTCCATCCAAATGTATTGTCGTCGTTCCTTCAGTGTCTGCGCTCAGCTTTTAGCAACGTACTCCTTGAACTCAAAACCCGAGCTCCTTTCTTACACTGCTTCCACAGCTGATTGACCTCACAATGAAGTTCATACCGCTGAAAACACCCTCAACAAAAGTTGACGAGAAATTTACAACACCAAACATTTGGTCCAATCGACATTAAAATAGAGTGTTTAATCTGCCAATGCTATTGCTGTATCCAAGCTATCATCTGCATCGTAGCGGCATGCTATACATTTAATTTATATACCTCCTGAGAAGCCTTCTTTAACGTGTGTTTCAGTATTGCAGACAAGACAATTTTTGTATTTCATTTCTTTCAGGGTTTAATACCATGCCATGAACTGCTTTTACAAGTCCAGTTGAAAAATTGCGCCCACCTCCCGGGGAGGGGAACCCTGTGTAGATGCGACGCATCGTGGGGTTCACTTGGTGTTTCCGTTGGATTGATTCTGAAATCGCGTGAAACGTGTCGGGAACGCGTATGATTATTATGTTTTATGATTATTATTATGTTTTATTGGCCAATCTTGGTCAATATCTCTAAGTGGTATGCTTGGGGCTTTGCTGTCGCAACGACCTTTACTCCATCATTGTTGCTGTAAGTGGGAGCTTCTTTTCTTTTATTGCAAGTGTTAATCATTGCCCCATCATGCGTTGTCAGTGTTGCCACCGCTGGGCGTCAGATATCCACTAAAAAGCCATAAAAAATCCGCCAGATTCCGCTAGATTCTAAAACATATCCGCTAAATTTTCCGCTAGGGCCTATTTTATTAGAAAAACAGTGCAATTTCGTATGATAAATACCTTTATCATTCTTAGAATCTCCCCAAAACTGCGAGAGCTGAAATAACATATAAAAGAGTCTTCCAAGGAGTCTAACTAGAACACTTGAAGCTTCAGTGCAGCGGTGGTTGTCATTTGTCAACCTCATCACAGATGAGGCTAAAAGTTATAAATGTTCACACTGATGAAAAAAAGAACTCACAGGTCAACAAAAAAACACACCAAGGTCTTCGTCGCCGCTGTCGTCGTCTGATATCATCTCTACAGAAACTTGTTCAGGTACTTGTTCAGGGACCAGAAAGGAGACTTGGTTGCACATACGTTGCAGATGTCCCGATGGCACTAAGAACTGCCGCGGGAAGTTCCTAACCAAAACAACGTTTCTGGTGTCGCTTCAGCCCCGCTCTTACGACGAAGATGGCGTTTTTTGTTTCAGGCTTCATCTTGTTCCGCAGCTTGGATTTTAGTATTTTAAGCTGACTAAACGTCCTCTCTACTTCGGCATTTGAATACGGCAGCACGAGCATCGACATGCCAAATCTGGACAGCTCGGCGAACAGGTTTTCACCGCAGGCGTCCTTACAGGAGTGAACTTCACACCAGAACGACTGCGTGGATGATATTTGCCTCCATTCAGGAGGGTTATTTTGCTCCACTGGTTTTAAATTTTTTCTATTGTTTCAGGGGCCACTGCCATTGCTTCCAGCAGAGGAATCAATGGCTCCTTTACGATGCACAAAGCGTTTTCGATCGATAAGAGTGATGTTTCCTGGAGAACTGTGATCTTGTAGGGAAATCGCTGTCTTATTTGATCTACTAGCGTGGTAATAAACCTTATGCAGCTTTCTCGCATCACAGCTTCATCTGCGAGAGAGAACCCGTCGGTCTTCTGAGCTTTCACGTTGTTAACGTACGTCTCAAACACGTAGCCCAGATATGGCTTGGGGTTCAAGTGGTCCTCAAGTCTGCACGTCAGAACGTCAATCTGCTCTGTCGGAATTACGACTTTTTTAACCAAGCTTGAAAGCAAAGTCATAAGGTCTTTCTTGCAGGGCGATTTTGAATCGGTGCACTGCGTGAGGTATCCGCCAGAAATCCGCTATGTATGAAAATGGCCCGCCAAAAAATCCACTAGCCACTAGACTAATTTTTTCCCCGCCAGAACAAAGTGAAATCCGCCAGATTTAGCGGAAAATCCGCTAAATTGGCATCACTGTGCGTTGTATCAGTAGCATCTTGACGTAGTTTGAATGAGTCAAGGATATAAGGCGCGTTCATAGCATTTGATTCTGTCTCGGTTTTGGGGCGCAGTGGGAAGAGCACCATGTACCTCGCGTTCCGCCCACAGGGTCGTGGGATAGAAACAGGGCGCTGCTAACTTATTTTTTTTTTATAGTGTAGGAAGAGGGGTGTGGACGGACAACAACGCCGTATGGAGGGTCAAGGAGAGTGAATGAGATGCAGTCGCATCTAAAAGAGGGGGCAGACAGTTCCGTTTCCCAAATAAGTACTTTGCACAATGCCGATATAAATGGGATTGTTGCCCACTCAGAAATTATGTCACATCAAATTGTAGTAACCGCGATATACAAAGTCGTCCTGACCATTTAAAAAAAGCACAATTTAAGAAGATTCACGATGCCAGTATGCAACCTGTTTTTCTTTTCCGCATTCCCAGATGTGCAATCATTTCAAACCACAAGGATAACATTTTGATTAGAAGACCAAATTGACTGCTTATTTTGTGCATTTTAAATGTCACTAGCGGCAGGAGTACCAAGGACACGTTAGCAGTTGCAAATTGTGGTGTGTAAGCTACAAGCTCTGGGCTGATCAGGAGGCACTGAACTATTTAATGTGAATACATTATGTGCCCTGTGAAGTGAGAAATCTGGTGCTGTACAATGACACTTAAAAAAAAAAAAACACCACCATTCTTAGAACAAGGTCGGAAATCGAAGCCAGTGACGAAGCCAGTGGTGACATGCAACTACTGTATTTTTGAGCTTATAACCCACCCCAAAAATGCAAAAATTTCAGTGGCAAAGTAGGGGTGTAGATAATACTCGGGGTTTTTCCTTTAGTGCAGCCTCATGGCAATGCACGTTGTGCCGCGAAGCTCCCAAGCAATAACACTGACTAAGCCTTCCAAGGCAGCGATTGTGCAAAACATACAAGGACTAGGAAGAAGGACGAGTACACTCTAACAACTGAATATTATTAGTGAATTGTGACTTTCGCCTTGCAGTCAGTGTATTCTACTTGCTAAATGTGCGCTTTTTCTGTCTCCATAGTATGTGATGTGTTGCTTGAGCAGTAGGTTTGGTGCAGCCTTTCCTGTATCAAATGTGCGGGCAATATGCAAGGATTTTCTTTTTTTTTCCCAGCGGGCTGAAAGTGGGGGTGTGGATTGTATGCAGGGGTAGGTTATACGTGAATATGGTACTCTAGCCCCCACCACATGGAACACGGCTTTTGAAGTCCTTTACATATGAACAGAAGGGTTCCAGAAGGAGAATAAAATAAAAAATGGGCGTGCCTCTATCATGGAGTCATTGTGCCTGTCAGATTGTCTTGTGTTTCTTCAAAAGTGCTTGTGCGTTGGATGTACTGCCAGTTTCTATACTGGCGAAGTGCAGTCAACCGAGCAAATATGCCGATGAAGCCAAAGCACAGGAGGTGAAGAATGCCGCAAAGTTTGTTCAAGCCAATACTGTGCATGTGTGCCACGCTGGACTCATTAAACTACCATTATACAGATTTACAGCTTCTCAGTATGGAGATCAGAATGGTCTGCGTTCAGGTAACCAACCAAGACAAAGGACGGAAATTAAACAGAGACGCAGACACAATGTAGCTTTAAACAAGCGACACCAGCAAAAGCCATAATGCTTTCGCAGTCAAGTCACATAAGTAGACTTCAATGCACCAAGAAATTTTTCTTTTGCTTTTTACAGTTAACCTGATGGAATGACTATTTGACCCAATGTCACTTTCTGAATTTGCGGTCCTGAATTTGAATCATGCTGCTGCTTTAGGAGATGTGATCAGGCAGTGCAAGGCACACTGATCCAGCAGCAACAGTACTTTCCAACCGGTAAATTGGTGCTTGGAATCTAATTTACAAAGAACGCCAATGGACTGGGCAATTTCCCGACACAATACGAGCGGCTAGACTAAATGTCAAAGTGTAAGAAATCAGGTGAAAATTACGTGAATTTCAGGTTATTTTTCTTTGCTATAACCATCTTCACTATAAAGCAGAAAGGAATAAATGCTCATAGCAAGTAAACTGGGATCCAAGCATTTCTTCGCTACATCCGTACCTCCACCATGTGCTCTATATCGAGCTTCAGCATAAATGCAAAACATGAAAATGTTTCAGCAGTTCCAACAGCACTGTGTCAGAAAAAGCTGCTTACATGTGTGTGGCCAGATGAGTCAACCGTTTGGGTTTTGATACACAGAGCAGCGACCACTGTGTTGCTTTATCACCTTGTCGTGACTCATTGCGAGTAAACGTGATAAAGCAGGATTTACAACGGATGTGTATTGCTGCGCTTTCATGGCGACCCCCCTCTTACTAATGCCGATTCAGAAATGTGGATAAAAATAAACTGCAAAAGTTCCTGCCCAGACCAGCAGTGATAGGTAAATGGGGTCATTCTCTTTCACGAGGACAATGCAATCAGCTGTTATGACTCACCACGACATGCATCCCCGTCTGTAGATAAGAATCAGCAAGCGAGTCAAAGGGTATCACAAGATGCTTACAATATCAAGCAAACTTTGAGAGGAAGTGGCGCGCGCATGGACTACTACCTTTCAAGGAACACTGCAGTTAATTGAAAACGTTGCCTAATTACACGATCTGGGTACAGCCCTGATTTCTGGGTGCGGCTCTGAAAAAGGTGATTTCGGAAGTTTTTTAAAATTTTTTTCGGAGCTGGCTTATTATGAATTCAGACGGCAATTAGGAGATCGGCGAAAGATCTGTCCTCAGATGTCAATGACGAAGTGAACAGAAGAAGTGAACGTAATAAAACAGAGAGGTCAAACAGTGATTTCATTTCGTCTCACCCGTCCCTATGAAATAAGTCTGGTTGTATTTCTTTTTTACTCCCATATTTACCAGTTTACTACTTAACTAAATAGCTGCCGCTCCCAAGACCTGGCAACCCGCCCCCTCCTCTGAGAGTACGAACCACTTCATTAAAGGGACACTGAAGTGAATTTGTCAAGCTCCCGTTTTTGCTTGCACTGTGTAGACTGGCTCAAATTAACACACTATTCATCGTTTATCCGGTTGACAAATCGGTAATTATTTTACAAAGCGCGAAAGAAGAAAAACTACTATGCGCTGTTTGCGGCGGCCGCATCAACTAAAGGCTGTGACGTCAGGAGAGGGGGGCACCGTGATTGGATGATGCCCAAGGTTAGCAATCAAAAGTTTCGGTTTCGGTTCTGTAAAACAACATGCTTGACATCTGATGGCGTTGTTGGATGGGCATTCTCGATTTCTCAATTATCGCCGTACCGCGCTTCTGCCATGTTGTCGGCTGTCAAATGTCTAAGATAAACCTCCCAGGGCGGCTTGGAATCGTAGAAATCACTAGACGAGGCCTACGCAGTGGATGAACGCCATGCGCTTTTCCCGCATATTCGGAGCTTGCCTCACTCATGTCTGTTCGTAAAAAGCTAGTTCGCACCAGGCCAAGGGTGTGCTGATTCAGGCCTGGGCCCACTGCCCGCAAGCAGTCGGTGCTTGTGGCAACAGCACGCCAACGAGAACTCGCTAGCGCGTCATTGTCAGTATGCGCGCGTTCTGCGATCTCGCTCGTGGAGCAGTGAACGTT
Organism: Haemaphysalis longicornis; assembly: GCF_048455015.1. Classification (NCBI taxonomy): domain Eukaryota; kingdom Metazoa; phylum Arthropoda; class Arachnida; order Ixodida; family Ixodidae; genus Haemaphysalis; species Haemaphysalis longicornis. The sequence goes on from NW_027526204.1 coordinate 142,661,245, forward strand.
ACGGCCCAAAAATGGTGAACTCCGTTCAGAAAACATCGGCCGCATACGAAAAAATCAACTTACAAAAAAAAAAAAAAAAACATGTACTCTCGGGGATTCGAACTTGCGACTTTCAAAACAAATTCCAGTGCCTCAGACCGCTAGGCCACGAGCCGGCGCTGGCCGGTTCGGATATATAAGGTTTATAATGTATGACCAGTTTACACTTTTATTTATTTTAAGCATTTTAAGTACTTTATGTGACTATTTGTTGTACATCACTCCTGCAGTAAGTGTCCCCCAAACTTCCACAATATCTCACGTCTAGCAATTGCATTTCTTTGACGGAAAAAAGCGTTCGCAGATGTGCGGTCGTGCTGCTGACCGCTGTGCTTGTTTACCCAGCGCAAAAAGTGCTTCCTGCTCCCTAGTTTTGCGCTGTACGGTAAAAGTTTCAGGTGATTTTATTTTCTTAGTACCTATATTGACCTCACTGACTCTTCTCCCGCCTTAAATTGGACTTAGATTTTCCTACTAGCGTAAAGTCAGCGAAGCGTCGCATGTGCACTTGTGCAGCGCTTGTGTGGAGCGACCCGGACTCTGAGTTTGACACAGTGTACAAACTAACAAAGTAAGGAAAGGCACATTCTTTCATTCACAAAGGTGTTGTGGCTTAGTTTCAATTGAGCGAGCGAATAGCGACGACCCGTCGGCGGCCGGCGGACGAAACGCTGGGCCGACTGACTCGATCGGTAGGTCGGCTGGTCGGCAAACCGTGCAGTAGCGCAGCCATTTTCCAGCTCATCTCCTGCTGACGTCACATGAAAACGCCACAGAAAATGGGCGAGCGTAAAGAGAGGAGGACAGCATTTTCGAATTGATTTTTCTACTAAATAAATTCGCGTAAACGCGGCCAGAGTGGTCGAAACAATGCCTACGGACTCCGAACTACAATTTGCGCTAGTAATCCCGCAATGTTTACAAATCACTTCAGTGTCCCTTTAAGGCGAAGAAGAAGGTATGAGCAGCCTTCCTGTGAAGCGTTTTGGAAATTCATGGCAAAGCAATGAAGAGCTTCCTTACTTCGTAAGTGCCTTCAGGCGTGCCCAAGAAAATTATCCCAGGGAAGAACTCGCAAAGAGCTGCTAATGGTGCCAAGAGGATTCACCTGCTCTCCATGTACAGTTGAACTGTTCTTGAAGCCCTGTTGCACATTTTTAATGGCTTTTCCACCAAAACTCAATCGCACCATGCTCGAAAGTCAATTTAAATGAAGTTTTCATAAGAATGAATGCCGCATAAACTTGAGTGTTTCAATACAGTATGAGCCAAATACAAACTTGTCACCCCAATAAAAATTGCCGAAATTCACGGCATAATTTTTATTTACTTGTGGTCATAAACTCCCCCTAGATGACATGTAAAACATGTCATAAAATAGCTTTGACGGCGTTGTATTTAGGTCCGGTAACAAATTTTCATTTGTTTCCCTAATTTGTGTTAGGTGGATCTGGCTCTTTTCGGGAAAGAAAAAAAAAAGCCTCATATATTAAAGAACTCTGGGCGACGGTGTGGAAGAAAGGCCGTAGCCCTCACCTTGAGGTCGTCGAACTTGAGTACAAAGTCCAGGATCTCAGCAAACTGCTTCACCAGGGCCTGCTGCATCTCGAGGTGTTCCCGAGGGGTGCGGGGACCCGAGCACAGCTCCCACAGGATGCGCGGCACCACTTCCTCTGGGGAAGGCAAAGGGGGAGAAAGAACAGAAACAGCAGCTCTTTACAGAATGCTGCAATTTAGTCTTCGATAGGAGGGAAAAAAATTATGTCGGAACAAAACACCTTCCCAATAAAATGTGCATCAAAACACCTTCCCAATAAAATGTGCGATACCAGCCGAAACAAGTATGCTTAACGGGAGCTAACTAAAACTTTGCCCACCACAAAACATGGCAACCAAATCTGCCGTACTTATGACCATGCTTCCCATGATGCAAGCAACAGAGAAGCAATTACAGTTGAACCCCTTTATAAGAGACACGTACCGGGGAGCAGTTTCTGTCTCTTATATGAGATGTCTCTTATAAGCAGGGTACCATGTTTTCACTTACTAATCAGACCCTAGTTCAATGTGGGCACCTTATGACTAAAACAAGCTCAAAAGAATGCTACAGCATGTTTCAAAAGATTCATTCTAATTTATGTTTGGCCCCCAGAATTTATGAAACAGTTCTGAATCTTTGTTTGCTTCATGACTGTATTTACACTGTATATTTTACAACCGATTCTGCAAGCTTTTTTTTCTTTCCCCATTTGTGAAAGATGAATCGTACATGTTGAGTTCACAAGCCTGATGAATAGGCGGAGTGCACAGCTTCTTCCGCTGTGTGCTCAGGCTATTCATTATGCTTGCAGGACTCAACATCTGCGATGCTTTTTGATTGGGCGCTATGCCAGTGGGAGAACCCGCATGTGCGATCGCGCTCCATCCAATGGATGGCAGTGAGCTTCAACCACTTCTGTAAGTTGCATTTCCATTGGCAGGGCTTCTCATCGTCATTTCATAGCTGACTGAACCACTGTGTGTTTGCTGAAGTTATAATAAATAGCGACTGCAGGCGTCTGTCGTCCACCTGTGCTTCCAGGATGGAAGCAACTGCAATTAGTGACTGGTGGCACTGCGTCTGAAGTTAAAATGTCTATTACAAGCGAGATTATTGATTAAAGTTCAAGGATGACTTGTCCCTTATAACCAATCTTCTACATCCGATGTCTGTTATAAAAGAGGTCGATTTAATGGAAAAGATAGGGCAGCCAACCATGTGGGTCAATAGTGTCTCTTATACCCATTTGTCTCTTACATCAGTGTCTCTTATAACGAGGTTCAGCTGTACCAACAACAGAGCAAACAAGAGAAAAAGCTTAGAGTGCCAGGCTTTGAAGCTGTAGAGACTGATATTGATTGTAGGGCTTGACGCGCCGACGCAACGCAGGCGATGAGGCGCACCGTAGTGGATGGCTCCAGATTAATTTTGACCACTTGGGGATCTTTAACGTGCGCCGAAGTCTCGAATTCACGCGCGTTTTTTGCTTCTCGCCTCCATCAGATTCCCGGCCTCCGCGGCGGCCGGGAATCGAACCTGTGACCTCGTGCTCAGCAGCGCAACGCCTTAGCCACTGAGCCACTGCGGCGGGTAAAGCTGTAGAGACAGTCACATTCAAGTGGCTTTAGGATGCAAGACATTCCCCTAGCACCTAAAGGATTCAACCATTTTGATTCAAATGTACGATACAGACGCTGCCCATTTGGGCCTAAGAGTAACGGCGCAGTTGCATCTGAATTGCCTAAGACCAAAGGGCACACTTGTGGTCCTGACTGTATTAACCTTTTACCACATGTATTGTGCTTGTCACAGAATATCTAGCGCGCATGTCACGTTTACAGCAATCTGTAACCTCATTGTTCAGAATGAGGGAAACGCCAACAAACCTTTCATGTCTAGGGTTAATTAATCATTTTTTAGGCATGAAGCGTGGATGAATGATTAGTGAGGCGAACTGAGTCGAAGACGCCAAAACTTTGCTTGCTCCCCCCTTGTTCCCACCACTCACCGAGACTCTGTGAGAAGATGTAGAACTGCTTCAACTTGGAGACCAGGGGCAGCACGGCTTCCCAGGCCTTCATCTGGCGCGCTTCACTTCGGGGGTTCGCTATAGCCTGCAAGACGAACCACCGCAACGGTCACTGGCTCCGAGCATATTAACCCTTTTGGCTCTGGCATCCCATATTGAGGACATGAACCAAAAGACTTCTAGCAATTTGAGAACAAAACAGCTAGTTTTCTAGGAAATAGTTGTGTAAGGATGCCTTTTCCGATAGCTATCACCAGTGTTCGTTTTTCGCTACAGCTGAACGCTACAAAGAGGAAGGCAATTAAGTGAACGCCAAACTGACGTCAGGGTGACCCCGACGATCAAAGTTCTAGTTTGAGGACAATGGCTGTAAAACTAAAAATATTTGCACTACCAGCTTTATTTCTTAATAAGTCAATGGGCTTATTGCTTTCCCAACTTTAGGAAAACGTGCAAAAAATTTTCTGCAGTAAAGATAAATTTTAATTCCCTGATGACTTGATTAGATGTAATGCTTGTAAATTGCTAATTACTCGCATCACAAGCTCAAATGTTATTCCGAAGTAAGAATAACACGGTTATAGTTGATTAACCCATCATGTTAAACTCAAGGCCAATTGAACTCGTACCTATGTTTAAGGCACTAGGTGTTGTCTTTCAAGGAAATCTTTCCTTGGACGTGCACGTAGACACGGTTGCCGCTAAGTTATCCCAGATAATAGCACTCATTTATCGTCACCGGTATATACTGCCGCAAAAGATCATGATGCTGATTTATAATACTATATTATTCCTTAGAATTCATTATTGTCATTCAGTTAGAGGGTACACAACTCAAGCAAACCTTCAGAAAATTTTGCTGCTACACAAAAGGTTTTTAGGAATTGTAGAAAACGTGCCAGCCACCTTTCACACTCAAGAACTGTTCATTAAATATGATGTTATGCCAGTGGCAAAGCTATATAAATACCGGATTTGTAGAACCCTCAAACAGAATTTTAATATTGAGTATGTTTTTTTGGCAACCTTGGCCAACTTGCAATTAACTGCCCCTATTTACAGAACTCGACATAACGAACCGTGGCGAGTTAGAACATATAAAACAACATATGGACTACAAATGATTGAAAATAGTCTGCCAAGGTTACTCAATTGGCATTATAACCAGAACATTCACCTTAACACGGTTAGCTTAAAAAAAATACGTGCCATCATAAACTCCTGCTACCATGAGATTTAAGACCATATGCTGTATTCTTCGTTTTTAGTGTTTTTGGGCCGTGTTATGTGGATTTTCTGTAAATTCATTGGTGTATTTCCAGTTATTAGACCTGGTTTGTCTCATTTTTTACGTTTGACTGTGTTACACCATTGGCTGACCTGTACTTTTCGAATGCATTACTGCTGTATTGATTACTTTTCGCACCACTGCATTGGTTGCTGTATTTATTATGTTGACTGTCTCTTTTTTTGCTGAGCTATTTCTGACCTTGCTGCCTGATGCCACCTGTGGAAACGTGAGGCTTTGTCAAGTTGTCCTTGAGACAACTTTTTCCTCGTGCTTCAAGTGTCATATGAACTCTGCATGTAATATGACGGAAATAAACAAACTTTAAAATTTGTGTTTTTAAGCTTGCAGGGTGTAATTAATAAAAAAACACACGAGAAAAATTTTTATGACAAAACAAAAAATCGAGCAAAAAGGGTTAAATTTGCGATTCAGTGCCCCTAAGAAGGTGGAGGAATAAACAATAATAAAGTGTAATAAATAATAATAATAATAATAATAATAATAATAATAATAATAATAATAATAATAATAATAATAATAATAATAATAATAATAATAATAATAATAATAATAATATTTCGATACATTTTGTTGTTTGTTTTGTGACTTCCTCCAGAGGAGAACAGAACTGCGATGCTGAATTCTTTAGTTACTATAGCAGATAAAACCGTGCACGAACAATATTCAGTCTGCTCCACAGCCAGTCTCCCGAAAGGTTCAACCAAAACCACCAAATTTTTCCCTCGTTTTTGGCGAATGCAATAGAGGTAAGTTGGAGACAGCACTGTCAAACTTATGTCACGTAGGGGAGAAAAAAAACAAAACTTCCACTCAGTTCACAAATTTCCCATTCGAGAATTGAGGATACAGCGAGATGAAAACAGGTGACATTACAAGAAACTATTCTGCAAACCGACTGCTCTAGAAGAATTCACTACTGAAGAAACTTAAATGGAGCGAGCCTTGGGTAAACATTGAAGCCTACAATCAGAAACCAGATAAAAATTCACCAAAAGAGGCACTTAAGCTGGAACCCCTCATGACAAATAGTTCACCCTTTCTTGCCTCAGTCACTAAAAGAAACTTGGACAATCAAATACCCATTTCCAGTTCTAACTTGTAGTGCAGAAACATGGTGCTTTACAAAGCACCTTGACAGAACGCATGGACGACAAATTAGGGGATATGAAGCCAGTACCATTCTTCAAAACGCACTTGCACTGGAGACACTGCAGCTCAAATTAAGGGGAAAAAAATTGGGTTTGGCTGGCACATAATGCAAAGGGAGACATAGGATAAGTTGCATAATTCTGCCTACCAAGGGGAGGAATTAGAAGCTAGGCACATCGTAGGCTGATGCTGTTGGACTGTTCAGAAGCAACAGATTTGAAGCCACTGGTGTTGCAGCGACAGCAACAAGCTGACTGTGATTGCGACATAGATGCAATTACACCTTCCCCCATCACCCCACTCACCTCTCTAATCTCACTGCCTGCGCCCTTGTACGTCTGCAGTTCCAAGAGTATGTCCCTAGAGTGTTGCAGCACATCTTGCACTATGTAGTACGTCTCCTCTTCCGACTCTGACGGCTCCGCATCTGGTTGATATGAGAAGGAAGCGAACTGTCACAACACTTCAAAGGTAACCCGATAAACCAGCACAAGGATGATGATGATGATGATGATAATAATAATAATAAAAAAACGAAACACAAGTAACGACCTTAAAACCCCCAGGAGATACAAGTTCACTACAAACGTTTAAATGCTGACGATTGGGGGCATTGAACTATAAATTGCAATCAAAATAACCCCATTATGCCCTAAAACCACTCAAAACCTTCTTCATCGCGATGCATCCAGTGGGTGCTTATCTACCCATTGACAAGACAAGTCACAGTGCAGAGGAGGAAGCTGTGGACTAATTTACATATTCTGAAATCGAAATACCTTGAAGTTCCCACACCCAAACGCAGGCATTTTTGCACTGTTGGTCAGAAAACCTGCTACTAGCTCAACTTTTGGTTCTTACTTTGGGTTCTCAGTTTATTTCACTTTCACGATAGAAGTGACTAGCACAGATGTGACGCGACAGCCCTTGAAAGGCAAGTGGTCCTGGAATCAAGCACTGGACAGTCGCCCAGCGTTCATTTTTAAGCTGCAAAGTTTCTGAGCAAGCCGTTTAACTGCTTTTTTTTTTTTCTAGGCATACAGCTGCATTTCAGGCAGATGTCAAGTTTTCTCTCTGCAGAAATACTGCACCTGTGGCCACAAATTGAACCTGCAAAATTAAACTGAATTGAAATATTGAAAATTGCAATACTGCAGTTGTAGCCGATGTGAACATCGATGTCTTGGGTGAAAGCTGTGATGACTATCAAAACATTAATCTTAATGGGTTCCAAAATCTCATTTCATATCCCACTCGCATCGCTGCAGACACCTGCACATGCTTGGATCATGTCCTATGCAACTGCTATCTTGCGCACCCTCTACTTCTCTCTGTTCCAATCCCAGTTAACTTATTGGATCGAGTGTTGGGGATTCCCCTATCACACATCCATCAAACACACATGTCCACGATTTCCATTGCTGCTGTCTTGGCAGCAATTATACCTTTAGCTCTTTACCACTGACGATGTACTTTATTCCTGATGTATGGTCTGTTGTGTGTGTGTTACTGTTATGTGAACTAGACACAGCTGTCTTACTCATAGTTTCATTTGTCTGTATAGAACCGAGCCTTCATTCTTAGCACTGCAATCTATTCCTCCCCACGCTTTTTGTTGACAACGTACATACTGTATTTCCTTCAAACATGTGACTGTACATAGCCTAACCCCTGATTACCTTTGTGTTCTGTTTTTAGGGCTAAGGGTCCAGACACTCATGCATGTATTAGGTGAAAATGAAATAGAGACAAACTTCAAATCTCTAACAAGGACCATGAAGACAACCAGCAAGTTTTCTTGATTCGAAAAATTGGGCAATTCATACCTCGCTACAATTTCGTTTGGTGGGACGCATTGCCAGCGTCATTTCCTGCCAAACAAAACTTTAAACTACCAGCTCGGTTCCTAACCCCCCTAGTGTACCGAAGTTCCCTTGTGATGTGGTTGGGGGCACAGACTAATGAACAGTCAGTACGATGACCACATGCCAAGGGACACTGTCTGGCAAGAACTGGAATTGGCCCACAGGTGTCCCACCCAGTAAAAACTTGCAGAGTAAAACCTCATACTTTTCTATCTAAGAGTGAGACCGTGGTACCGTGCTCGTTTCAGGCTAGAAAAATCAAGCTTAAGTTCACCGGAATCGGACAACAAAGCCAAACTGAACTCCCAATGTTGCAACGAGAGAATGGGACTACAGTTCTTGACATTTCTTTCGAATTCAGCCACGTATATGCTTTTGCATTGGTCTGCTAGAAGGGCTACACAGACATACCTACTTTTAACAGCATCAGCCAATCCATATGGGCTAGTGGAAAACGTACAATGACCGTCAGGAAATGTGAAGAATGTTCCCATGCCTTGTCTATTTAATCTAATTAGGCGCACTTTCCATGAAATGTTGTAAATCTTATTGCCCTGTGCACTTGTTGGCCAGAAGCAAAATTACATGCTCTCTTCACAGCCCCTTTAATGGAGCAAGCACAGTGTAAGCTGTTTCGATGCAATGAGGTAGCCAAACACAGGCTGGTATACTGAAACAATTTTTGTCTTAGAGAAAAGCAACTGAGTACTACATCGCGGCTGGTAATATGTTGGGACTTCCCGCATGCATCAGAAGGGTAAGCATGATTCGTAGCTGCCATAACAGCGTAAATCACGAGACATAATCAACACTTATGGAGTGCAACTTACTTTCGAAATCGACGAAAACATCGTATTTCGGGGTATCATCCCTTGACAGCAAACGCAGGAGGTTGCCCATTTCACATCTGCAGCAATCCAAATGAAACACATAAGCCTTAGCAAATGTTTTACAGCTTTCCGTACATACATACACACGCTGACACATAGCAGACATGCACTTTGAAGGACAATGACAGGAAACCAGAAAATGCAATGCTCTTGCTGAGACCAACAACTCCCAGAGATCACTGCTTGCATCACATACACCGGGAGATTATCACCGTAGAGAGGGGGCAATTAAATATGCTGGATCGATAAGCCCATGTCCAGAAATCAGAAATGTCTCTGAGATGAAAGACAATTCACGACGAAAATTTACAGAGAACGTCCTTCACCTAACTTTACAAACTGATATTCAAGCCAAAAAAACCTGAAATGCACAAAAAGAATTCTCGAAAACTCTCAAGGTTCAGCGACGGCTAGCCAAAGTTCTTTTACAACAGCATCGCAGATGGTAACCAGCAAGCAGTCATGGAAATTTCTATCAAGACTGCAATACAAGACTACATCCTACAGTGCCGCTATTGAAACAATAGACAAAAAATAAAAGATTTATGCCTCAAACGTAAACCATGACATCACAAAAACAAAAGTTCTGCAAAAAAGAAAAAAAAAGGGGAGGGGGCAGATGTTTCCCTTCCACATAGCCTTCAAAGGCATCAACATTACATTGAGGTCACTGAATGGCACAGTGTGCATGCAAAGAAACGGGACCAACTCAGTGCTCACTCCAAGACTAAACGAAGTGTTAGCAGACATTGTTAACAAAGTTGGTTTCCAACACGACTGAAAATGTGACAGTTACAGAGCAACGTATATCCATTCCTCTCTGGGGAAGCCTGCAACGCAGCGATCACGACGAGAGGGAAGACAGGACGACGTCACGACCCCAAAACGAGGACACCCAGCATGACATCGCACGCTGCAAGAAGACGCAAAGATTGTCGCACCCCCCTGCGCCGTCGGTTCTGCTCTAGCTGCTCAGAAGGTCGCGCATCATTTGACGGAACAAGGGGAAGGAGGCAGCCTTTCCAAGGAGGGGGGTCGCCTCATCTCCCTTGCAAATGAAGCCTTGGCGTGCAGCCAGAGTCAAGGCTGCAAACTTTTGCCGCCCCGCCGGCCGATAGAGGTGTTGACGTCTGAGCGTGCGCTCAAGTGAGGAACAAACAAGACAGAGTGAAAGCAAAGTGATAAACTGTAACGACACGTGGGTGATTAATATACAGGACAAGCAGTTCTTGTAGCTGGCAGGTGAGACACGACGTTTGATTGAAATATTGCACGATCATCGCTGGAGGATAGAGTCACCACTTTGAGTGATGAATGCGACTGACACGATGTGGATAGACGACCTGTGCTACAGGAAAAACCAGTACGCGTTTCTCACCACCCCCATTCTACTAATTTCTCGGCGATGATTCTGTAGAGCCTTTTTGAAACGATGAATAATCCCCACTGCAACAAGTCCCAACCACACACAGCAGCTGGAGAGGCAGGCCAATGGCCAGAACACCCACCTGCACAAAAACATATTCCCGGACGGCGCTTGGACCAGAAGTACTTGCACCCTTCACTTCAAAACGACGTTTCGGCGAGGCCGCACAAAACACGCGTCAGGCGAAACGCACACACACACACGGGACTCGGCTCACAGCAAAAGAGCAGGGGACGACAACCTAGGGGCCACAAGACGACGACTACTACGGCAGGTGATTCAGCACGACCGGACCACCTTACCGCGAGGATTGATCGGCGACTTCTCGGACCACATAGGGCGGCGCCCTACAGGGGGGAAAAACCACCGCGGGCGCCGATTCCGCTGCGCCAGGTCGCGGACTGCGCGACGACAGGCGGAGGGGGGGCGACCGACGGCGGCGCGAGCCTTCGCGTCTCCCAAGATCGCGTCGCGCTCGTACAAAGGGACCGGCCGAAAATTAACAGAGGCATAAAAGGCATATCCCTTCCTGCTATTTGCGCTCCCTCCGCCCGGAAGCCGGTGGCACCGCGCCAGTTTCGGGCCCGATGTCGTTCACCTCAGTAGGCGCGCGCGCGTGAAAACAGCGGTGCGGCGTCGCCGCCGGTGGTCACCGCGGTTCTGCGCGTGCAAGGTCGTGGCGCGATTCCGCGCTGGATAATGCCGGGGCGGTGGTGCCGCTGCGACAGCAAAGAAAATAACCTTCGGCGGGGGGTGGGCGTCACAGCTGGGCGAGACGGCAATCTGGAGCAGGGGCGCTAAGATAGTCGCTACGCCGTGCAAGTTGTCCCATTAGAACTCATTTTCTGGTCAAACAGGACACGTAGCGGAGTGGGCATTGACCCACCCCTTACGAGGTCTCAAAATGCACACGTAAATTTCTGTTCGTGCGCGTCCCAGTCGCGTCTAAACTTGCTCGTATGACGACGTCGGCGTCTCAAAAGCCAGTCACCCTAAACAAAAATATCGCGCTCCTGAGTAACGCGCAGACGTCAGCGTGGAAACTGTTTAGGAACTCGACGCCAAGACCTGGAGGGTCTTCCACAAATAAAGGTGGCCAAAAAAAGAAAAATAAGATCGCGTCCGCTCACGTTGTTGCGTGCCGCTGAGGAAACCACTGAGCAGGCAGATTTGAGCCGAAACGACGACTCAGCCGACGACGACGACGCACTCAAGTGCCAGGAGGTGGTCGTGCTTGTATGGCAATGGGGCGACTACACACTGGTGGTACGGGGGACCCTTAGAACCGCATGGTCGAACGCCGGCGCTGTCGGTCGCGCATGCAACGAGACGACGACGAGCACGCACGGAACGAAAATAGCGACTCACCGCATGTCAGCCCAAGAGTGACCAACCAGGCCAGACGACGTGGAGGTCTCGATGAGACGAAAACAAACCGCACAGCACAATAGGAAGATGCGGGAGGTAGCAACAAAAGCGCCCGCACTGGAGCGACCGCCTTCCTCTTTTTTTTCAGGAGTCGAGCTTTTGGAGTCGCATATCTGGCGGTACAGGAAGGGCCACGAAACTGAAACAGGTCTGACGTAAAACGGGACAAAGCACGCGCCGCCCGCAGAACAAAGCGGTGTGTAAATGAGTGCGAAGTCGCGGCAACTTTGCCCAGCACGCCGTCGCCGCCGACGGTTCTACTTCGACCGGAAACACCTGCTGGCCGGAGGGAGCGAGCAAGACGAAAAAAGCACAAAAAGAGAGAAACACACACTCCACGAGGTGCCCCCCGTCGGCGCCCCTCGAACACCCGGCGCTGTCCGACTAGTTTTTCGCGCGGGGAGGTTTATCGAAGTCTCGCGGCACAGAGACCGAAAGCGCAGCCCAGTTACGTGAGCTGAATACAGACGTAGAAAAAAAAGAAAACGAAAAAGAAACTTGTTTCGGAATGTCGCGCAACGGGGCAAAATGCACACGTGACCCTGACGCGAAGGACGAGATCGCGATCCGTCTGGCCGAGCGAGAAAATATACCAGCGTGCGCGCAAATCCCGGTGATGTGTTCTTTTCCCCTGTCGGTGTGGATCTCTTGAAAACAAAACTAAGACGGCGCGCGCGAGAGAGATAACGAAACCCGTTCGTCGAACGGGAAAAGGTGGCTCCGGTTGTTTCCGAGACGCCTCTTCGGCCTGCTAAATCGGTTCAGACGTAAACGCTGGCAACGCGATGTTTTTCTTGGCCGACTAAGAAGTGCTACACAGACGGTGAAGTGAGGTTCGCTGCTCTCATTTAGTGACGGACGCTGTTTAGCTCAAAATATAGGTCGGCGCATCCTTTTTAATTTTTTTCTTCTGGAGCAGACAATTTCAGGAGCTCTACTTGGCTAGTGGAGCGTTCCGGACATTCACGGCAGCGCTCGATGCCATCCGGTAGCACAAGGAAGTCTACGAAAGAGCACACACACAAAAAAAGTGTCAAATCAGAGCGCACACGGCCGCATCTCCACAGTGGTCGAATGGAGCTGCACGCACTGTTTTCAAGCCAACGGCCCTGAATTGAACGCAGATCTTGTACTCACAATTCGTAGTCGACTCTCCCTATGAGCTGCGAAGGCTTGAGCAATCGTTGCACGACTAGAAGGAAACTGGGCGAACATTATCAACGACCACCCGAGAATCCCCGCCGACACCCACCGACCGCTGCCATTGGGGCGGAAGCAGTGAAGGCGACGTGACGTCAACGCCAGTTTCCGGTTTATAAAACGGTTGCAGGCGCAGCAGCGTATTGTAAACGTTCTTTTTTTGCACACTTTTTGAAGCATAAAAGTGCTTTAAACGGTTTTATTTATTATTATAGCAACATTTATTTGCATTGTGAATGCTCTTTCAAACTTACGTCTCCAACGCTTTGTTTGAGCAGACGATTCTGTATGCCTCGACTTGCGTGACTTGCGTGTGCTCTCGCATCGTTTTCACACCTGCGGCACGCAAGACATTGTTTTTAAAAGTGCCAGAATTTCAGAGAAGTTCATGAATGTCCTCCAAGACATCTAAAAGGTGAGTTTATCTTGTTCGGTTTTTCAAAACATTCATGCTAGCTCCGCGTGGCGTGTTTTTTGTAATCAACGACCGTTCCCAATCGCTCACGATACTCTCTCCGCTGCAGACAGAAGTACGCGATGGTAAATCATTTGTTTTTCACGCAAACTCAGTTTTAAAGCTACTTTATATTATCTTGCCATTTCCTGTTCATCATACATGTGTTGTGGAGCGCATTCTGTGCCGGTTTACGCTAAATTTAATACCTGCAGGCTTTCAATCTAGGTTTCAACTGGCCTGTACCTAATTTTACGTTAGGGTTAAGCTACTAAGCGCGCCTCTGCGTTGCGGGGAAACTGGTTAAATAGAAATTCCTCCTGGTGCAGGCTCTCAGATGGACGACGACATGAACGATAAACCCGAAACCGAAACCTCCTCGGTTCTCGACCGAAGCGCCCTTTTCAAAACGGCGCAAGAGACCGATGCGGTATGCCAAGGCCAACAGCGCGTCGTCGAAAATGCCTCGTCGCTCGCCGCCAAGCGTACAATTGGAGAAAGCAATTGCACTTCGTTGCCCTCTCGTCCGTGTGCGAAGTTCTTCGTTCCGGCTGGGCGTATCACAAAGACGGCAGAGCCATTCTTAACAAACGCTTCTGGGAGCTTCCCGTCTGGCGTGTCGGCGGCTGCGCGCGGCGAGAACGCCGTACCCAGCAGCGCCGTTTCCGACCCCTCAGCTGCGGCCACAGAGCGAATGCCAGATGACTCAGAGTCTCGGCTCTACGCAGGCAGGGATGAGCTTGATCTGTATCATCACGAAGACGCCAGCAATTCAGTCACGGCTGCTACAGAAGCAGGAGGCATCTTAGTCCGCAGTTTTACGAATACGGGCAGGCGGTTCGTTGTCGACGACTGTAACCTTCGGCTGCTAAAAGATCAAGTGGACGGGTCGGATGACGCAAGTGGTACTGGAGTAGTGGTACCAAAATCAAGCCCGGGAATACCTCCCATAGCTCAGGGCAGTACTGTTTCCAGTTCCCTCGACCAAACGAACACAGGGAAACTCTCTTGGACCGACGCTGCTAGAAAACTCTCGCTACGGCTGCCCCTGTCTGCTCTTAGCGAGAATGTGCGAGAGGCCAGCATTACGAAGGCTGTGGTACTGGACCCTGCTTCAAGCCGTTACAAATATCCAGGGAGACTCGTGTTTCAAACACACAGCGGACGTCCACCCACAGATGATCTCGTCACTGAAAGCGTCACTGGCCGGGGCAAAGAAAACGCTGAAGAGGCTGGTGTGGGCTGTCCACTGAAATTTAAACCAGTGACCCTCGGTCTGCGACAAATACTGAATGCCGAAGCAGCTCAGGTAAAAACTGACTCTGAAGTATTGATCACAACTCACGAGAGCGAACTCCATGGCATCTCCACGAGCCCTGTTAATGCCTCTTCACTCGCAGAAAACGCGGCGGGCGTTCGCGAAGTGGGCTGCAGTCCCAGCTTGGAAACAAAGCACGAAGTTGACGACGTGAAACAAACTCAGCGACCTGAAACAGAAGAATCGACCGCTCACACGAAACGCTCAGGCGTACCGGATGAGGGTGGATTGCGAGTTATTTCCAACCTCGCGGCCGTCGACGACCCCGCCATTGATGACGTCACAAGTGACAGTCTGCCAGAGAACGCGGGAATTTGTGAGATCAGTGACCGATGCGTCTTGAAATTCAAGTTTTATGACCAGCAGCGAACCTACGATGGCGGAGAATTGGAGCTCAAAATTGACGAGGAAAGCTCCGTGGTGACTGAAAGCGGCGTAGCGAGGTCCACTTCAGACAGCTCTGTCACCACCGTTTCTACGATGGCAGATATTGAAAATGACAGTGAACCCGTCAAAGCAGGCGTTCAAGAAGTCGAGGAGAACTTTGTTCCTCAGCTTGAGCCAGTCATAAATGAGCTGCGGCAGGCCCGTGGGGCCGGACCGGTGGAACCGGAAACCGACTTTGACGGCTCTGCCTTAACAGCAGACAACGAACCCCTAGTAGCCGACACTTTGGTTACCACGGCTGAAACATCCAAAGGGCATAGTCTTGTCAGTGAAGCTGTCAACTGCGGAGAGCACGGGAGTAACACTGTCACAGTTCAGGCCAGTGAACTTCAAGAAGTTTTGGCCACAAATGAACCCGTCATAAATGATCTGCAGCAGGTCCGTGTGGCCGGACTGGGAGAGCCGAAAACCATCTTTGACGGCTCTACCTTAACAGCAGACAACGATTCCCTAGTAGCCAACACTCTGGTTACCACTGCTCAAACCACCGAATCATCCAAAGGGACTGAAACTGTCAACTGCGGAGAGCACGAGCCTGTCACAGTCCACGCCAGGGAACTTCAAGATGTCCTGGAAACAGGGCATACCGAAGAAACGGAGGACCCCAGAAACTTCGTTCTGAGTCAGGACAATGGAGTTGTTTCCGGTTTTGTGGTCGTGGCCACATCAGAAGTTAAAACTGAAACACGCTGTAGACCACGGGATGCTGTAGACGAAAGTGCTGTTTCGCAGTTGGAACCGGTTGCTGAAGAAGAACTGCGAGAACCCAAGTATGCTGGCTCAGCTGGGATAAAGACAGACCCAGAAGACAACATTACAGGCAGTGAAAGACAAGACTGTTTCAGCACGCCAGTCTTTCCTACCCCTATGCCTGGTGACTCCGCTGGCTGCAGTCCGTTGAGTAAGACAGAATCATGCGGGATGGCCGAAAAGAGAGCAGAAGAATCGGACGAAGATGCCAGTCCAAAGCAACTTCCTCCCGAAGCCCGAATAGGAGACGTAGACAAGGACTGGAGAGATGACGTGGCAAGTGACACTAGTGGGTCGCAATCCTCGAGCGCTCCTCTCATCATTGATTCAGTGGCCGAGGACGTCAGTGAAGAGGAACTTCATCTAACCAAGGATGCCGAAGGAGTAAACCCAAGTGGAGATGCAGGAAGATCTGCTGAAAACGCAGACAACGGATCATCAGGTATTTCGAGCCGTCCAGTCGCATCAGCCTCAGTGGCTGATAGCGTCGAAGCCAGCAGCTCGTCGAGCACAGGAAGCCCTGTCAAAGTCGATGAAAATTGCGCTTTGCTGTTGAAGCAGATGGATAATGATTTGCCACAAGCCGAGGCCCCTGCCCCAATAAAACAAGACATTATCGCTGGATCGCCAATCTTCACGCAAGATGATCAAACGGAAGATGTTTCCAGCAGTCTAATTCCCGCCAGACCAAAGTACGAAGATGCTTCAGGCAGCAGTTGCCTGACCGAAGTCGGCTCTAACAGTCTCTCGAAAACTACGGAGGTCATTCCCTTACCAATGGGGGAGGCTGCCGAAGTACCAGAGCTGCAAATCGCAAGGCCAGACATTTCGTCCACTGAGAATAGCGAGCTGGGAATCGTCTCCAAAGCTCGGGGCCTTCGTTTTCAGACACTTCCAGAAGGCCAGTCACAAACCTTCTGCCAGCGTCGTTCGGAGCCCGAGCGTGTGAACAGAAAGGCCAAACGGCCTCATGATTCGGCAGACACCTACACGGTAATCAAACGAACGCGCAGTGTCGTGACTGAGGAACTTCTAATTGTCGACGGCGTTCCAGCTGGAGCGCGGATGACTGTCAACAATGAAGTTCACTTCGACTTCGGCTTGATGGGTGCCTCTTCCAGCCACGATGCATTCTCAACCGAGCGCGGAAGCTCAGAGCTGCCTCCCAAGGTAGACGTAAGCGAGGAGCTAACTCGTGGCAGCGCCCTCACCGTTACTGACACAGCGGCCCTGGAAGGTACAAGCGGCGCCAATACGCAAGACTCATTGATTCTCTCTAGGCACGAGCACCAGAGCAACGAACCAGCCGTACAAGCCCCACCGTTGCCGGAAGTGTCGATTCAAGCTTCTGACTTTGAACAGCAGGACCAACCACGCGGCCAGCGCGACCAGTCTCCCTGCGTGTTGTTCTGCGATGAACCGTCAGACTCGACTGCAGACACAGAGGAAGATTTACTGGTGCGTTCCCTCGCGAAAGCAAGACGTATAAGTCCATCTTCCAGCTTGGAAGCTCGGGGCAGCGATGACAGCGCCTGGCCTTCTTGCTCACAGCGAGCTCGTGATGATGCCGCCGAGGTTTTCTACGATGACAACGCCGTGTCTGGCTCAGGTCCCATGCAAGTAGCAGCGAGCTCTCGCGGAAGGTCCTCCTCGAGCGAATCACAACGCCCGAACGAGATAGACGACATCTACGACGTACGATCGGGTGCCGAACTTACGCCCGCATACTTGGAGCGACTCGTGCTGGCACCAATGGGCCACGAACTGCGCGCGGATGCACCCGAACTGCTTGTAAATGGGTGGGATAACAGAGCGATCAGTCCGCCGATGAGCTTAGTGCCGCGTGAAAGTAGTGATGAGAGCGAAGATGATGAGTCGTGCACCCTGCACACAACGAGCACTGAAGACATCATGGAGTCGGATTCTTTTGACAGCGAAGAGTCGCAGACATCCTCGCTCTCCGATTCAGATTCCTCGTCAATGGATGATTACATTTTGTCTGTGAACCCCTTCGGCAAGCAAGCTGAAGAGAACAACGGAAGAAGAGCTGGTGTAGAGAGTGAGGAGGTGAATGACGAAGAAGAACTATTCACCTTCACTGACTCCGTCGCAGCTTCTTCTGCGAGAAGCACCGTAACTGCGGCTTCAGCTAAACACCCGAGCCCGCCGACACAGCGCTCAGTTCAGCAAAACAGGGAAAAGGTGACGCAACATTTGGGAACAAGCCCGCGCTCCCAATATAGGACCGGTGATAGAACTCAGGAAAGTGATTCTGAGGGCGGCGCTTCGACAGGAAGCGAGTTGTCGGCCTACTGCCAGCGCGATGTTGCTACACCAGGCACGCTGACTGTACAGAAAAGCCGACTTAACGAAAGCGCGAAAAAACGCGATGACGACGGTAGTCACTCGGCCAGTTGCAACGAGGATCCTGACCTGCCAGGCGCCGAAGCGTCGTCCGCCTCCGATACCGATCATCAGCTATTAGGCACGGCATCGCGGGGACTAGTGGACTACTCCCAATGTACCTCTGAGGAGTGTAATGACGCCGAGGACAGCGATTCAACTGCGCACTGCTCGCACGATGACTCACAACGGTCTCTCCCAGAGAAAACGGAAGACACCAGGGAAGTCTCGTCTAGCACCCAAGTTCACCCGGAATCTTACAAGAAGGTGATGGAGGTTTATTTCAACGAGGAATCGAAGAGTTTCATGGTTCTTCCAACAACTTCCGACTGCGTCGTCCCCGAAGGCGTCAGAGCCAGGGAACTACCGGGAGGCTCAGGATGTCCGGTTGCTCCGGCAACCACGTCCACAACGGATCGCCCAGTGCCGGCCGAGTTGTGCAAGTTTGAGGCCTTGAACGAGCAAGTCGCTTCGGAAAGAAGTGCCGTGAGCGTTCCCTACAAGTCGGAAGAGACCGTGGAGCCCCAAGGCGCTGAATACGAGGGTAAGCATTGAAACGGCACGGTCGTATTATTTTGGCATGGTCGTATCACACGGTTTGCAATTCTCCGTAATTAATTTACATTTTTCTTATTTTCTTAGTTCTTCAAAATTTTGTTCGACAGATTGTCTCTATTTACGCTATTACAACGATTAGAGGTGAAACTTTCGCGAAATCTGCTTTTTTGTGGAAATGCCATTTTGCCATTGTCGTATTTTTTAATATTTGTCTTATTTTTATTAGCTTTATGTCTTAGTATCGTTCTCGAAAATTTTGCAGCGTGAACAAACAGATTAACACGCAAGCGAACAAATAAACAAGAAAACCTAGTGTTCTACACACCCCAGGAACGCTGTGACG
This sequence comes from Haemaphysalis longicornis, assembly GCF_048455015.1. Lineage (NCBI taxonomy): Eukaryota > Metazoa > Arthropoda > Arachnida > Ixodida > Ixodidae > Haemaphysalis > Haemaphysalis longicornis. The sequence goes on from NW_027526204.1 coordinate 142,680,396, forward strand.
GAGGGATGCGTCTAAATGGTAGAGGGGAGGTTAGCCGAGCCATTTCGCTTAGCTTGCTACGCCACACGAGAAAAAAATTCCGCAGAAATTCAGAGAATTATCTACTAATGCGGAGCATTCTTATGCCGCCTTTCTTAAGTGTGAGTTTTTTTCAGCCAAATTTTTTGTTTGTTCTAAATCCTGTCCGACCAATTATCTCCATTTACGTTGTTATACTACGATTACATTTGGAACTTCCCCGAAATCTGCATTATTGGGGAAATGCAGGGCGTTACACAATTCGCCATTTTCCGTAATTACTTCATATTTTTCTTATTTTTTTTTAGTTTTTCAAAATTTCATTCGACCAACTATGCCCATTTACGCTATTATAACGATTATAGGTGGAACTTTCGCGAAATCTTTGTGGAAATGGCATGCGGTATACGTTTTGACTTTTTCTGTAATTTTTTATTATTTTTCTTATTTATTAGTTTTTCGAAATTTCGTCCGGCCAATTATCTCCGTTTACGTTAATTATTACAACGATTAAAATTAAAACTTTTACGAAATCTGCATTGTTGTGGAAATGCAGGTCGTTACACGGTTAGCTATTTTCCGTATTTATTTTATATTTCTCTTATTTTCTTAGTTTTTCAGAATTTCGTTCGACCAATTATTTCCATTTACGCTGTATAACGAGTGCAGGTGGAACATTCGCAAAATCGGCATTATTGTGGAAATACAGGGCCTTGCACGTTTCGCCATTTTCCGTATTTTTTAACATTTTTGTTATTTTCTTGTTTTTCAAAATTTCGTAGGACCAGTTATCTTCGTTTACGCCGTTATAGCGATTACAGGTGGAACTTCCGCGATATCTGCATTTTTGTGGAAATGCAGGGCGTTACACGGTCCTAGCTGTGGTGGTACTCGGAAAAGAATGCTACGCATTAAAATGTTTGTGTATTTAAAAAATGCGAGGTGATGCATACGAATTTTCTAACACATTCACAGAGTTTGCAAATGAAGTTAGTCACAATATTTCATCCAAGCCCGTGCTCTGCAAAAGCACGAACAGAGCTTTGGTAGCCCGTACGGCCTGGCGTGGGTCCGACCAGACCCAAAATTGCCCTTGTCATCGTGCTGGGATGCTTTATTAATTAGTCATTATAGAAAGGCGGCTCGGCGTACTTTAATTCTACATTCATAGGAACTGAGCAAGGGTAACAGGCAACTTCCTATACACTAACTATACATCGTTGGTTAATTAGTCAGCTTGCTAATTAATTATGGTAATTACATTGGTAAAACAACATTGGGACGTTCGATGCTTAAAGAGGCGTGATAACAACGTTGTATTACCTATTCGGTAGCTTTTTGGCTATCTCTAACTAACTAGATGGTTAACTATAGCTACAATATATAGTTTCAACTTAGATAAAAGTTAACAACTCACCAAGTAAGCACTAGGTGGTTGACTGGCAAAGAACTAATTCCTCTTGCTAATTAGCTATCAAACAACTGATCACTCTAATGCTATTTATGGGATGATTGAGTTCGGCACACTGAGTAAACGTTAAGCTGCCAAATTAAACCTTCGTGAATGTTTTGATGCCACGAAATGCGAGTTTTTCACATTTAAAAAACTGCCACTTTTATGTGGTGTGATATTAGGAAACGTTTTGCACTATACTAATGCTTTGTATGTTTTTTCATTTTCTTTGTGTGTGGCCAGTACCGAGGAAGAAGGCACGAAGGATTGGTCTGTCCAAGTCATGCCGGGGACGCGGACTGCACCTTAGCTGGAAAGGGGACGGCAACAACTGATCTGGATCGACTGTTTCCGCCGTTGATTCCACTTTCTTGCGCGTTCGTTCAAGAAGTGTTCAGTACTGTTGTTCCTGTTACAGTTCCGAGGACGTTCCAAGGGAGTACCGGCTTCCCAAGTGCAAAGCAAATGTCAGTTGATGCCGTGCGGTCGTTTTTGTTAATGTTATTGTTTTCGTTCAGTGTACATTTACTTCAGTGTTCCTGTTACGGTTCCAAGAAATTTCCTAGAGGGGAGATAGTCAAGATAAGCCCCGCCAACTTTAGTATGTTCTTTCTCAAGTGGAAAGCACATGTCATCGGAAGTTGAAAGCATACGTAAAGTAACACTGACTTTCCGGTATTTAGTTTAAAATCTTCAGTTCTGTGTTCCAGTTAGACATTCAAGGAAGTTCCTACAGGGGTGATGGGCAGGATTATATCCTCAAGTGTGTGCACTAGTAAAGCGAATTCTTTTCCAAGTAAAGGGCAAATGTCAACTGTTACTAGATAGCCATTCTTGACCGCCTTGCATGGTGTATCTATATCTTGTTCAAGATGTATTCCGTTCTGTGTTTTAATTGAAGTTTTAGTTCCGAGAGAGTTCTGACAGTTGGCGGAGAGGACTTGACTTCTCGCGTAGTTTTTTTTCAACCAAAAAGAAACGATTATCCTCTGGTACGGGGGTTGTCTCATTCATTTACGTTTACCTATTTATTGTTTTTCTTGACGCCACGTTCAGTTATGGGCTGCAATTGTGGTCCGAAGAAAGTGTTCGGTGTTTAGCTATTAATTATTTTCTTTCGTAATATGTTTAGGTCTATGGACTTAATTTGTGGTTTCGAGAAAATTATCAGTGTTCAATTATTTATGTTTTTCTTTCGTAATATGTTTAGTTTTATGGGGTCCACTTATGGCCCCAAGAAATTGTTCAGTGCTCAACTCTTCATTGTTTTACTTCATGTTATGTTCAGTCATGGGGTCTACTTGTGGTCCCAACAAAGTGTTCAATGCTCAACTATTTATTGTTTTCTTTCGTAACATGTTCAGTGTTAGTGCTTCCACCTGTTGTCCTAAGGAAGTGTTCAAATATTTTTTTGTTTTCCTTCAATATTATGTTCAGTCGTGGGCTCCACTTGTGGTGCGAAGAAAGTGTTCAGTGTTCAACTATTTATTGGTTTCTTTCGTAATATGTCATGTTTTATGGGTTGCACTTGTGGTCCCAAGAAAGTATTTAGTGGCAACTATTTATTGTTTTTTTTTTTCGTGATATGATTGGTGTAATGGGTTCCACTTGTGGTCCCGAGAAAGTGTTCAGTGTTCAACTATTTATTGTTTTCTTTCATAATATGTTTAGTTTTATGGGTTATGCTTGCGGTCCCAAGAAAGTGTTCAGTGCTGAACTATTTGTTGTTTTATTTCGTGATATGTTTGGTGTTATGGGTTCCACTTATGGTCCCGAGAAAGTGTTCAGTGTTCAACTATTTATTGTTATTGTATTCCTTCCTAATATGTTTAGTTTTATGGTTCCACTTGTGGTTCCAAGAAAGCGTTCAATGTTCAACTATTTATTCTTTTTCTTGACGCCACGTTCAGTTACGGGCTGCATTTGTGCTGCGAAGAACGTGTTCAGTGTGTAACTATTTATTGTTCTCTTTCGCAATATGTTTAGTTTCATGGGTTCCACTTGTGGTCACAAGAAAATGTTCAATGTTCAACTATTTATGGTTTTCTTTCGCAATATGTTTAGTTTTGCGGGTTCCACTTCTTGTTTCAAGAAAACGTTTTGAGTTCAACTATTTATTGTTTTATTCCATAATACGTTTAGTAATAGAACCCATTTGTGTTCCCAAGAAAGTGCTCAATGTTTACTAATTACTGCTTTCCTTCATGTTAAATGCAGTTTTACGGGCTCCACTTGCGGTCCCAAGGAAGTTACCGGTGTTCACATATTTATTATTTTCCTTCTTGGTATGTTAATTTGTGGGCTCAACTAATGGTCCCAAGAAAGTTTCAAGAAGGAAGGTGGATAGGATCAGCTTCCCAAGTAGTGTAGCGGGGAAGTTAATATTTTCACAATTGAAAGCAACCATTAACTTGTACCGGCTGTTTCATTGCCGTAAATGTTCAACTCTTTATTGTTTCCTTCCAAGGCTTGCTCATCTCGGTGTTCCACTTATAGCTCGAAAGATGCGCCATAACAGGAGGTGTCCGATATCGATCTCGCTATGTAAGAACCGTGGTAACGCGGAATTTACTGTACCTGAAGAAAAAAATGTTAACCACTGCCGTTGGGGCAGGGCATGTGTTTTATTGTTCATCTTTTCAGTGTTCTTGTTCAATAAAATTGTAACTACTTGTAAATAAAGAGTTGTAAATAAACACGGGAGTGTCCTTTTTCCAATTCGTTCATGGCGAGCTAATCACTTTCAGGTGCAACATCATGTTTCCATTCTAGACCCCATCTGGAGTAGCAAGCCCTACCGTTAGTGGGGCTGACCTCTTCAGCTTTCATTAAAGGCTTTCTCTCTCTCTCTCTCTGTTACAACGCGGAAATATTGAAAGTGTATAAGGTGTTGACTTCCTATGAACGTTATATGGCGATGAAAATTACATTTCTATAATAAAAAATAATTACTTTCAGATGTGAGAGAGGTAACCACACTGAGTATAGGTTGACAGAATTGAGTTGCTTTTAGCTCTCTAGTTGTTATCGGGATTGTAGCTGTCGGCCATTGGCCGGTTTTTATGGCGTCGCTCTTATCCTCAAAAAGTAGAGTGGATTGGCTTTCAAGACAGCACTCCAGCTACCCCCGGGATCTTCAATGTTTCCAGCCTTAGACGCAGTCGTCGTTTCACTATTGAGGGGTCTCCATTGTCACTGAGCCGAACTGGGTGAAAAGAGACAGGTCCCAGAGCACGAGTTTCCCCTTAGGACTCTGAACGTGATTGGTTTCTTTTTTTTTACCGACTCTTTGACTGGATCAACCGAACTTCTAAATCAGTTATTTTTCAGCTCGTATGTGTAACAAAAGGAGAAAGCAGGTCCCTTGCTAGCGAAGCCACCAAAACTGAGTCCAATTCCAACAATTAGAAAAAGCACCACCTCCGATACCCGATGCTGGCGCTCCTGACAGTGTTCAGCTTCTTTGTGGTGCAGCGGTGTAGTGCGGTGAAGCGGCGATGCACGCGTCGACTTGTATGTACGGGACTGGATAGCAGAACGGCTACTACGCTTTCGCGCTGCCGGAGGTTATTGAGATTGGAGAGAGGTACGCGGTTAATGTTACACCAGTACCGAGTACATTGTATTTCCAAGCCACGTTTTAATCAGAGGTGCGCGAGTATACTTGGAGTATTTCGTGAATTCTTGCTATATGGTTTGATTTATAATGCAGCTTTACCTTCCTAAGTGCTCGCGTTATTCGAACATTGGAAATTTGCGAAAAATAAGAGAATTAAAGTTAGCTCTGCCGCACGACATGCTCGTTTTTTAAGCATCATGGCATGATGAACGTAATGTGCATGGCTTTTTTTTTTCCGTGGCAAGACGCGGCAAAACCAAATTACTAGACTGAACTTTTCAAGCACTTTCAGTGCATTTTGTCTATGCGCCATCTGCCTGCAAAATACGGACACCGTTTTCCTATTAAGGCATTATACCGGCGCGCACAGGCAAAGTAGAAACAACTTTGCAAGGAATACGCGGCAATTTTCAGCGTTTTTATTCAAAGAAATACTTTGGTACGCGAAAGTTGTTTATTTCCTATTATACTTTCTGTACGCAAGGTCGTACTCAAACTCATCGCTTCTGGAATGGTGTCGGCGCACTTTCTGGCAAGCTGCAAGTACGCCACAGGGTGGCAACTACGCCACAGGGTGAAGCCGGCTTACGGGAGCCAGTTTAGTGAAGACTTTTGTAGCGTAAACTGGTCGAGGTTGAGCAGTTTCGCGTGGGCCGTGAAGGGCCTTTCTGCGCAAGCGCGAGGAGCATTGGATTGGTTTGGGTCGGATCGGATCGGATTGGCTTGGATTGGACTGGATTGGATTGCATTAAATTGGATTGGGTTGGATTGAAATCCAATCCAATTGGAGTACGGGTGTGTATAGAATCGGGTCTGCACATTCACTGGTCTGCGCATTCCAGAGGAGTGACGTCATAGCCGCGGCAGACGCATTGGCGCCGGCGCGTGCCTAGCTGTGCGCCTCCGTTGCGCAGTAGCTAAGCCTGACGCTGCGCAGGAGCCGCTTGATAGCCGTTTCGCGTGGCTCCTGGAGAGCCATGCTGCGCATGCGCGAGGAGCAGTGACTGGACTGGACTGGACTGGACTGGATTGAATTGAATTTGAAATCGTTTTAGCAGCAGTAAGCATAATCAGCTAATCCTAGACAACCAGGAAACCTAAGAATAACCAGCTGAACCTTAGCTCACGCTACGTATACCCTGGCATAGCCGAGCTAAGTCACTGCTAATTTTTTAAAGAGAAGCTTTCTCTTGCCAAATATTAAGCAAATATGCACCAACTTGCCCAACAGTGTGTTCTACTGAAGCTTTCTATGTTTCACTGATGGCGTCCTGTACACAGCAGAACGCACTACAAGAAAGCCAACTTTACACAAGCGCCTCAAGAAAAAAAAAAAAAAAACGCCTCCCGTGATCGCAATTGAATCTGGATTCCTCGCGTTGTGACGCCGACGTCCATCAGATTGGGTCATTCCGACACGGTCGAAGCAGTTTGGATTTTAAAGCTGAGCTTTCTTTGCATCACTGATGGCGACCCCGCAGAAAAGCCAACTTTGACTGACGACGATGATGATCGTGGGTGAAGGGAAAGATGGGTGAAACGCGAAGAATTGTCTGGTCGAAAAGCCAAAGTCCACAATGAAAGTCCCAAGTCCAAATTGTTACGGCCGAAATGCTCTGCAGGAAAGCTAACTCACACAATGGGTTTCCACGATGGCATGTCAAGCGCAGGAGCACTGTCAGCACTTTATTCCGGGCCAATCAACCTGAGTCGGTACGGGCCAAACACCTCAATGGCATCATCATCATTAAAGTGCAAACACAACTGAACTAACCCCTCACGAGACTGAACTTTGATTCGACTCGGTTTGCGGCGGAATAAAGCTTCGCGTTTCAACCATCGTTGTCATTAGACGAAGCGGTTTGATTTCTCCGTTTCTTTTATTGTACAAGCTAGTTGTCAAGCAAGGCTTCATTTACGTACAAAACGATTTAGCGTAACCTTAGTGACATAAAAGCGCCCCTGGATACAAATAAACAAAAATAATGTAACGTGTTAGCGCAAGTTGGTTCTGTCTTAGTACAGTAATGCAAAGGGTGAAGCCGAACTTAAAAAAAATTCTGTTCTAGTTTTACAAATAAGAAAAGAAAAGAGAGAAAGAAAGGAGAAGAATAACCATCATTCCTTACTTTAGGAGGCGAAAATAAAACACGAATTTGTAATGCTTGGCTGAGATGCGGAATCACGTAGCGTAACCAGTGCACAGAAAGTTGTGGAAGAAAAACATGATGACGTGGCGGGTGCCTTACGACAGACAGACAGACAGACAGACAGACAGACAGACAGACAGACAGACAGACAGACAGACAGACAGACAGACAGACAGACAGACAGACAGACAGAAAAAAATTCTCCTGCTTCCCGGGTGCAGTTAGTTTTTGTATCTCTTGTCTTGTAAAGCAAATATGTTCACCATACCGATTTAATTATGTAAAAAAGTAAGCCATCAGAGTGGCGTACGCAGGATTTCATTTCGAAAAGGGTGGACCGCGAAAGAAAGTTAGGAGGACATAAGGCGGAAGAACAAAAATTGACGGAAACAGGAAAAGTTTAAACGAGGAATGAATTAAAAATTAAAATAAAATTAGAGACACCGTGAGGGTTCACTATGCGACCATCTGCTTGTTTCATTCATTTTCGTTTTTTTTCAGTGGCACTGGAAAGAAAATGTATGGATGTCAGTGCGAGCGCAGACACGGAAGCCGCGGAAGGTTAGTGTGTAGTTAGTAAAGAGAGAGAAGGAACTTTATTTGAGCCCAAACTGGTAGAAGGAAGGGGGTGACAGGGAGAAAGATTGTCATCAGTACTCTTCACTCGATGATAGGCGTAGCTATTTTTTTTTGTTCAATTCCCTATCCCTCCAAGTCGAAAATTTTCATCGGACCAGCGTCACCGGCAGGCGAAAGAGAGCAAATAAAGGTACTACGACCTCTCGTGATTTATAAATGACAGCTAACAAGAAGACGTAATAAATAATGACATTTATTGCACTCGTCCAGCATTATCATTGAAATAAATACATATTGACAGTAAACTGAAAAAGCTGTAGATTTTAACATTCAGTACAGGGTATGAAATATTGCAACAGGAATTGGTATAACGAAAAACACGAATTCTGACACTAACGGAAAGCTGAATGACAGTGGTCTGCTGCTTGGCACTGTCTTAGTAACTCTCCGCTGTTTCACTGCCGCCAGCTTTCTCGTTCTAAATAGACCGCTCTGCAACATAGTAAAATCATTGCAGAAAACTGACATTTAGCATAGAGCGAGGAGTCCATTGGATATGAACACAATAAAATACTTAACAGAACTATGAACAGATTTTGCGTAAATAAATGATCGTCAAATGTTATCGCCCATAGATTTAAAGATTATAGTTTCCATTTCTCCGGAACAGAGTCAGCACCCCATACCCTATTTTCCCTTTAAGACCACGCGAAGGAGACCCATGGTTGGGGAGGAGGTGACACATATTTTCAGCTGGGAGCCCAGGAAAGAGCTACAGAAAGGTCATAAGGGGAGCGCGTACAACGCATTCGAAAGTGGTAGACGTATCATTTTAATTTTTTACAGCCGACATATAATCTCGCCGGATACAAGCTTGAACGATTCCCTAACTTCTAAAGGGCTAGAAATGGAAAAAAAAAAAAAAAAAACTCTGTTGTATCATTTTTCCCCCCGCGGGCCGGTCGTTACACGAATTTACTGCTTGGTGCTAATTAGGGCCTTCGTTGCTCACTAAATTCATGGTGAATGACACTGGGCGCAGCTATACCTACCATCATGAATGACACTGGGCGCAGCTATACTTTATTAGTGTCCGTATAGAGTAGACCACCCTTTCTGAAACGTTCCGTACACTCTTAATCTGGTTCCATATAAGTTCCAGTTAAAAAGGGTGATCCATATATTTTATGTGGATCCAAACGAAAGAATAACTGGAACGAAGCATATAGGTGGATCTTATCTGGAACCGTCAGCTTGTTTTCTTTATGTTCGCGGTTTTTATCTGGAACCGAAGAAATGGGGTCATGCGATGTCGGCGGTTCCGGTTACTGTTCCACTTATGTCCCAGTAAACGGTTGGAGAGAGTGCGTTTGTGTATTTTTTGCTCGTGTCTTGTTCCACATAACTCGTGCATGGCAGTGAAGTATGCACTCTTTCATGCATCAACTAGAACAATGACCCGCATATATATTAGGTGCTTCTTGACCCAAGATACACGTGCGCGTGCGTTTAATATACACGCGCACATCGCACATAAAATTTAATGAACTTCACCGACATCTATGAAACTGCCTTGCAGCAGTTAACTTTCATAATACGGCTAAGCTGTAGTTTTAGTGATGTCCTTCGACAGAAAACGAAATCCCACTTTTTAGTCAACGCCGTACAAAGCATTAAAAATGTCGAGAGGAGGATATCTTAGGCAAAAGAAGAAATTGCAGGAACCCATTTCCAGATGTTCTGCGGCACCCAAACCGCTTTCGTGAACATCGTATCTTTCTAATTTGAGGCGTCAAGTACAAAATCACCAGTGACTTCAATTTGAGAAGGACTAAACGTCTTCCCTTTCCCCGTCTGCCGTTCGGGCAAAGCCATAGCTGCTATAGCGCTGAAGAATTCGTGGTGCTTTTGTGAGCACCTTTATAACGAAATACTTGTTCAGGCTATTACATGTTATGCATCTGGTTTACAAAGCTTCGCAGAAACGGCAGTTTTTGTTCAACGCTCAGTCATAATATCGCTGTGGTGTAGTACGCGCTCAATGGTACTCAGTCCACGTTACTTATGTTGTGATGGGGTGCATACATAATGGTAACCGACTGCGTTACATTTTACACCGCACACATCATGCTACGCATGCAGTTATATGCTTAGAAGTTCGTTTTTGTATTTTGTCTCGTCTCAGCTGTTAATTTTCACAAGCAAAAACGAAAGCCTCTTTGCAGAAGGAGAACGACTCAAAACCTGGAGAACTAAATCTACCCCGCGGCATCTGCCTTACATTCTATATATTTATACTTAAATGGCATTCTTATTTCAAATTATTCATTGCAGTATCGGGAAATCCGCAGTGTTACCCTAATGTTGTTACTTGCCACAGTAATTCAAGTTCACCAAATGACCTGCCGTCTCCTGCTGGTCCCCCCGTTTCTGTTTTCCTGCACTATTGGTGTTCATGAAGAAAAACTGCTGGAAAACGGGCAGATGTATTATTACTCGCTAATTAGCTATGTCACACTGAATTCACTATACGGAAGTAGTTTTCTATAACGTGGGTACAAAGAGCGTCGCAGTATATATTATTGGTATTGGAAATGCTTGTTGTCAGGAGAACGCAGTCAATAAAGAAGCGTCGTTTTGTTTTCACTGCAAACAACGAAGTAATGCTGTCATCAAAGTTTATGCCCACATACCGCACGCACTCACGGCCCGCGGCGAGAAACAACTTCAGCCCAACTAACCTGTTAAATTGGCTAATATCTGAGCTCTTTGTTCCAGCCTCAGAGCCGCGTAGACGTCCGCTTAGAGGCCTACTCCCATTTTCCTAAGCAAATAAAAGCGAGCAAGGGTGCCGAGTTTGTGATCTCTTCCGCGTACTGGTCACTGGCCACGGCGTGCATCGCCCAAGCCATGGAGGAAGGAAAAGTTGGCCGAAACCATTACGAAACGACCGCCACTTCAGTGCGGCATGCCGTGCGCATGCGTCGGCAGCCGCAAGGCCACGCCACCACGCCGTTTGCGTTGATGCATGGTATAGTGGGAAGGCAACGGGTACAACGACGATGAGTGAAAAACAGGACTGCGTCAACCATTTAAACGACAGCAGCGCCCCTCTCTCTCAGCCTTTACTGCGCCAGTTTTACGTTCTTATGCATGCAGCGCCACAAGTGGCGTTCTACAGCGGTTTTCTCGATCGCTCGCGTTATGCGCCTGATGTACTAGAGGCATTGCAATCACAGTGGCGGGAACCGTTATGGCAGTTTGGTTGTGGCGTGAAACTGCGGACTTCTTCATATCCTCGGGCTGTATTTACTGTTCGACGAAATGTAGTTTTGCCAGGAGGCTCAAAAAAGGTCAGTGCTGCTTATTTATGTTCTGGTAACGGTTGTTGTTCATTGACTTGTTCATCACTGCGTCCGATAAACATGCCGCTCCGCTGTCTATTCGTGTTCAAGAAACGTTTGCTGCGTGTTTGTGGGTCCGAGTCGGCTTGCATTATTGACTGCGTACGTTGGCTAGTGCTATTTAGAAAGTTGCTGCTGTGCGCATTTCTCGAGTCTGCATGTCCCCTTACGGTGTGGTGTTGCTTAGTTGTATATTGACGGTTGCTCGCTATTGTCTCGCGCGCACGCTCTGAACAACTTGTAGCGTCTGTCTTTAGACTTATCGGCATATTCAAACTTTCGTGTTAATTGCGTTGTGTTGGTCTTCTGAGAGCCATAAATTTATTGTGCTAATCGCGCTACTCCGCCTAATGTTAATAGAGAGATTTAGCAGTCCGTACGTTCCGTCGCGTACGTAGCTAGCGTGTTGACCGGGACCCGTCTGAGCACTTGGGCATTCGTCACGGTAGCGGGATTACTAGTTCCGCCAGGTTCCGCTGGCTGGCCTTCGCCATTTCCACGCCTCCTCGCCTTTCCTCTTCGCCCGTCCGCGCGCGCAAGCGCAGACTTGGCGCGGTAAACCCGGTAGCAACGTAACGAACGGAACGGACGGACTGCTAAAACTCTCTAATATGCGTTCAAGGCGTTAGCGGCAGCACTGCTTACGTTATCTGTGCTGTGTGTAGTTGTTCCCGGTTTCTTCCAATGCCTTCGATGAATTCAGATGTTCTATTTACACTAGTCAACTTTAGTTGGCTCCCTGACGTGTAGTGAAATGCAAGGGAAAGTGGTTGTCTGAGCAGTAGCGTAGTGACAAAACGTTCCTTTTGTGGAGGGGAAGGCAAGTGGGAACACGCAGAAAGTGTGGTGCCGTTTCTATGGTGTCAATGTCAGTGGTAACCTGAGACCTGAGAATAATTATCCATAAAGCTCACGTGTGGACTATTAGAAGTTTTAACGTCACAAAGTAAGTTTAAAAATAATTCATTCCTGCCATTTTATGCTATCAATGTCAGTGGCAGCTAGAGAGTTGGAATAATTTTCGAAACGCTCAGGTGCAAAGTTGTTGAATCATGATGTGCACCAAACATTAATCCATTTTTGTTCTCCTTTGAACGTAGAAATTATACTGAAAAAGCAGATTGCTACATTCTGTATTCATACTCTATGACCTGTTCAGAAAGAGTCTGTGGCTGACTGTGGAGACATTTGGCCCTCCACTGATAGGTTGTGACAAATGTTTTTGTTCCTCTGCAAAAAAAATGAAAACAAATTATTTCCATTCTTTACATGCTCCTGCGAAGTCATGGCTGTGGCATTTACTGGCTGAAGACATCTTCGGCATGCTGAAGGGTTGTCGGGGAGAGAGTGGCGGATTATGAATGCCCTGTGGAGATCATAAGCCACAAAAGAGAACCTTTTGAGTCGTGCATATTGTGCAGATATTCACCAGTTCGCATAGACCAAGGACAGGTGAGCTCAAAGTATGTTCAAATATTTTTATATCTCAAATTGTTTAGCAAGAAAAGATTACCAGGGCTTCCGCTGTAAAAAAGACATTCTACTTTCGTGGAACGAATCAGACATTGTTCAATATTATCTCGTGCTCCCTGGGTAAAGCAAGGTATAAATTTATTCTCTGATATTTTTGTACTGTTTATTTTCTAGGCAATAGGGCGAAGATAGACCTAAAACAGCTGTACAAGGAATGCATATGGCCATTTTAATTGTATTTGGACCCCTTCTTGGAAGTGTATCATCAGAAGGCAACACATTAAAGCTCTTGCACGGGATGAAATCATTTCATTCTACAAGTAAGTACGCACTCCCATTTTTTGGTCTTTCATGGCGCGTTTTTAGGTACTTTCTTTGTAAGTAATGGTTTGAAAATTGAACTTCTTTTCAGTGACAGCTTGGCCTGTGGCTCAAGGTGACAGTAGGAGCTTTTCGGAACACTTTAGCGAAACTTTCCTGCAAGTGCACTTTGAGACGTCCCTGGCAGAAACACCCGGGTCTTAATTTTGGTTGGGTAAGCTGGTATTTTGTTTTTGCGGGACTCAATTTCTGGGGCTGTTCATCCTAATATAATCTCACTGTTAACAAGTTATCGTGAACGCCAATATTGGCCATTGTGTTCACATGCCTATTACGGACGCTCCAACACTGGCCAAAATAAAACTATTTTGTATTTAAGTTTTGTAAATATTCAGCTTTTACGCCTTGAGAGTTGTTGCTGTGATTTGCTAGCACCACGGACACGCCCAACGTGGTTGCTGCTACAACAATATGGTGGCAACTGACGATTTAAATTTCCCGCTTTTAATACGCCCGTAGCACCAATAATACTCCCAAATACAGCCGTAGCATGAGTAATGCTTGCATTGGATTTTGACAGGTGGTTAAATAAGGGGTAATTGTTTTTTAAGGGAATTGTTTAGAGCACAGAAAGTGTCGTCTGCAAGAAAATGTGCTATAGTTGTGATTTATAAGAAAATTGTGCAACAGCCTATTTCAGCATTAGTCAGCTCAACTTCTGCCTCATACCACTACGAACCATGGAGGTAATACATATCGAGAGGCAAATATTTTAGGTAGAATTAATTCCCCCAAAAATTTCTGCCACAGTGCGATATTTATGATTTCCTGTGACTGGCCATTTATTTCTTTGCGGTAGACACATCGTTTAGCTTTAAGTTATATTAAGCCAGCCTCACTACAGCATTCTAGGGAGCACATTATACAGTACAGAGAACATTTTTTGCAGAGAGAAGGTGTGTAAAATATAATGCCAAAAGGTGATTATAGTAATTATTATTTGATTAATAAACGAAATCTCTCAAGGATAAAAAACCTTATATTCAGAATACCGAGGCAGCAAGGTGGTATACTTTCCAGAATCAGGGCAATTTCATTGATTGTCTGTAGTGATATTGTTTAGCGCACTTTCACCTTTAGCAGCACTTCCAGAAAAAACCCAAGAAATCACTGATTTTAAATCAATTGCTGTGTTATAAAAGGGCCCAAGCAACTCACTCATTTAAAGCAACCATGTAACAAAATATTCTTGTTTCCTTGAAGGTACATGGGGTGAGCAGTAAGTCTTCTCGAGGCCCGGTTATTCTGAGAGAAGGGACTGGCGCCATCAATATTGCTCGCAAGAAACACATCACGGATTCGCCGCCTGCATAGTCACTTCAGGATGTGGTCATCCTCTTCGCCGCATATGTCATCTTTTTCATCGTGTCATCATGTTCTTATGGTTGTGTGCCTTTGAAGAGTTCTTGGGACTTTTGCAAGGAGTTCTTGGAAAGCATGAGAAATTTGACAGTGGCCTGGTGTCATTTAAGTTGGAGTCTCTGTTGAAATACTTGAAGTGTTCAGCTCTACTTGGGATTTTAAATAATTGGTAGAGGTTAAAGTATCTCTTGAAAGGCATGAAGGAGGTCAGGTGAAAGGCATGAAGGGGGTGAAATCAGATGAAGAGGTTTAAGTTACTGGAACATGCAAGTTTCATGTCAACTGAACACTGAAGTCGTGCCTTATTTTTCATCATTGGCACAATGCGCAGGCTGTCTTTGAATCTATAGTGGGTGTTAATGTAGTTCATGGCACCGCATTGTAACGTCCTATTATTCAAGTGTAGCTCATGAGATTTTTTTTCGTGGCAATGCTGCTGGTGATGCAAAAGTGACAGTGCTTATTTACGGAGATGGCTTCCGGCTTCATTGATAAATTTTAGTACTGTAAGTGAGCTGACACCCATGCCGTAGAAGAATTTAAAATGTGCGTATTTGGCTTGAACAAGTCTTCTCCTTTGAACAAAGTTGCATTTCTTGCTTGGCAGAAGCAGGGCTTTGGTCACAGTTACACTGACAGCAAGACGGGAGGGTTTTTATAGCACGCAACTGTGAATTTTACCTAAGGTAAAACGTTGAAGCTGGAAAAAATGCTTTCAAGTCTGCTTTGTAAAACTGGTCCCCTGTATGATTCAACGCTGGCTTGTTTGCTTCTTAAGGATGTCTGACTTGGTCCCGCTTGAATTCATTACGTGTATAAAATTAGTCTACGTGTTAAATTTTAATATGTGTAAAATGCTCCCAGCTGCTGGTTTGCAAATTATATAAGATTCACGCTGGCTTTTATGAGATTTCTTTGGATGAATTATGTTAACTACAAATTGTTTGGGCAAGTAACGTGCCTTAAGTCAAAGGCCTTTTTAGGACGCTCATAAATTCTGTTTTGGCTACAAATAACTTAATGTTACACTTACGTCTGGTGTCAGGAAACTGTACTATCTTTAATATTCATGTTTTAATTTGTGGCATACTGCCGCATGTGACCACTCGTGTCGAAATGTTTTATCGTTGATGTTGGCTCGAGCGTTGTTTTCCTAAACTCTTGCAGTGCATTGTTGTAGGTTTGTGATAATACAACCGTGTATGGCTTGTTTTTAGGCATTTCCCTACAATTTAATAGCAAACTGCATTTTCCCAAACAGTTATGCGTAAACATAGTATGACAAGCACAATGAGTAATTCCGCCTTTGAATTACCTTGGTTTATCTGATAAGAAAGCATATTTGATGCTCACTGTTGTATAATGTCGGTGTCAGTGCCGCGGTAGACGCACACGTCTATTTATTTGTAAAGCAGTTGACCTTAATACCGTCTTTATTAACCATGTTTTTGAGTACAAGTGAATATGTGAAAATTCCACTTGGAGCCTAGTGTTATCGTTATGGTATTGATTGCTTGTACGTTGGTCATTTTCTGCGCAATTTAAAATAGACAGCTATTCAAATCTGAAATGTATGAATACTAACATCCAATAAAGTTGTATAGTATGTTGAAAAGCAGTGTATGAGTCATAATAGTTTGTTTCGTGCGGATTTTAATGCAAGTATATTGTTTCTTTTACATGCAGCTGAAACCCAGAACAGGATTCTGCGGGTGAAGCCAAAGACTGTGTGCCGCTCTAGGTGCCTCAGACCAACTTTTATATAGAACTGTGCTCCGATAGGCAACTGTTGGGAACTGTCAGGGACCACACTGCTGCGATGGTTTCTGCTTTCCAATTGTTGGTATCACTGCTGGTCATATATCAAGGCTGTGTTAAAATGGTGCTTGCGGTTTCCTGCTGATACCAATGCATCCGCCAGCCTGGCATATGACCTCGGTGTATACCGACAGGAAAGCAGAAATATTGGAAAAGTGGAGTCCCATAGACAGCTTCCGAATGCCTATAGGAACACCGTTTTATATAAACAGCTGGTCTGAAGGTACCTGGAACGGTGCACCGGATAAATTCCATAATCATTTTACATGGATCAATGTTCCAGTAACTTAAACTACCCTTTTATTTGGAACAGTGATCCGCATACTTTTATTTGGAACACCGATCCACATAATTTAGTTGCAAAAATATGTGGTGCACTGTTCCACTTAATTTTCAGGATATGTGGAACACGGTTCCAATTATATAACTGGAACTTTTTTGCAAAAAAGTTCCAGTTACTAAGTGGATCTTACGTGGAACCAGATTAAGAGTGTATATACGGAATTATGGGAATACGGAGTTCATACGGAGTATGACGCCCTCAAGCGCAGCTAAAGTAGATATTAGTTTAATAAACCGGGAATTATATCTGTTCGAGAAGAAGAACGTTTGGCACAGTTTTCGTGTTTTTATCTTCAATATTAAGAAAAATCTAGTTCCGCATGTTTTCCGTATGCTCCATATATACGGATTTCATACGGACAATAATTTGGCAGTTCTAATAAGCTTACAGATATAAAACCGGTGTCAAATTTTTCGAAAAGTATGCAGCATGTTATTTTCGTGTGTTTATAAAAAAATATTCCTTGTTTTGTGGCGGCTGTGTGCCATTCTAGGAAAGTACCTACTCCGTATTCCCGTATATACGGAACGTTCCAGTTGTGACGAAATCGCTTTATTCGAATTCGTGCTTCTCTTGACATTTTTCACAGACCCCACAGCAGGGGGAAGAGAGCGAATAATCCTCGGGTTTGACGAATTACCGCTTATAACGAATTCAGTTTCCTGTAATAACAACTCAGATATAACGAGGATTCGATATACATGTCCAATTTCATCATAGATTGTAAGAGGCGTCACCCATCTAGCCACGCTCCGCTCTCTGTTGGCGTTTAAAGATTTACAGCGTCGCGTGGCTACGACGAACATATGGGCCTGTGATGATTGAACGGCAGGAACCGGCCTGACTGCGAGTGGTGTGAAGGTCCTGAAGGACTGCTGAGGTAGTCGAGGAAGGAGTCGAAGCCATCGTCCGCCACCCCCGATGCACAGCGGTGATTGGCGGGGCAGGACGATGGCGGTGCGTGCTGCGGCTGATGCGGATGTTGATGCGGCTCTGGCGACCGATGTGGCGTCGACGAAGCGACTCCGCCCGCTATTCGGCATGAAGTGTTGAGGAGCCGTCCTTTGCTTTCTGCATCGTTTCCGGGAGGACTGGTCAGCCGCTGGTGGAATGAGAAAGGCCAGGTCTGAAAGAGAAGACAGAACACATTCAGCCCTTTCGTAACAGGCGCCATTACATGTGCTGCGAGCTTTAACCTTAAGTGCTGTATAAATCGGGTGGTGCACCTGTTGAACGATCTTCTGAAGCAAATGTCCCGCTTGTCCTTATATCCGAGCTGTATGAGAACTAACAAGAATCGGCTTCAAAATAATATTATTTTTTTTGTTAAACGACTGCTTGTGAATAGCAGGCTTGACAATACGCTTATCTATCTTCAAGTAGCTTCAACTTACGGAACTATAGAACTCTGCTTGCTTTCCTTAGTATCTCTAATTTTCGTCACCTTCTCTTTCATCTCCTTTCTTTTCTGACCTCTTCTCGTTTTTTTCTTTATATGTTCCTTCATACACCGCGAGGCAAGATCACATAGCAAAGCTATACAAGGCATCGAGTACAACCAGATAAATTAAGTGTTGTTGGCCCCCCTATTCATGCGGGAGGGGGGCGAGGAAGTGGTAGCGACGTTTTTTAACGCGAAAGCCTCCTTAGTAGTACCGATGCGTCCTGTCAAAAAAACTGATGCATTTTCCCATAGACCGGTTTATCGACCGAAAAGCTCTATGATCTCTACACACACTGTGAGTGCGTGAAACTAGACTTCCTTTGTGTCAAAACGGCTACTTGAAAATCGCAAAAAAGGAGCGGTTGTCTTTATCTTATTGCTATACAGTTAGATTGTTCGTAGATGCGTTTACTTAGTGCGCCAAAAATCGTCGCACGGGCTCGCTCTTCGTTTGCGATTTTAGTCTTTGATGGTTTAATGATCGATTGGAGGCCATTTCAGCGAAGGTTTTGATGCAATTTTGACGTAGTTTTGATGCCAGAAAGCGTTCGCGCTTCTCTAAACTTTCTTTGGGAAGGAATGGTAAAGCTTTTTGTTACTTTTTCTTGCCCTGGGAGCAGAAAAAAGTAACGAAGGACGTCGAAGAGCTCAGCACGCACGAACTCGAAACCACTATCGGATTTTCCACAGACCTTGGATGGACCTTGGGTCTCAGAAAGTGAAGAACAGCTAGGATAGTGTCTAACGAAGCCTGCATTTCGTCCCATCAATGGGTAGGGTCTTAGGCATCATAACAGCCCGGTCGCCTTGGTAGGAGGATGCAGAAGAAGCTTGGAGGCGGTATACAGTGTTACGAGCAGGATTTCTGCACTGGTAGGAAAAAAAAAAGAGTGGAGCGAAGTGCCCGTACTAGAAGAAAGCTAGGAAGTATACATTACGCGTACGCCTAAGATAATCCGTAATGAAAAAAAAAAAAACGTTTTGTGGAAACACGCCAAATAGGACTCAAAAACGTCAGCGGTGACGTTTAAGAGACCCTGCAACACTTTTTTCAACTTCGTTGTAAACCTTAAATGCTTTCAGAACGTAGTCCACAAACACATCCAGTACTTAGAATGGGGGTCACAAAGTACCTCTGCCAAAAATTACTGCTCTAGACCCATCGGACAACTTGAAAACCTGCTCAAAAGATCTTTCTCTCTTACCCGAGTCTTGGCGTTCTTTGACAGTACGAATTATGTCATTACAGCAATGTAGCGGCTATTGGCCTTTTCTTTCTGTTGCAGCAATAACACATTCGATAGCCACTTTAGCAAAAAGCCATAAAGCAAAGCAGAAACGGAAGGCGGATAGTTCTGCTGCGACGAACAAATGACGCTTGATTTGATTGATTGATTGATTGATTGTAGGGTTTATCGCGCCGACGCAACGGAGGCGATGAGGCGCGCCGTAGTGGAGGGCTCCGGATTAAATTTTGACCACCTGGCGATCTTTATCGTGCGCCCAAATCTCGTACACACGGGCGTTTCTGCTTTTCGCCTCCATCGGAAAAGCGACCGCCGCGGCCGGGAATCGAACCCGCGACCTCGTGCTCAGCAGCGCAATGCCTTAGCCACTGAGCCACAGCGGCGGGTGAGCAAATGACGCAGTGCCACTCCGTGCTGTTGATGACTATAGCATTGTCAATGCTTCCAGGCGCGAAGGAAAGAGTCTGGCAGAGTCCCTTTAAACGTTCTATCATTCGGTGTTGAGACGTGCAAAGCTCTTCGCAGGGGTGCGACCTTTCGAAATTTTCGTATCGAAAGCCGAAATACCGAAATTTTCGTATCGAAAGCCGTTCTATCGGAACGCTGCTCTTGAGGCTGTTATTTCCGGCGGTGCCGCGTACAAGCTTGAAACATTTTGGATGCGTCGGGATGGAAAAACAGCCGTTTTTTGGCAAAATGTTGACCCCATTTTCTCCTCTTTGTGTTTTGAAAGCAATTTTTGTCCCATTACAATTTTCAGAAGCACACCGTATACTTTGAAATAGCCAAATATCGAAGAGCTGACGGGTTAGACAACATGGCCCCGTTTGCACGTGTATGAATATGGACACACACGGAATAATAACCAGCAAAAGTAAGTTAAAAAAAGGAAGTTGCTCCCGCGCTTTTGAGGGATCAGACCTCACTGACGAGAGCGTGACTGTGCACAAATTGGCAGCTCGACTAAACGATGGCACAAAAGTTTATCGCGAGGAATAAAATTATCCTTGCCTGTTTAAACACGTAACATCGCTAACTTAATGCGGCCGTAAGTCGCATGAACTGGAATATTGAGAAAAAAATAAGTATGGAAAGTTATGGAAATGGGTGACAGTGTTGGAGGATAAGGGGAGAGTATTGTGGTTGCTGCGCCGAAGCACTTCCATACGCGGTTACAGGTCAGTCTTGCCGTTTCTAAGATCCTGATGATAACCGGAGCGCATACGATGGAAAATGAGAAGTCAACCACGAATATCAAGAACATGCACTCAAAATATACATTTAGCGAGAAATGAACAAATCACTCACGAGCGTTAGCGGGTGCAGGGATCGGGGCGGACTGCACTCTCCGTCCGTGCCCGAGGGAGACGTGGCCGTCGAAGACTCGTCATCGGCCAGCAGCACCTGCCGCAGGTGGCCGATGTAGCCCGCTGCGAGCCTCAGGGTGTCCAGCTTGGACAGTTTGGTGTCCTCGGGCACCCAGGGCAGCGAGGTCTTGAGGCGCGTGAAGGCCCGGCTCAGGACGCGCATGCGCGCACGCTCGCGCGCGTTGGCCGCGTTCCTCTGCAGCGGTCGAGGCTTGAGTCTCCCCACCGTGCCATCTTCTTGGCGGGACTCCGAGTCGGTGTGGCCCGATCCAGCGATGAACCCTCCGTTTCGTCTTCGCACGTTGGAAGAGGAGGCATCGTGAGGGAGACGGCGCCTTCTCGCCATGGTTCGATGTGGACAAAGAAGGTATAGTGTTGGGGCCGAGAACGCCCTTTGAGACCTGCATGAAGAACCGTGACACTGCTAAAGTCGAGGGGATTTACTATACAGAACGGCGCATACAGAGAACTGCGACTTGAACTCCACCAAATTGTTTCGCACAGTGACGGTATTACAGTGCAGCCCATTTACGTTATCATGAACTCGCCGGCTACTGGGCAAACTGCCTTCTTTCATTAGAGTTCTGCCGTCTTAAGCGGAAATTTCAGTTTGACAGTGGTGAGTATAACAGCCAGATAGGTTTGTCTGGATGCAATTATGACGACGAAAAGTGGACTACATGTTGGTGATTGTGACGAACCAAATGTATTGTTTCGAGTTTAGCGCCTGGAGTTAGGACCCCTGAGTGGTAGTTGAATTTTATCAAAACAACGCCGAGGGAATGCGCACAAAGAGTACAAGTACGCGTGGGAAGCAAAAAGCTTTGGTCAAGTGAAAGTAGGGAACTAAAGTGATGGATAAAAACAGGTCAAGTACAGGTTAAATAAAGAAAAAAAAAATGCAAAAAAAGGAACAAAAAGCCCACTTCCAAGGCAAACCTGTTATTACTGGCACAGGTAGGGGCAAGAAGTTGATTATTATGAGAGGAAATTAATCTTGTAAACGAATAGAGCCCGAAAACACAGGCTAAATCGCAGAACAAGTTTTTGCCACATCGCATCAGCGCTCCAACACGTTTCATTCTAATTCCATGCGTACGCATTCCAACTCCGTACAAAGCTGTGCACGCGTACGGAGTGAAAGTGTCATTTCCGATAAACCCAGATAGGCGAAAAACAATTTCATACAATGCCAGTAAAAAAAAAAAATTAATACCGGGTCTACAAAGGCGATCTGGAAGACCATTAAAGGAGCCATGAAGACAAAATACAAGTTGGGTTTATTAGAAAGACTGCTTAGTCCCGATAACAATGATACAAATATCATCGCAATCTTCGAACAAATAATGGAGATATTAAAGAAAACGTGTGAAGCAGTGGCGACTCCCTAGCCAATTTCTCGCAACTTTTCTATTACGTCACAGAACCTTGTTTGTGCGATTGGCGGCCGCCTAACTGACCGGTCGCGAAGACACATGACTGGACCACTGTAATGGGGCATCTAGTTCTATTTGACCGCATCACTTGAATGCTAACGTCCAGTTAACGCACTGAAAATTATGTTTTATTGGGCCTCCTTGATTATCTGTCCCGGATCGTCCGCGGACTGCCCGAGGCGCGATCCGGCGCTCGATTTTCCCATGTATTCCTATGGGGCTTCCGGTCCGAACGCAGTCCTCGGACTGCCCACGGACCGTCCAGGACTGGTAAATCGAGGATGCCCATTATTGGCCCGTATATGACGTCACTCTTGTCCATAACACATCACTGTGGCGCAAAATTTGAAAGTTTTTCAATACCTCTTGCATTTTTTTCGTTAAAAAAATCTTTCGTGGCTGGAACGAAGCTGAGTGAGATACTGAATCCCAGTTCTTCAAATTAAACGAAGTTGTATTTTCTCTTCTTGGCCCCTTTAAACCTATCCCCATCAAATGTTTTCAGTTACAGTTCACACAATGGAACGGTGAGTCACTCGAGGCACGTTACTCGGTCGCGACTGATTGATCCGTAGGACAGACAGACCCGGCACTTATGCCCGGGAAGCATTTCGTTCTAGCGACCGGGCACCGGTATATTTGGGTGAAATATGATTCCGCGGAAATAGAGATCGACGCCGTATAGCGGTAGAGGCGCATTTGTCATGCAAGGGTCGCTGGCGTGTGCCGCGACTCCTGGATCGCAGGTCTCCACGTGTGACCTCAGCAAACGTTCGCCAGTGTTCCTGCTTTCATTGCTGATGCAATGCTGACTTGATATGCTTCCTGTTGCCATGGTAACCGAGTAGTCGACAATTATAATGTAAATTGCCGACGCAACTATCGCATGGACACTCGGTGTCCCTGCCATAGAAACTGGCGCCGAATCCAGGCTAAACACATACTGAGTTGAAAAAAAATTCCGGGCCATCTCCGCTGACGTGAAACCCGGGGAGGCGCGAAACATGCAGTGCATAAGTGTATTCTTGGTGTTTTGGCGCCTTTGCCAATGGAGACGAAACCACGGTGCTAAAACACCGAAACCCGGTGTTTTAGCACCGTGACTACACGAGGCGACGATTACGATGACGACATGAGACGCCAAAGGCCCCAGCACCTATGGGGCTTCGCCCCTAAAAAAAAGGCAGCTACTCTGTCCTACATGCAACTAAAATTGCTGCAAATAATTTTAGGTGAGCTCATTTAAAGTCACAACTTCTATTTGAAACGTTGGAACTACTAGTGATGCGATCCCAAACCGGTTTTGCGGGGAAACCGGTTATCCGGTTATTCGATTCACCGATTATTCGAATTTGGAAGCCGCGGTGATAACCGGACAATCGGAGGGATCGCTTATCATACATTGTTAAACGGTTTTGTGTCCGGATATTCGGATATCCGGATTTCTGCTTTATATTGCCGCGAACTAGGCATTGGGTTTGTTTGTTTATGTTTTGTTTTTACTGCCCCGCCGCGCCCGGCTATGTTATCTGTGTCCCAAGCGAAGCGCATGTTTCATTGTTTATTTTGATGCCGCACGGGTTATCTCATGCTGATACGGAGAGCGTTTCACCCTAACGTCACTAGCCTCGAATGAGCTTTGATCTACAACGTTCTAGATGTAAATCGACGGTTCGAGAAACACTCGCGCCTTTCGAAAGATAAAAGCCTGCAGAGCAGACGCCGCGGGATGCCGATCGGCGACGCTCGCTTGCGTACGTCACTCGGCGGACTGCTGCTTCGCCGCCTGTGTACTTTGACTTGTTAGGGGAGCACAAGTTCGCCCCAATAAACTTGTTGTCCTAGAAGACAACTGCGTCGTCTTTGGCATCTTGACAAAATACTAAATATATTTTTGCGAACCATAGGATGTTATTTGGCGTCGATTTTATGGCGTCAGCGTTTTGCCGTCGCTTTTCTGAAGCCGATTTTTTTGTGGCTGCTTAATTGCAGAATATATTTCCCACCCAATCGTTCGTATATTCGGATATCCGGTTAACCACAGCTATTGAAATCGGGCATAATAATATCTTTTGTTGTAAATCCGGATATCAGGATAACCGGCTTTCAAAACCGGAGTCGCTCCGAGCCGGTTTAACAGGATAACCGTTTTGACGGATGTTTGCATGAAAGCACCATTTGGCACCGCGGAGGAAGGATGTAAAAGGATGGCAGGAATGTTCACCTGGTTAGAGCCTCTTGACTAAAAAAAAAAAACACGTTCCATTTTTCAATTCTTTGTAAATCGCGTTGCTTTTAGGATTACGCAAAAAAAAAAAAAGGAAACACACTAACAGGGCGTTCGCACATCGTCCGTTATGTGTGTTGCTCCATTTTGTGTATTTCTAAAAGCAGCTCGATTTACCAAGACGCACTTAAAACCAACTACAGCCCCAATTTTAGCTTCGTTGACAATTTTTAACAGCGAAGATGTTATGGCCAGTCGTGATTTTTCGTGTCCGCAGTTAAAAATACCAAAAAAACTGCCGAGCGCGCCCACCTGAGCGCGGGCCTCGCGGTGACCGCTTGGCAGTTAACAAAACCATGAAAATTCCGAGCGCTCGTGTGTAGTCTCCCCTGCGCACGTTTGTAAAACTAAGCATACCCACTGAAGGAGATTGACCAAGAGTAGCATAAAAAAAAAAAAAAAAAAAACTCCTGCGTTCGCCACGCGTAATCGTACCCAACACTCGCCCAGAACGAGAAAGACACGTCACAGCGTAGGCCCCTGCAAGGTGATGTCCAATGATTATCACTTCCAAAAAAAAATAAAAAATAAAAGGAAGGAAGCTCACACTTATCGCAACAATTATGGAATAAAAGTCGTTGCGGCAGCGAATAAGAAGCAAATCGGCGGTAATCGTGGACTTAAACCTTCGTGATGGTCGTTAAGGTTGCGTAGAGCTTCGCTACCTTCAATACTTACGCGTTAGTGCGAGCTTGCTTCACTTTTTTTTTTCATTTAATTTCAGTCACCGTGGCTTCAGGTAATACGAAAGCATCGCACTGGTTACAAGAAGGCGCGCTACTCTTTTATTTTCTGGGCTTAAATATGAGAGACAGAATGCAGTTTAATGATACTGCCGAGGTCTGTATCATTAATGACCTGTAATTATGCAGACCTCGTTCTGTGTATGGCATGCATTCTGCATGTGCCATACGCAGGACAAAAGCTAGGACAGTAATCGTTCCACAAATCAAATCTGTTTAAATCAAAGGGACAAACTTTGCTCAGACAACACGTCCCCCATCAATAAAAAAGAAAAAGGGCTGCGCTAGCATTTGCTCATTGACTTTTATCGTACGTGTGTTGAGGTGAACTCTTCCAGACGGGAGCACAGCTCAATCAGGAAAACTTTTCTGCGGACTGTCCTAGGATTTGAAGGTCAACCGGTGCCTCCCATGACCTACATTTTAACGAACAAGTAAAGCCGTACAGCAGTGCACTTTTCTTTTTCTTAAACCGAAACTGCATGGCATTCAAGGGATAACCGGGACGCTTCAACTAATTAGGCGTAGCTAACGAACTCTAATTATTCACACAAGGCCAAGTATGCACCCTCTTGTTTTCTTTTTTCTATGCGTGTGAGCTGTAGCGTGCGATCTTTAAAGAACACCAGCGCTCATAAACGCACGCGCTGAGGCACATCCTCGTTTAGTAGCAGAATTGAGAAGCTTAAAGGGCTTACCTTGCGCTAATTAACTCCTTCTTTCCAGCAGTAACCCTTCTCGTCCAGTTGCCTCGTCGGCAAGACAGCAGTCGGACAAAAGAAACACAAAGAGAAAAAAAAAAGCACAAGTCGTACAGTCCTACTCAGCCGTCCCAGTCAGCGCACGAGCTGGTGCGGCGCAAAAGAGGAACGCACGTGCTCGAGCAGAAGATGTCTTATCGGACGACAAATTGCGGCCAGACCGCGGGCCGAACCTTCTTTCAAAAGACTTCACCACGAAGCCGCGTGCCGCCCGCCTACAACTTCGTCGTACATTTTCTTTTCGCAGCTTCGCACCCCGGAGTTGGCATCTCAGCTCGCAGTGTGGTCGTCGCGAAAGGAATAACAAGAAGCAAGAAAACAAGAGAGACAAGCCAAACCAGAGCCGGGGGGGCAACCCAACTCGGAGGGAGGGGTTGCGTCTTTAGTTGGCGGCGCCGCACGGAGTCGCGCAGGGAGGGAGGGAGGGTGAGGAGATGATGGGGGGTCCCCTTTGATGGCCCCCGTCCCAGTGAGGAAGCAGCGGAGATGGCTCAGCCGGTGCGCCCAAAGGCGGCAGGAGCAACTCAAGATTCGAACCCCGTGCTCGGAGGCGGGGCGCGGACGGGGGGTGGAGGAGAGGGCGCAGGGAGAGATTTGGAAACCGCGCCTCCCCTTCGCCTGCTGCTCTCATCTAGTCTCCGCCTTTTGGCCTGTTGCTGCAAAAAGTCGCCTTTACGGCGCGTATTAGCGGGACTTTGACGTATGATATAGTTACTAGTGTTATTGTACCCGATACATGGTATTCCAAATTTTCAACCTGACAGCGCATGTTTGAAACCGTTTTTTCTTGCCACAACAACCTGATCGAAGGGTCCTGGCGCAACCATACGTGTACGTGCTCTTTTGTGCCGCAGTCTTTACTAAAACAGGGGGAGGTAAATCTAGAAATAAAGCCCATTAGTCTTGCAACTGACGAGAGAGAGAGAGAGAGCTCTTTATTAAAAATGGGAGCTAAAATGTCGTTGAAGATGTACAGGGCAGAGAAGGTGGACATCAGAAAGGAAAATTTCTACGATAATTCCAAGCGCAGGGCTTTGCTTTTTAAGGCTAGAACAGGTTGCTTGCGAACCAAGAGCTTTGTGGGGAAGTATTCACAAAACGGTGGGGTATGCGTGATCTGCGGAAAAGAAACAGAAACTATGCGGCACATAGCGTTGGAATGCCAGTGCATCCATTCAAATCTTTATGAGGGGAATATTCGGCTTCCATTAGCCCTGGGATTTAAGGGTAGCACAAAGGAAGTTAACTTCAACGCTTTCGAGACGACTAAAAGAACATCAGGATGCTGGTGGACAAAAAGCCGAGAAGGGGATATTTCCTAGGACAGCTACCACTTGTAACAGAAAAAAAAAGTATTTTGTGCCTGCCTTAGAGCAGCGCCAATATTATACGAAGAGTATAAAACATACATATATGAGTTTTTTTTTCGTAAGGTGACTGGTCATTACCCCGCTACAGTGGGGATACCACTAGCAATCATCATCAATCACCATAGGGAAAAGCAGAGAGATATGAGAAAATGTTCGAAAAGCCAGGGGACATTAACAGTTTGTTACTGAAAGTCTGTTACTGACAGTTTGTTACTGACTGACTTCCTTTTGCGCTGGTCTACGCGCTTTGTAGTGGTCGGGAGCAATATCCTTAGGATTTCTCTCTTAGTATTGAGTTTAGTATGGTTTATGAACTCTTTCTGTTACGCTGGTGACCTCTCGGTGAACTGATCTCTAGTAGCTTGTTGCCCATCCCATACAATTGTTGTGCAGTGTGTAGTATGACCGTGTTGCATGAAAACTGACTGAATAATTCTGTTTGTAGGGTAGCGCTGTTACCACTATAGTCGCTGCGCCCTGATATGCGGGTTATACAAAATTATATTTTCACACTGTACTATACACACTTGTACCATTAAGGTCTATTTACACACATTTACAATGCATCTTATATATCCCGGATGGTGAGGAGTTTTCCGAATATCGTAACCGAGTCGGGTGGCTCACTCAACGCTGAAAACGCATTCTGCCTGGCGGCCACCACCTCTCGGAAGTACTCCACGGTGGGGCACGCGTCAACGTCAGCAAATTATTCGATAATACCAAAGGGAGTGCATTGCTTTTTGAAGCCCGGGCGGGTTGCTTGCGGACAAAAACGCTTAGCTGTGAGCCGGTAATGGTAGAACTATGCGCAGGCTGCGGAAATGAGCCAGAAACCATGCGACATATTGTAACGGAGTGCATAAGTATCCGTCCAGTCCTCAGTGATGGAGCCATCCAGCTTCCGGAAGCCCTTGGCTTTAAGGTTAGCGGAAAAGTGAACTGGACAGCAGTAGAGGTTAGTAAAAGAAGGTTAGAATGTTGGTGGGAAAAGAGCAGAGAACAATCTGGGAAGACATGCGAACAAAGAAGTCAGACTAGCACAAAAATTTCGTAAAAGTATTTGCTTTTTATTTTGATATTATTATTTTATTTATTTTGTTTGTAAATTTTGGCGAGGTGATCGTACAGTGGCGTTGCGACTAAGGCCGCTGTGCAACGCCACCCCGTTACAAAGTGGAAGGCACTAAGCATCATCATCATTGCGATCTGTTATCTCCCACAGAGTGCACATCCCAAGCAAACAAAATAGGTTGTAGGGCTGCACGTTGCCAGCGGTGGAACAATAGTACACCCTAGTACGTGCCGCGTCGCAAATGAACGTGACAGCACGGGAGCAGAACTGGCGCATCCCAGCCACGCAGACCTATGACTCTGAGAAAGCTGTGGCGTGTCGTGTGACCGGATTTATTGTCGGTGTTGAGACAAGCCCCTGGGCTTTCTTCTCTAATAGAGAGCTTGCTCTCTTTCTCACCCTCTCTTTCGAAGTACTTCACGTAAAAAGACGAAGAAACAGAAGCGGCGGGATAGAAGCAAACCGGTCTGCTCCGCTTTATCTTCTCCAACCGTTACTCCACTTCGTCGATCGCTGTCGAAGCTTATACCGGCACATGTCAGGGAAACCCGTCTGGTCTTGGTCCCAGGGCACAGAGGAGTTGAACTTAACGAAACCGCTGATTACCTGGCTGGAGCAGCACTGAATGGTCCTCTGGTTGATAGTGTACCCTCAATAGCTTACGTTGTTGCAACTAGGCTTCGAAGGTAAAGTTCACTGGACAGCTTCCCACCAGACAGTATCGCTGGCTGCCCTGACATTGAGCTTCTCCGGTAATCTTGGAAGTGTGACTTTGCGCAGGCTACACTGTGCGAGGTCACACTGACTTGCTTTCGCTGCCGAACACCTCATTTGAATTTTTATCTGCACCGCGCATGCATAGCGCTATCGGCCATGTGCGGCTTCTGTCAAGAGGGGGAAACAATTGACCGCTTCCTGATGTCTTGCCGCAGGTTCTCCTCTCTCCGAAATCGTTACCTGGAGGTTCCCCTCCGGCGCCTGAATGGGTCTCGCCTTGTCGGTGCCTAATTTATTGTCATTTGGGGCAGTCGGGCTTGGTTGGTGCAACGGGGATGTTTTTCGCGCTCTTCACTCTTTTATTGCCGAATCAGGTCGCTTGCCTTGTTAATAAATCGCATCAACCAATTTTTAATTGTTTATTAAAATACCTGTTGTTACTGCAGTTCTGAATTTTTCTTGGTTCTAAAATTGTTAGCATCACTGTACCCCCTATTATCCACTTCTATTTTACCTTAGTTTGAAACTAATTCATAAGCTTCTTCAACAATGAAACCACAATCACACTTGGCCAATCCCCCAGAGTGGGTACGTACCATTCTTGTTAAGGCTCTAACCAACCAACCAACGATGCAGTGGTAAAGAAGCGGTTTGATAAGCATCGTCTGGCGCGATCTGCTCTGCGCAGTTACTGCAATGAAGACGAGTCTGTCTAACCAACCAACCAACGATGCAGTGGTAAAGAAGCGGTTTGATAAGCATCGTCTGGCGCGATCTGCTCTGCGCAGTTACTGCAATGAAGACGAGTCTGTCGACCGCTACCTTTTGTCCTGTCGACGATTTTCAAGCCTCAGACGTCAGCTCCTTGAGGTGCCGATTCATAGCCTGGGCGTAGCTTTATCAGTGACGGCTCTTTTATCATTTGGGGCTCATTAACGGAGTATTGCCGCCGGGATGTTTGTTTTGTTCTGCCCTTCTGCGCTTCATTGAAAATTCCAAAAGATTCCCAATGTAATTCTATTCTTTTCCTCTGGCACCTCAGCAAAGCTCTTCAAATGTCTACATTTCTGCATCTTTTTCTTCTTTTCTTCTTTTTTAAAATAACTATTATTTTCTAATTTTGATTCCTCAAATACAGGAAAAAAAAAAAAGGTTTCGAAATTTTCTAATTAATTTTCCTCGAGTATTGTAACTAGTTAGGAATCGTTTTATTTTTATAAAGACTGATGTTTGGCCGATCTGCTGATTCGGTATGCGCCATTATATTGAGGATAAACAACAACAACAATAACAATATCGCCAGGCTTTCAACTTCAAAGCTCGTATTTATAAGCCGACTTAAAGGGGCACTGGAACACTTTATTCAACTATTTTTAACATCTTAAATGCTTGCAGAACGTAGTCACCCAACACTCCCAGTACTTAGATTAGGGGGTCTCAAAGTACCTCAGCCAAAAATTACTGCTCTATGCCCATCAGATAACTTCAAAACTCGCTCAAAAGATTTTTCTCTCTTTCCCGGTCTCGACGTCCTTCGACGACTCGAATTACATTAAGGTCATGTGGCGGCTGTTGGTTAGGTTTCCTTCAGTTGCAGATATGAACGCTTTTAGATAACAACTTTAAAAATAAAGCCACAAAAACAAAGCAGAAACGGAAGGCGTATCTGGTGCGACGAGCAAATCACGCAGTGCCGCTCTGTGCTGGCGATAACTATTGGCGGTGAGATGTTTGAGTGGCGCCCCCTGGATCTGACGTCAGCTTAGGGACCAGCTCCGCTGTCGTCTGCTACATTCGCCGCGCTGCTACACCCGCGCCGCGGTCGTCCGGTTCTGACTGGCAGCAGTGCCTTTGCTAGAAATCGCCCGCTTTTATGCTTTGGGGCTTTAAAAAGCGTGTTTTCAATCAGATTCTGACGGCTCTGAATAATTTCAAGCTTTGTCCCGCACAATTTTACAACACACGAGGAGAGAGAGAACGACTTTCAGAGAACATCGCTCAGACGTAACTCGCCCTCGTCCTATCTAGCGTATTTGCGAGTTTCAGCGCTCAGAGCTCCTCGATAAGTAATCAAATGCGTAGGCTTCCCTTAACTATTTCTGAGATGCTCTTATGAAGACTCAAGAGTCTAATGCTACGCATCAAGCAGCGGGTCGCACAGCAGGAAATAAAACGGGTGTTTTCTCTTTCTTTCGTTGTTGTTAGATGAACGTTTTTTTTTTCTTCTGTGCCCAACGCATTCATTTTGTGCACCGTCCTAAACGTCCTAGGAGGTTTGGGGATGTTTGCGAGGCTCACAAAGTTCGTGTGAATATTCAATGCAATAAGATCTGTGCTACGGCGCAGATAACGTTGTCCACAGTACTCGAAGGCGGCTTTGTGCACCTAATTTCTATCCAACCATCGATATCGTAACGAACTCAATCTCAACCCGAAAAGTTCTGACATGATTACGGTGTTGAAAACTTGATATACTTGCTAACTAACGCAACAAATAGTATACATGCCAATTTTCAGTATAACACAATTCGAAACCAATGAATATGTCCCGACAGCTCTTTATTATTTTCCAACCCCTTCAGTCGCAAAGAACAAGTCCTGGCCTGCTCGGGATGACGTTCGGTGAATTGAAGAATGAATCTTACTCTCTCGTCTTGGACTGAGGAGCCTGCCCACTAACCAGCTCGATTTTACTGTTTTCTCCTCCTCCTGGTCCTCCCCCTCTTCAGTGCAGTTTTACTACAATGCCTGTCTGAATATTGGGATGATATGGTTGTGGCAAATGTACCGAAATATCCCTCCAAATATGAAAAAACATAGTCTTACTGTATGTTTGCCTTACAGGTAACTCGTTTTGCTCAATAAGCCTGCATACTGGTTAGAAGCCAGGTAGAAAACCAGCACGCGCCTATACACACAGCAGGTTATTTGGAAATCAACCTACATTATTTGTGCCCCATAGTGCATGTCGGCACACTTCCATGCCGTGACAACGTAAAGTGACTTGATACAATAGTTTCGAGTGTTAGGCAAGGTTGCCAAATCTGTTTTACCTTACATGCGATTAGCTGGAAGCGTAATGCCTTCTGCCAAAGCCGACAGCCCCGAAGGCCTGGAATTTGTTTTGGTCTTCCATTTTCGCTGTTGTCGGTTGTCAGCCTGCGGCTGTTACCTTTGTTCGAAAGACTGCTGAACACAGAGGCTGACGCCTAGCTCCGACTCTTCGCGCTCCGCACAGGACCAGCTTCGCAGCAATGCATAGGCGACGCCGGCAATGTTTTTTTCCGGAGCGGTATCAAAAACTATACTTAAAATCACGAGCTAGTTTACGCTATTTTAAGTCTTTTGTTACAAAAAAAAAGTTGCGCATTCGCGAGATCTGCTGCGGACAAGCACAAAATCTCAACCGCGCGCAAAGAAACAGCATAGAGAGCGAGCCCGAGTGAAGCAGACGACAAATGCGAGAATCCCTAAGCCGACGTCACGGAGGCGCGCTCCGCAGCGCCGCCCGTGGTCGCGCTCACCGCCAATAGCTTTCGCAGTGCTTCTGGATGCGAAGGAAAAAGTAAAAGCACTTTTGTTCTACAAAGTGAATGCACTAAGGCTAACCAAAGGGGACAACCTGAGGAGTGCCACGTGGTTACAAACATGAATCCACCGGAGCAAAATAACACTGTCCCACAAACTGAGCAGACCACACCGTCACGTGACCGGAAGAGCTTTGACGTGGTGCAACGTGTGCAACAGCCGTCCTATAAAAGGCACACCTATTGAGCACAGACAGACAGACAGACAGACAGACAGACAGACAGACAGACAGACAGACAGACAGACAGAGATGTTGATCGTTACTTGCTGTGTGAACATAACGAAACACCGGCGCTGAAGTAATGTATGGCACCTCGATACCCGATACCGCAGTCGTCTGCACACGTGCCGACCATTTATTACCGCGTAGAAAGCAACCACTGTGGAAACAAAAAGCTCCGCAGTTGGCGGGAAAATCAAAGCGCGTAAGCGCCACTGTCTCGGTTTCACCCACGTCACAACGTTTAAATTACGCTGCGGATTACCGACCATACACTCAAAAAGAGACGAAGATTACTTGTGATGCCACTCACTCCGCCTAACATTTGGGAGACCTCGCTGAGAAAGCCGGAAATTCATGCGAGCCGCTTTGGCGGAAGTTGATCCAGCCTGTCTCTCTGAAAGCAGCCAGACGAGATGTCGAGCGTGGTAAAACCCCGGATAATAAAGTTGCCGAGCTGGCAGTTCGAGGTTGGAAAGGCAAGCTAGTACGAAACGTAGCTTGAACTACGGCTGTCACGGACTAAATTGTGGTGTATATGCGTAGCGAGCGACAGCTACGTCGTCTCTCGTTTCTTCTGTTCTGTCTGTTAATTTAGGATTCAATCCAACGCAAATAAGCGAAACCCTGCGGCTTAGGGGTGCTTTCAAAGCCTAGGTGACAACCTACGCTTCGAAATACACCATGTAGAGCGGCATCGTGAGCGCGAACATTTGAAATTCCCACTCACCACTGCGCATGTGTGTACGTGTATATAGGTCACTGAACATATATGTGTTTGTGCCTTGGTTCCCTCCAATGCTGTCTCCTTTTCCGGTAATGCAATATCAGTGCGAACTTGGATTGTGATCACATTTTCTTCGCACTAAACATGTTGACTTGGGGTGAAAGTGCAGTTAATATAGAGAGTAGGGATCTAAGGCTGATCCAGGCATGTTTCTTAAGAGAAGGGGGTGGGGGGGGGGGGGGGCAGCGGATAGAGAGAGAAGATTAGGAGGTCAGCCTTGCACGGTTCTGGACTTTTAATTCGCTCCGATTCCGGAGCCCTCCACTACGGCGCGCCTCATCGCCTGTTTAGCGTCGGCGCACTAGACCTCATGAATAATCAATTTATTTACTCCAGTTTTTATTACGACTTTCATGGTCTGAATTTAAGGATTTGTGCGCTTCAAAGAAGTTTCGAATAGCCGAGTTACTGCTACACCACGAGCACGAGACAGTGTTACGCTAAGGGGAAATTTACCTTTTTAATCCAACGAGGTAACCTCCTTTTTGCAGGTCGCACGTGCATTGGCCCGTTCAGCCCCGTCGATACTTCGATTTACGCGACCGCCACAGCGCCCCCGAAAAAGGGGCGAAACAGAAACAGGGGTAGTGGGCGTGAAGTTTTTTTGTTTTTGTTTTTTGGGGGGTTTTGAATGTAGCTTTTGTTTCGTTAATAAATACGGCGCTGCCAGGTGACGCTACTAAGATCGTTCCCAAAAAAATGCGTTTAGCTCAATGCCTTTCGAGCGTTTTCGGCTTCTCTTTCTCAGATGTAGCGATGAAGACGAATTGTAAAACATGCGTGAAACAGGCCGTCGTAAGCGAGATAAATCGCAATCAATGGCGACAGCTCTAATGACTATACTAATTCGAAAAAAAAAATATGTTGGGAAAGTTCCGATGAAACAATAGTTACAGCCACTCCCCCGTAAATGCCAAAATGTTGAAAGGAAAGGAGAACTATGTAACGTTTACAACCTCACTGTGAGCCAACCAATAAAACAAATAAACGATAAAGTCAGCCAACCGTCACATAGTTCTTGTTGGGATAGGTTTGATAAAACAAGGGTTACAGCCATTTTCTGTAACCGTACTCCTCGTGTAGATGCCGATGTATTTGTTGTAACCTCCAATTGTAATTTTAAATGCTTTCTGGGGTGGTATTCTCGTGTTTTGTCCGTTTTGTGTCCGTTTTGAGCAAGCTATGATTGGCTGAACGCGAACACCCGGATGTGATGCCATGCAAGCACAGCGGAGCTACTGCGTTGAGTCGCGGCCTCTCGGAGCAGACGATTTGGAGCAGACGATTATTACGTCGCCTTGTTGTTGGTTCGCTGGTGGTACAACAAACACATAAAATATAGTTTAAAGTGGTTTTAGTCGCTTAAAATGTGTTTACAAGGACAGATGCACAAAAGTCAACCCAAAGCCCGCCTACAACTGGAAGTACGTCACAATAAAACGGAGGCAAAACGGACGCTTTCAAAACGGACAAACACGAGAATACCGCCCCTGGATAGTTTTGACAAGACAACAGTGACAACCGTTTTTTGCTGAGCAGTTGGGACAAAGTTGGCTTTTCCACAAGGCATTCTTGCTGCCCCAGCTTTGTTGACAAACAGAAAAACTCCGCTGTGTCGCAGCCGTAAACAGCTCCACTGCAAAAAAAAAAAAAAAGCAGGAAAAGTTACATTTTGTTGCTCGCTAACAGGGCATATCATCTCAGACAGGAACGTCGTCACTCATGCGTGGCGTATAGAACGCAGGCTACACCGACAGCCCGGCTTCGAGTCGACCCTTCCTCAATGAGATAAGGATACGACGCTAGAGTGACGGGTGAAGGACGTTTCGGCTGCCGCTCTCACCGAGGGACCAAATGAAGCGGAGACACGCTTTGCTCTGCGTGTCAGCACGACTCATCGACGGTGACATAAGCGGGGAGCGCGTGCCTTCCAGGGCGTATTCGTGGTTCAAGGGACGCTTTACGTATTCGGTTTCCGCGGCGTCACACATGAAAGGCGTCGCTAGAGATTCGGGCGTTTAGCAGGTTTGTGCGCTCCGGCGACGGTGTGACGTCCGTGTTATCTTCGGTGTGCACCCAGCGGAACATCTGGGCAGATGACTTGCGACGACTCGGAGAGAGAGATACAGCGGCGTTGAGTTCCGACATGCCCTTTGCGAGGATGGCTGCTTTATTTTGTTTAGTCTGAATTACGTGGGAGCTGTTATCGGATGAATTCCCGCGGGTCTTCGG
This sequence comes from Haemaphysalis longicornis, assembly GCF_048455015.1. Lineage (NCBI taxonomy): Eukaryota > Metazoa > Arthropoda > Arachnida > Ixodida > Ixodidae > Haemaphysalis > Haemaphysalis longicornis. The sequence goes on from NW_027526204.1 coordinate 142,716,270, forward strand.
GACCAGCGCCATCTGCAGTCAACGAAAGCAATCATTGTCACTGCCGCTCGTCCTCGCCGACGGAAGCGACTGGCTAAGAGAATCCGCGTAAACCATCGTACGCCGCACACTTGGAGGCTCGAATGGGGTGCACCTTGCTACGCAGCCAGAAAAGAACAATAGTTGCTCTGGATGCCCTATATAGACTATGGCGCCGATGGGATGGAAAAGGGGTACATCTCCATATTTTTGGCTCTATCCCCGTCAGGAGTGATACCAAAGCTCACCCACGCTGGAAGGAATGAAAATTGTTCGCATTTGTGCGGGAGTTAGGGAACAGAAAAATGGCGGTGGATATGAGCGCGTGTTAACTCCATTTGAGGCAACCTTACGGTTACGCCGGAAGAAAAATACATAACTACATAGTAAAGCATGTTGGGCTAATTGGTTCATCAGACTTGCACGTAAAACTGCGCTTACGGACGGTACAAGGAAGAGAAGAGACAGGACGAGCGCAGTTCTGTCTCTTCGCAGTCCTGTCTCTTCTTTTCCTTGTCCCGTACGTATGCGCAGTTTTACGTATAAGCATAAATACATAACTTGGGGTGTTTTACGTTCTTGGGATTTGCCTTGCAGTTGTAATAATTACGGCACTTCATAACACATTTAAACATAAAAACAGGAACTGCAACGAAATACGAGTAATTATAATTATAACAACGAGGTGAGACGACTGCAGTGCGGCCGAACATCTTAGCATGTGTTTCCCGTTCGTTT